>NC_090319.1:186176831-186548044 GCF_040869045.1 Eurosta solidaginis
TTGAGATTATTAATGAACCTGAAGGCATATGCCATGACCCTGAGGGCGCGAGGAAAAGAGGAAAATCGATCCAATACATCGGGGTCATCTTCAGCTGAGTATAGTACTTCGACTCGGCGCATTTCAGGCGGGTTGATGCTGCGGGTAGATGGGTTTGGCCAAGCTTCGGGGGGCTGGGTCAGCCACGCAGGGCCATTCCACCACAGCGAAGAATTTGCCAAGTCCATGGGTTTGCATCCTCTAGTGCCCATGTCTGCTGGATTGTCGCGACTGCCTACATGCTTCCAGGAGGCGCTTCCGACGAGATCCATAATTTCAGCTGTTCGATTGGATACGAAAGTTTTCCAAGCGTGGGGAGGCTTTTCGAGCCATGCTAACACAATTTCCGAGTCAGACCACATGTAAAGATTTGTAAGAGAGAGCTCGAGATGGGATTGTACGACGGCGATTAGTCGGGCAAGGAGTAGAGCTGCACATAGTTCTAGTCTTGGAAGACTGGTAGTGCGAAGAGGGGCAACCTTGCCTTTAGCGACCAGAAGGTGGGACGAAGTGGTGGCACCGTGGGTTGTTCGCAGATATATAGTGGCGCAATATGCCTTTTCTGACGCATCGCAGAAACCATGCAGTTCAACCTGCTGGTTCGGCATGTAGTCAACCCATCGAGGTATCTTTATCTCTGAGATGTTGGGTAAATTTTTTGCGAACTGCGCCCATTTAATGAAGCGGAGGGGCTTCACTGGTTCATCCCAGCCAGTTCCGTCTATCCATAGCTCTTGGAGTAAAATCTTGGCCTGAATCATAATCGGCGTAAGCCACCCTGCGGGGTCAAAAAGTTTTGCGACCGAGGAGAGAATTTGACGTTTTGTATTAGCGGACGAGAGGGGTATTGAGTCCACTGTATACGAAAACCTGTCGGTCAGAGCGTTCCACTGTATGCCGAGAGTTTTGGTGTTGCTTGCTTTCTCGAATTCCAAAAGATTGGTATCTAGCAAGTCCTCTTCTTTGATGTTTTTTATTATACTGGGGTGATTGGCCGTTATTTTCCGTAATGGAAATCCTGCTGACGCTAACACTTGGATGACTTGGGAGAGAGATGTTTCAGCAGAGAGAATTTCATGGCTGCCAGAGAGAATGTCATCTACATATGTTTCTTTCGTCAAAACAGGGACGGCTTTGGGGAAAGTTTCCTTTACATCTTTGGCCAGTTGGTGAAGAGTACGTATGGCGAGGTAGGAGGCACAGTTCACACCAAATGTGACTGTTTTCAGACGATAGTCTTTTATGGGGTCGCTCGGAGATGAGCGAAAGACTATTCTCTGATAGTCTCTGTCGTCTTCATGCATTATGATTTGACGATACATTTTTTCTACGTCTCCGTTAAAAACAAATTGGTAGGTACGCCACTTGAGAATCAGAAGCATCAGATCGGGCTGGAGGGTAGGGCCGGTATACAGAACGTCGTTGAGCGCATGTCCAGATGCTGACTTCTTTGAGGCGTTAAACACGACCCGCACCTTTGATGTCTTTTTCTCGGGTTTGACAACTGCGTGATGAGGAAGATAAAATGAGAGGCATTTTCCTCCGTCAAATTTTTCATAGGAGCCGGTTTCCTCCATATGATCGAGGGTGAGGTATTCTTCTAGAACACTATCATATTGAGTCTTTAAATCCCCTTTCTTCTGCAGACTTCTCTCCATTCCAAGAAACTGGCTTAGAGCTGAAGACCGAGAGTGGGATAATGAGATTGACTCTGGGAAGCTGGGTTTAAACGGCAGCCTTACGATATAACGACCGTTATCATCGCGTGAGGTTGTGCCTGCATAGAAATTTTCGCAAAACTCGTCTTCTGGGATTATTTGGGGTTTGGTGGGAACTTCCTCCAATTCCCAGAATTTACGCAATAAAGAGTTAAGATCTTCGTTGGACACTTCTGACACTTGCATGCAGAAAGCGTTTACCAACACAGGAGCTCTACCGCTCAGAATCCATCCAAAAATGGTTTTCTGCGCTAGAAGATGGGGGGAAAGTTTCTCAACGCCATTTTGGATGATTTGCGGTATTACATCACTGCCTAGGACGAGATCTATTTGCGAGGGGGAGTGACAGTTCGAGTCTGCGAAGTTGAGGTGTGCCCATTTTGCTTGAAGCTCGCTAGTGAGCTTAAGCGAGGGGAGCATTTTAGTTAGCCGGGGTAATACTATTGCCTCTGCACTTATTCTGGTTTTGAAATCGGGGGATACCAAATTCAGAGAGCACAATTTGTTTGAGGTCTGAACTACCTTGCCGCCCATCCCTGATATTTCAAATCTAGAGGGTTTGAATGGGAGTTTGAGTCTATCTTGGGCTCTGGTAGAGATAAAGGTTCGTTCAGATCCCTGATCCACAAGAGCTCGTAGTTTAAAAATTTCTCCTTTATGCTCTACGGGAACGATAGCCGTGGGTAAAATTATTTCACAATCGTTTTCGGAATAAAACGATTGCACTTGGCTTTTCTGCGAGCATGAAGGGCTTTCATCCAGAGCATTGGCTTGATCGGGAGTATTGCCGGGTGAGACTGTGGAATTCGTGGTGGTGGCTTGTGAGGCTGTCCTTTGCAATCGTGAGGGTTGTCTTTTCGGCACTTGAGATGAGTCTTCGTGAAGAACTGAGTTGTGCCGATCTTGACATTGATTGCAAGTTTGAGTACTGGAACAGTCTTTCAATATGTGTGACTGAGAGAGACAATTGAAACACATATTGTTTTCTCTCACCAACCTTCTGCGATTAGAGGTCGACAGCTTCTTAAATTTGAAGCAACTTATAAGGGGGTGAGATGAGGTTTTACACAAAGCGCACTTGTACATTGTTCGCTGCTCTGTCATATGGGACTGGGTGTGGGAGGTCGGTTTATTTGGAAACGCATGTGACTGTTGGGGTTTAAATGGCGGCCTAGTTTGAGGAGGAGTGAATTTACTTTTACTTGGGCGCCATTGATCAACTCTTTCTACCACTTCGTATCGCGTTGTGTGGAACTGGTCCATTTGGGACCAGTTGGGAAGTTCTCTTCTTGAGGTTAGAGATTGCTCCCACAACGTGACTGTATTTTCTGGGAGTTTAGAGGTCACGAGATAAATAAGTATGGGTTCCCAGTTATCTGTGGAGACTTGTTGCGTGGCGAGAATTTGAAGGCAATTATTTACCGACGATTGCAACCTTTGAATGTCTTCACTGTTTTCGGTAGTGATAGTTTTTAAGTTCATCAGGGCCCGTATTTGGTTATCTACGAGAACTCGTCTGTTCTCGTATCGGGCCTTTAGGGCTTCCCACGCTAAGGCAAAGTTGTCGTCAGTCAAGGGAAATTGGTTGACTATTTGAGCTGCCTTTCCTTGGGTTTTGTATCTGAGGTGATACAATTTTTGCGCTTGGGAGAGTTTGGGATGGTTAATATAAACGGCTGTGAACATGTCACGAAATGAGGGCCATTTTTCATAACCACCATAAAATATTTCGGTATCGCAGGGAGGGATTTTTAGCGAAATACCGGAGTTATCGGGTGGACCTGTTGTGACGGTAGAGGGAGCGGGGGCATTTGCTTGTTTAAGCAACTGAAGCTGGTCTTCGATCTGGGCTTTTGTGTCTTCGTATGCTATGAGACAGGACCTGTATATGCTATTAGCAGATGTTGGAAAATCTTCGGACAGGTCCTGATCTGGGGTTTCGACAATCTTATCGAAGACGGTTTGGACTCTATTCCAAAATTTGTCTATATTGGCGTTTTTTATTTTGAGTGAGGACTCCGTGTTGTCTTGGAGCGACGTCGACCTAAACCGAGCACAATATTCCAAAAAATTGTCCGTTTCGGATGTAAATTTTTTGTGGGCAGACGAGATTTAAAATTTTTTAACTCCTTGAGTTTTGGAGCCACCTTTTTTGGTTTCATCGTCACTCATTTTTGAGCTTTGTTTTATGTCGCTTAGAGTTGAGAATCAACAAAAAATTTAACTTCAGAGAGAAAACTTTTTTTTTTTTTTTTGAAGAGAGAGTATTTGCTTTTAACTATGTGAGGGAGTTACGTTAAAATATTCACGTTAAATAGCAAGAGAGAGTACTTTTCAAAACCAAAAAAAAGTTTTTAAGCTAAATTTATTTGAGGGTGAGACTGAGAAAATTTTACCACTGTGCTGCGTTTGCACTATATTTAATATATGTATATGAGGGTGGTTTAAATATACGTGGGAAAAATTATGTGAGATATATGTATATATACGTATTAAAAAGTATCTCGGGGGTAAATTATTATAATTTTGATACGTATGAGATTATCTAAAAATGTCGTTTTTTTTTTTTTTGTTTTCGGTGTGACTTAGAGGAGTCTTATTTAGCTTCGATTTGTTGGACTGTAGAGGCTTTGAGGAGAGAGAAATTAGTAGCTTATCGAAATTCTTAATGGTGATTGAGAATTTATAGCGTGCAAATTTAATACGAGAAACGTGCTATTACACGCACTGCACCACTCTTGTACCACTGTGCACGAGATTTTATTTCACCGCTTATGTCGTTTTCTTTCTTTTGTATATCCGTATGTATGTATACGCAAGTATGGAGATTTGAAAATATTTTTTGCGTTTTGTATTAATTTAAATTGGGAAAAATCAGAAGTTAGCAGAGGTTGTGCAATATATTTAATTAACGACAAGAGATATTTTAATTTAAAATGAGGAAATTTAAAATTATTAAGAGATTTGTCGCATTAAAATATAAGGGGTGCTTTTAGCAAGTGTGCCCACTGTAGCTAACTACTGAGTTTTTCTTATTTTGCTTTGCACATATACCGTACTGAGTTTTGCAATATGGGGTTATTGCTATATGTATATATATATATATATATATATATATACGAAATGGTATGTGCCAATTTGGTGGGAACTTGAGAAAATTTGGCGGGAAATGAGGATTATTGGCGGGAAATAATAATCCTCGAAAATGAAATTTGCCTTAATTTTCTTTGTTTATATGTATTTTTTCCGTGATTAGGGTGTATTCAAATGTTATTTAATACTCACGGTTTTTTGGCAAATGGGTATTTATTGTCGCTGGTTCCTTAGTGGCGTCGAAGGACCACTGTTTAGGGGAGGAACGCTTTACCTAGTGGGATGCGCCGGTGATGGGTTGTTGATGTGGCGCCTCGATGATAGCGATGGTTGGGAACGGTATGATGTGGTGGCGGCGGCTGTAGTAATATGGTGGCGGAAGCGGCGGCAATAACGCTTATATTTATAGGGATCCGGAATGATGGCTTTAAACTTTACTGCTTATATTGGCTGACTTGCTTCAATAAGCAAGCTTATTTTAGTAAATTTCTTCGTTCTGCACTTCACGTAACCTTCTAAAAAGGGGTACACACTTTCGAGTTCAATAATAATTTATTAACTTGTGGAAACAGATTCCTTTCAATTTCACAGGGGGTTTTTACAATATAAATTTCTTTGCCAACGGAAATTCACAACCGGGATGGTTAAAAGATGTCGAATTAGTAAAAATAAAAAGAAGTGTCAAAACAATAATATAAATGTATGTATGTACGTACATAGTCACATCTGTCAACCCATTGTTGGGGTTGCCAGAGAGGTGAAATACGCTCGCGTGTAAGCGTAAAAATACAAACATTTCAAATTCTTAAATTTAATAAATATGTACGTAATATATGATATTACGTATTTGTACGTGCAAATAATTCAGAATGCGTACTTATACGTAAAAGGTACATATGTAAAAAACTTCAATATAAAATTCAGCTAAATTCATTTAAATTCATGTTTAGGTTTTCTTAAGCCTAAGTTCTATTAAATAGAAGGGTTGGCTGTTGGCGACTACGACAGTCGCTCAAACACTTACTACTGATAGATCATTCAACAAATTTCTACTCAAAAATTGCAGAAAGTATAACGCTCTACAACAAATTTTGTCGAGCGTTCAATTTCGAGAAAATATATGTATGTATAAACCAATCCAAGAAAAGGAAAACCATATTTTTGCCCCACCCTAACATATATGAATTACTTACTTCAGTCTCTAGCTCAAGAGGCGTCACACCAGGCATCGATGGTTCGAAACTTGCTGATTCAGCATTAGTCTCCGGCGATGATGGGCTCCACATTGCTACAAATAAGTCTGATGCATGGTTTTGCTGCGGCAAAACCGTTGGCGGATTCAAAGGACTCATCGCAAGGATACGGCGTGGAGATTGTGTATGACTCTCAGCTGGTGACGGACTCTGGAATATGGACGATGTTCTTGCTGGTAGTTCTTGTGGTGGCGAGTTCAGTCCACTAATTCCTAAACCGGCACCATCAACCGCTAATAAGCCAAAAGTAGCCAAAGCGCGATCTTCGAACTCATTAAGTGATTTGCATTGTGGACCACCACCAGTAACCCTTTGGCTCATTTTTATACGTCGTGCACGTGTACGTAACTGGCTCTTCCATACTCCAAGCGTCTGTATGTAAAAAAATTATACGCAAAGCCATTAACTAATTTGGTTACATTTTACAAGACGGTTCAATGCTTATTATTGATCAAAAATGATGTTGGTACCAAAAGACGCGCTTTGACTCCAGTATCAATAATCCGAAAGTGGAAATTGAAAATATTATACATATATATTTTACATATAAGTTATTGCCAAAAAATCCAAAAATTAGAAAAGGTCGGTCTAAAACCGGGGTGTAATCCATACTTTGGTAAAAGTCTAGTTGAGGGGTCGACTGCTAATACGCGTCAAAAAATATCGAAAGAAGTGTCAAAAGACGCGTATTAATCTCGAGAACAATAATCCGAAGGCGGAAAAGAAAAAAATTATCTCTGTCCGGAGATATTTGCAGTTGAATTTGGTGATTTTCATGTGGTTGTTATTGTGTTGTACCCACAATTTATACCCACGGATTATTCTTCTCGAGATTAATACGCGTCTTTTGACACTTCTCTCGATATTTTTTGACGCGTATTAGCAGTCAACCCTGCAACTAGACTATCACTATTTTTTATTTTTTTTTTGTGGGTACAACACAATAACAGCCACATGAAAATCACCAAATTCAACTGCAAATATCTCCGGACAGAGATAAAATGTTTCTTTTTCGCCTTCGGATTATTGTTCTCGAGATGAATACGCATCTTTTGACACTTCTCTCGATATTTTTTGACGCGTATTAGCAGTCAACCCCGCAACTAGACTATCACTATTTTTTATAAGCGCGGCCGAAGGCCGCCAACGCAGAAAGGTTTTATGCGCAAAAATAATATGGATCCTATCCCCGGTTTCGGAGGTACCATCGGGTCTGTTTTCGGTTTTTCGATAATATCTTTTGAACGAATTAAAATTAGCCATACTTTTTATGTATGCTTGTAAATATCTCTTCACACAAATATATTTTTTAATTTCCGCTCTCGTATTATAAGCATTGAACCGTCTTGTAAAATGGTACCACTAATTTTGCACTACAACTTACTTCCTTCCATTTTTCTGCAGAACGTGTTGGTCCTCTTAAGGCGTTTAGCTCCTCTGCCAGTTGAGCCCATAGAGAGCGCATTTGTTGCGGTGACCTGGGGTTATTTTTTCCTGACCCCATTTCAGGGTTAGCACTATAAAAAACACGTAGTGCTCCAATTATTCGCGCGTAGCAAGATCGCACTTTGATTTTCTATAAAAGAAATACAATATAACTAAAATATAATGAAAAGTAATAAAATACTTACGTTTCTGCAGACTCCATTTAACAATTGTTCGCGCTAAACAGCTGTTTTGTGTTTACAATACTTAGTTCACCACTGTGTGGGGAAAAGCATACGCATAAGAGCTTTTTAGAGTTGTCAACTTACGCACAGAATAACAAAATTTATCAAGTTGATAAAAATCTTGATTATTTGTCAACTTATTGAAAATTTGTCAAATGCACAGAATAGGGCCGTTAGTGTGTACCAATTGGAAAATTGTAGTAGATTCTATTTACGCTTTCTGTATAAGGTAGGTTCAATACAAACCACGAAGCGTAAAAGAACATTTAATTTCAAACTACCTCAACTCTCCAAAGCATTCATTACAGAGCCTGTCTCACCATTTACATTAGAACGGTGGAAAAACTTCACCCAACTCTATGGCGAAATAGGTAACATACGGATACCGCGGTGGGTAAACTTTTCCCCAGAAGACGACATAGAAATCCACGGCTTCTGTGATGCTTCCGAGAAAACATATGCTGCAGCGGCATACATGCGCGTAAAAATCATGGAATCACTATTCCGACACATTCATTTGGGACAAGCAAAAGTTCACCTCTGGACGGATTCAACCATCGGACTCGCATAGATACGAAAGACGCCCTTTTCCTGGTCTACCTTCGTTGCACACCGAATCACTAAGACCATCGACATGGTCGGTAGCAAGGACTGGCTTCACGTGGACTCAGAATCTAATCCAGCGGATCTAGGAAGCAGAGGACTACTTGCTTCAGATTTGGTCAACAATTCGTTGTGGTGGCAGGGTCCTTCTTAGCTACAAGAAGACAATTCTCACTGGCCAGAAGAAGACGCCGATTACAACACCTCCGTTGAGGAAAAGAGGGCACAATCATATGCCACGACAAGGGTAGATCATATAGATATTCTCGACCGATTTTCAAATTTTCCCAGTGCTTTGAAAGTCCTATCTTATGTTAGGAGATTCTATAAAAGAACGCATACTAAAACTAAAGCACTGTTCCAAGAAAAGTCGTGCATAATCACCGCCGATGAGATTAAGGTAACGACTGAAGCATTAATAGGGGTCTGCCAGAAACAATTCTACGGTACAGAATATTAAACATTGAAAAATAGGGAATCCATTGTTCGCAAGAGTGAAATACTGCCACCCAACCCATATAACGACAAAGATGGTATTATTAGAACAGGGGGGCGTCTAGGGGCTTCAAAAGACATGTCATACAACGAGTGTCATCCGATCGTATTGCCTTACAAGTGCACGCTGTCTCGCCTTGCAGTCATGAGGATTGCCTTCATGGCGAGAACCAGCTCATGCTCCGGCTTATCCCAGCCCAGTATTTGATTCCGAATGTCAAGACCTTGATCAGAGCCATCATCCACAATTGCAAAACCTGCAGTATTCACCGAAACAGGTGCAGTCCCAACTCATGGGCACCCTTCCCTGTGAACGTACTACCTTTACCGGCGCGTTCACCAATACCGGTGTTTAAGCGACTTAAACTATGAACATTTTTCGTTCGTTTGTTTCAGTAGCCATTGAGTGTGCTTGTAATTCTCAACTGGTTAGTGAAATATTCTAAAGACATTGTTTGAGTTTTTTAATTAAAATCGAGGTTCTTCGGATGGTGTGCTAATACATCAGAGCCCAGTTCTCGCCATATCACACTTTGAAGGGGTTCTTCAAATAGAAGATGAGGTGGCTCATTAGAGCGAAACCTCAGAGTGCCCAACGCTCGCCCCAAATTAAATAAATAGAGGTTTTTCTTGTAGAAAATGGGGTGCCGATACCTCAGAACCGTCCCGTGCTAGCCTCCATATCACATTTTAAAGGGTTCTTCAAATAGAGGATGAGGTGGCTCAGTAGAGCGAAGCCTCAGAGCCCCCAGTGCTCGCCCCAAAATTAAATAAATAAAAGGTGTACTGATGCTATGCATCCTCCCATGACTTAAACACACCAATAACACTAAAACTACCCAACTTAATAAACTGAATCCCTTAAAATAAACACAAATAAATAAATAAAGGTGTACTGATGCTATGCATCCTCCCATGACTTAAATACACCAATAACACTAAAACTACCCAACTCAATAAATGGAATACATTAAATCAAAAACCCCATAAACTCAATACAGTCCATTAATAATAATAATTTATAAATTTAAAAAAAGGAATGCTTGGTGGGAGTTGAACCCGCAACCCCGGGCGTTTGGTCGGGTACGTCAGCCACTGTGCCACGACTCATACCCTTACAAGCACATAAAATTACTCATGTATAACTCTTATTAAGCTGCTCGCCCTCAATTGCCCAAAGCTTAGACAACCGGGGTAAACTTTGCGGGGCCTTTCGACATCAAAAGCTACCGCAGTAGGGGATGTCGACTGTCCAAAGCCTACATATGCCTTTTTGTCTGTTTCTCCACTAAGGCAATCCACTAAGAAGCCACTAGTGACCTTAGCACCCCATGCTTTCTCGCAGCCTTTTCGCGCTTTATCGCGAGAAGAGGATATGCGAAAAACATCTACTCCGACAATGGTACGAACTTTGTCGGACCTTCAAGATCCCTACGATCGGAATTCAAAGCCTTTTAGGCAGAAAGCCGAGACAAAATAGTCTCCAAGTATATCCATCAATCATTAACTTGGCATTTTATTGCCGCGGCCGCTCCTCATATGGGCGGCCTGTGGGAAGCGGTAGTGAAGAGCTTCAATAGCCACTTCAAGAAGATCGCGTCTCCCCATAAGTACACCATGGAGGAGTTCCAAACACTTTTGTGCAGGATTGAGGCGTGCCTCAACCCGCGCCCATTCAGTCCAGGGTAAAATTACCCAACGTACCTGGAACCACTAACCCCAGGGCATTTTCTAACGGGCAGCCATCTTCTGGCGCCGCCCGAACCGGATGCGAAAGACAGCCCTGCCTCCATGATAAACAGATTGCAGAAGCTTAAGGCCCTCCATTTAACCTTCTGCCGGCGATGCAAAACCGAACATCTATCCGAAATTCAAAAGCGTGTGAAATGGAAACATCCCAAACAAAACATACAAGTGGGATATCTCCCTGTCCTCAAAGAGGGACTCTGAGTGTGGATTTCGTTGTGAACGGTTGTGCATTGAAGTCGCGGACAGTTGTTTAAAGAAATTCGTTGAGTGCCTCAAGAGTGTTTTTAGTAACATAAACAAAGGGGCGGAAAAAATCTTTGTTTGCGTAATTAGTGCAAAGTTTTGGACATTTGGAGCCCCAATTTAGCGGTCAGTCGAAGATCAATCTCCAGCGGAGCCCTAATTTTGTGCGCGTGATTTTGGTTGCTACCAATTTTCGCCCTAACTTCAAAGTGCCTGCACGTGGAGGTAAACTTGTGTGTGCGCGCATCTATCGGCTGTGAGTGAGTACCCAGTTGAAAACTTGTGTGTGACTACACACTGTTCCGCTTGGAACAGTGTTGGACTACTTCCTCAGTGAGCAATTGTGGACTGCCTGCGTGGGGGGCATAAACCCGTACTCAAATTAGTGGCAGTATCAGCTGTAGTTTTTATAGTCTGCCCGTTCAGCTCGGCGTAGCTTTCGTGCCGGTCGACTCGTCCACGATACGGGGAACAGTGTTCCGTCCGTCGGGGCGGTGGTAGTGACCACGTCAGCATCTGCTGACAAACAGCGTACGAGCTACGTCACCGCGCTATTGCTATATCTGACGGGTTTGGCTGCTACTGCTGCTGACCACTGGTTCTGAGTGTTTATAGCCCTCTAACTCAGTGCAGCCTGCATTTGCCCGGTGGGCGCCGGTTTTCCACTGGTATATACTTCCACAGTCGTGACGTATAAGTGTAACCGGGTTTGCCTCTGTGGACAAGTGCTTTGTGGTAATGAAGGACAGTGCAAAGAAGCGCCCGGGGCCACGTTCCGTCGGAGGTCGTTCTTCGACGGCCGCTGATGGGTCGACCTCGGGAGAGGATAAAGGTGTCAGTGCGCGACAATTTCTGAAGGTGAACTCCGGGAAGCCTACCGCTGTGCCAATCGGAGGTCGCAAAGCCGAAGTAAGGGCGAAGAAAGTGGATAAGTCGGGGATACCGGTGGCGTCAGGGAAGGCGACCACCTTGAAAATTGCAGAACAGGAGGGAAAGGGCGGGCCGAGTAAGTCCGCGAAGTCGGAGGATGAGGAGAGTATTCTCCCGAAATCCGACGACGACGCGTACTTACCCAGTCTGCCGGAATCCGGGCACCTTAGTTGGGAAAAATCCGATGATGCGGGGGTGCCGGTTTCGCTGCTGAGTCCGTGGTGACTACTGTCGCTGGCTCCTCAACCGACGGTAAAGCAGCCGATGGCGTGCCAGAGACTGCTGTTGATGGTGAGGATTCAATGGACGGTAGTATAACTGCGGGCAAGAACGCAAACGAGCCGAGTAAGGTAACGGAAAGGGAAATGGTTTCTGGGGGAGTAAATGTTGAGGCATCCGGGGAAAAGGGCACTTGCAGTGGTGCCATGTGTAGCCCCCCTGCCAGTGCCGAGCCTTCCGGTGGTCAATCCGCTGGGGGTAAAACTACTGGTGCATCCGGTGCCGGAGCTTCTAGGGCTACCTCTGGAGTGGATAACTCCTAAAGAAGGTCACCGCTAGTTTTAGTAGAGTGGTCTTTGGCGACAGTGGCGCAGATCTCAAGTCTGCGGAGAGGCTGATGGAGGTTTCCTCAGAGTATGAGGGCCTCCTAATGACGGTTATTGCCGAGAATTCCCGACTTCGCAGACAAATTGAGGCGATGACACTTCGGGGCGTCATGTTGGGGGGTGCATTCCCACGCGGCGGTGGACCTACCACCGCGGATCGTTCGGCGATGCCGCCCCCGGGCACGACGGTTCCGGCTACCATTGTACCTGCGCCAGCTGTTCCAAAGCCGCTTCATACCTGGTCGGCGGTCGTCAAGGGCGGCAAACCCGGGGTATCAGCAAAAGAGGTAGTTGATAAGATCAACAAGGAGGTTGGGCCGACACTTGGTGTACGAGTGCACCAAGTGAAACCTGTGCGGTCTGGTGGTACAGTTATTCGCCTACTCTCCAAGGAGGAGCGGGACAAAGTCCTCGCGAACAATAATTTTTCTGAGGTGGGGTTGGAAGTATGCGAGAACCGGAAGCTAGGCACCAGGATGGTCATTCGGGGGGTTTACGTACAAATCTCCCCTGACGAGTTTATGAAGAAGGTCTTTCGCCTAAACCTCACGAAGGTCGACCCTGAGTGTCAGAAGTCAGAGGTTAGGCTGATCAGCCGACCTTAAAAGGCAGACGTCGATGGAGCAACGGTGAACGTCACCCTGCAGGGACCGGACAAGTTAATGTTCCCCCTCTTGGATGCGGGCCGTTGCTACGTTAAATGGTTCTCCTTCCCGGTTCGGCCAGAGAACCAAACCTACAGCTGCTTCTGTTGCCTGAGCTTTGATCACCAGGTGAGGGACTGTGAGTTGAAGGCTGCCATCTATCGGTGGTGCGGGCAGGAAGGGCATATTGAGGCAAAGTGCCTTAATGGGGTGCATTGCCGAAATTGCGCCTTTAGGGGCAGACCGCCGCACATCTTATGATGTCGGCGAAATGCCTGACATATGCTGCCGTTGTTGCCCGTGCACTCGCCAGACATTAATGGGTTTAGTTCTTCAACTCAACTGTCAGGGAGCGTACTCCGTTGTGTGTGAATTGGGGGCGCGTATGGCTGATGAGAGTTGCAGTATTGTCCTGCTCCAGGAACCCTACACCACCAATGGTGTGGTGAGAGGTCTCCCTGGAGGGTTTAGGTCCTTTTTTGACCTTCGGGGCAATGCTGCAGTTGTGGTGAATGAGCCTAATTATGAATGCTTGTTGTTGAAAGCGTCTAATTGGGGAGTATGTGTGAGCATTGAGGGCTCTTTTGGAAGAGCCATCTTTGCAAGCATATATTGTAAGTTTGGTGAACCCATGGAACCATATATCCAATACCTCGATACGGTGCTACTACTTGGGAGTAGCATGTCAGTTATCATGGGTATGGATGCCAATGAGGTATCCCCTATATGGCATAGCAAAATATCCACGGCTTCCCCTGGATATGCTAGTCATGGACGGGGAGAGGCGTTGGGCGAATGGGTACTCACTTCTCGCGTTCACGTTGTGAACGAACCGAGTGAGGGGTACACGTTCGATGGGCCCATGGGTAAGAGTGACATTGATGTTACTCTCATGAATGAGCCAGCAGCGAGAGCATTCAGTTGCGGATGATGAGTAAGGGGGGTGAGGGGATAAGCGATCATAATCTCATTGATATTGTGGTTGCTCCCCGTACCACCCCGGATATGTTTGGTACGTCTTCCGTAATGGGGTGGCGTACTGCCGGGGCAAATTGGACTCTGTACGGATTATACAGCATGTTTGAAAGGTGGAAGAGGCAGCGATTTCATCGTGTCAAGTGGTGGCGCGTCACCCAGAAGAGGAGATCTGTCAGGCCCCTGAGACGTCAGTTTCAACGCGCCCGGCATATTGATTCCGATGGTCTGTCCCGGCTCAGAAGTCAACTAAGTGTGGAAATGCGTGAATATAAAGAATGATTGTAGAGGTGAAAGAAGAAGAATGGCACAACTTCGTGTCTGAAAATTCGAACGACCCCTGGGGACAGGTGTACAAGATCTGTAGGGGTCGCCGCCAGACAGAAGTTAATTCCCTCCGTGTAGGCGAAAGAACAATATCAACATGGAGGGAATGTTCGGAGCTGCTTATCGAAGGGTTCTTTCCTAGGGCGGAGGTTCAGGTACTTCCCCTTGCACGGGATGTACCTGTACCTCCACTAGAAGTTGAAGAGCTGGAATATGCATTTGGCCTGGTTAGGTCTAAACGGTCTCCAGGTTTGGATGGGATAAACGGAGAAATGTGAAAGTGTTTGTGGAAGTTTATTCCGGAATACTTGGAAGCCGTTTATGATAAATGCATATGGGAGGGTTATTTCCCACGTGAGTGGAAAGCTGCTAGGATTGTCGTTCTGCTGAAGTCGCCTGACAAAATAAGGTCTGATCCTCGGTCTTACCGGAGTAGGTGGATACTCAACCGGAAGTGGATTTGGCTGCGAAAGTTATACATATAGCCCGCGGAGCTTGCTCCGTTTCTGTTCGGTTGCGGTTAGCCCCTTTGGGAGCATCGTGGTGGCTGTGGTTGATATCCGAATGCGGTAAGAGTTGGTCGCTCGAATGTGGAGTTGCATTGCAACCGGGTGCCATGACCCATAGAATGGAAGAGGTGTTAGATAGGCCTCCAACCCTACCAAGGTAATGATGTGTCCACTAACATTATCGATTGGTATCAAGGTAAGCGAGCCTTGGGGGTTGGTCAGACCTGCTTTTAACCGTGTAATTAGTGCATACGTGAGGTTAGGTATTCGAAGACAGGTGCTCACGGTAAACCTACACTCGCTGTCCTCAAAGAGGCACTCAGAGTTTGGATTTCATTGCGAACGGTTGTGCTTTGAAGTTGCGGACATTTGTAATAAAAATCTTTTTGAGTGCTTTAAGTGAGTTATTGTAGCATACACAAAGGGGCGGAAAAAACCTTTGTTGTTGTGTTTTGGTTGCTACCAGTTTTCGCCATAACCTCAAAGTGCCGGCACGTGGAAGTGAACTTGTGTGTGCGCGCATCTATTGGTTGTGAGTGAGTACCCAATAGAAGACTACACACTGTTCCACTTGGGAACAGCTGTGGTCCCCCGCTGGCACCGAGCCTTCCGACGGTCAGTCCGCTGGAGGTAAGACTGGGAGTGGAGGATCATCTGCAGCTGACTCGAGCGCTAGTGCTTCTAGGGCTACGTCTGGAGTGGATGGCTCCTGGGTTGTCGCCCTAAAGAGGATCACCGCTAGCTTTAGCAAGGTGGTCTTTTGAGACAGTGGTGCAGACCTTACGTCTGCTGAGAGGCTGATGAAGGTTTCCTCAGAGTATGAGGCCCTCCTAATGACGGCTATAGCCGAGAATGGCCGACTTCGCGGACACATTGAGGCGACGTCACTACGGGGTATCATGCTGGGGGTGCATCCCCATGCAGCGGTGGATTTGCCACCGCAGATCGTTCGGCGATGCCGCCTCCGAGCACGACGTTTCCGGCTGCCATCGTACTTGCGCGGGCGGCTCTGTACCTGGGCGGCAAACCCGGAGTATCCTCGAAAGAGGGGGGGTAGCTATTCGTCTACCCTCCAAGGAGGAGAGGGTCAAGGTCCTCAATAAAAAGCAGTTTCCTGAGGTGGGGCTGGAAGTTTGTGAGAATATGAAGCATGGAACCAGGGTGGTTATTCGGGGGGTTTATGGGCAGATCTCCCATTGAATAAGCCTGGATGCGTGTCCAAGACCATGTTGAAAGAAGCTCCAATAAATATGTCTTTGGCATATTTATTGACTTCAGGGCGGCGTTTGACTTCCTGCGCTGGGACAGGGTTATCGAGCAGTTAGTGGAGCTCGGCTGCCCAGAAATCGCTTTGTGGCAGAGCTGTTTCTCGGACAGACGAGCTTCTGTCGTTGGTACCTGTGAAAGTGCGGAAAGGAAGGTGGCTCGAGGTTGTCCGCAGGGATCCATCTGTGGTCCATATATATGGAACATGATGATGGATTCCCTGTTGAGGCTACTCGAGCATATTTGCAAATTCTGCGCACGTTCGGATGAGCTCTTATTAGTAGAGGGGGATTTTCGCGCCAGCGTTGAGCGCACCAGCGAGTCCCTATGTGAAATAGTGGCTGGCTGGGGCGCCCAAGTCGGAGTATATGATTTCGGTGGACAAAACCGTGACAATGCTGTCACGGAATCGCCCTCCGGTTGTCCGCATCGGCGGGGTCAGCATCAGATATGCGACTCAAGTCAAATAGATGGGGCTGACTATGGGTGCAATTACTGGCATATGCTGATGACATTGATATCATCGGCCTAAACACCCGCGCTGTTAGTTTTGCTTACTCCAAACTAAAAAAAGAAGCGGTAAAGATGGGTTTGATGGTGAATGAGGACAAAACGAAGTACCTGCTGTCATCGAGCAAAGAGTCATCGCATATGCGCCTTGGCAACCACGCTACTGTTGGCAGCCATTATTTCGAAATAGTAAAACCCTTCGTTTATCAGCATCAACACTAGCAACAACATCAGCACGGAAATCCAGCGAAGAATCAATCTTGCCAATAAATGCTACTTTGGACTAGGTAGGCAATTTAAAAGTAAAGTCCTCTCTCGGCGAACGAAAATCATACTCTACAAGTCACTTATCGTACCCGTCCTGCTATATGGGGCAGAAGCCTGGACCATGACAACAGCAGATGAAGCGGCTTTGGGAGTGTTCGAGAGAAAAGTTCTTCGAAAGATTTATGGACCTCTACGCGTTGGCGATGGCGAGTACCGAAGAAGATTTAATGATGAGCTGTACGAGCTATACGCAGACATCAACATAGTCCAGCGAATTAAAACGCAGCGGCTGCGCTGGCTAGGCCATGTTATGCGAATGAAAGATGATGCTCCGGCCAAGAAAGTGTTTCTATCGGAACCCGCCTATGGAAGCAGAGGTAGAGGGCGGCCCCCACTCCGTTGGAAGGACCAGGTGGAAAACGATTTAAACTCCCTTGGTGTGACCAATTGGTGCAGGTTGGCGGAGCGAAGGAGCGACTGGCGCGCCTTGTTGGGCGGCCATAACCGTTTAGACGGTTAAGCGCCAATTAAGTAAGTAAGTAAGACTATGGATGAGCGAATGAACTTCCTACCACACTTGGATGCTGTCAGGGACAAGATGCAGAATGTTTCGGGGCAGTTACGACGTATCATTTGGAGTGACTGGGACCTGAGTCGCCGTGCCGTTCGTACAATATATCGTGGTCTAATCGTAGCGTTCGCTTCATTTAGTGCCGCCATATGGTACCGAACGGTCATAACTGCCCATGGTCTAAGGCGCGTGCTGAGCATACAGAGGTGCATGATGCTCCAATGCTTTCCCTTGTGTCGTACCGTTTCCACGGACGCGTTGCAAGTGCTTCTTGGTTCACCCCCTCCCCCCTAATCCAGGGTGTTATGCGGACCGTGCCTATTGGACGATTTGTAGCCAGGGGATAAATTCGGTTGTATTCGAACGGAGCCTTCCGGATACCGGGCCACCTCTGGAAGTATTAATGGCCTTACCATAGTAAGGGGCGCTGCTGTGGCGGACGGTTCTTTCCCCGTATATAATACTGGACCGCTGAGCTCGCCTTGTCGGGCAGGTGGTCGTACGATCAAGATGAACGACTCATTACTTGTTTGTAATAAGGACGATGTAAAGAGGAGGACTGAGTGGCAATCCAAGGATGAAAAATAAGAATTTTTACGGACTCGGAGAGCGAGAGTAGTGCTGATTCAATGAACTCCGTGTTGTAGAAGCACACAAATGAAAACGGAGCAGAGGAAGTAAAAGAGCTCTCTCGCAGTACCGTGCAGCACTTAGAATTGTACAACGCTTGGGAGCAGTGGTCGACCCAACAGAAGTGGAGATCGAGCGCTTGGAATGGGCCCATGAAGCGGTAGAAGTAGGTCGAAGGCAGTTCAAAAGGTTTGCTGCGAGAAATCCTCGGTTCTGCAACCGGTACAAGGAGGAAGAAGCATCGAAAGGCAGAATTAAGTGGAAACGTACGGCGGAAGGCGATAAGCCTGCTTTCAGGAGGCACAAAGGACCCAGTCCTAGACCCGCGAGGCAGGGCAATCACATAGACAAGACAAGTAGGCTCAAAGCTGTAAGACAGATGGGCTCCAATAGCGAGGTAGCAACTACCTCGAAAGCTGTGAGTCAGAGGGAAGTTCCAATTACGGAAGTAGGAGATAAGTCAAAGGGAGATAATGCTAAGACTCCGGCTTTCTCGGAGGCGCTAAAGGAAGTTAACGCTAAGACTCCGGCTTTCTCGGAGGTGCCAAAGGGAGATAACACTAAGACTCCTACTTTTCCCGAGAAGATGAGTGATGTGGCAAAGCAGTCACGGACTGTGGCGCTGGTTGATCGGAGCAGTCCTTTCGGACAAATGACTACTGAAAGGTGGAGATCTGTGGAAAGGGAGCTTATTAGCTGAATGCTTAATATGATGCGGGAACAAGCAAGTAAGCCCCTTCCAACCTTTGATTCGGGGGGATGGGATAATGGTGTGAAGATGATAGCGTGCGACAACATCGCGAGCTTGCGGTGGCTGGAGGAAGTGGTTCCAAACCTCCAAAGGCAAGGCACGAACGCGCGGTTTGAGATGGTGGATAAAGCGCAAATCCACACGATACCAAGTGTTAAGGTATGGATACCATGCGTGATGAAGTCGGAGGTTACACTGCGACTTCTGCAGAATCAGAATCCGAACATACCGACACATGATTGGAAGGTACTTACTGTATCTCGGCCTACCGAGGATGGTCAGTTCTACATCTTCCAAATAAACAAGCAGGCGGAGGATATTTTGTACACGTAGCTTGGCAAATTGTCCTTTGGCACTGGCAAAATTTACATGCGACTCAGGAAAAGAAGTCCCGAGGATAAAAACCCTAACACGCTAGAGGTGGGCGAAGTCGAATATGACCTCAAAAGCCTAAGGGGAAAAAACAGGTGGAGGTCCCCGACGTCACTGTAAGGTAACCCTTACGGTAAGTGTTGCTTGACCATAAAGTCAAGCAATGCTTATTAAACACAACCATAATTCACAATAAGGGTTACCTGTCAAAACAACACATTCACAATAAGGGCTATCTGTCAAATGAAAAGAAGCCAATTAATTCCGCGCATTCAACCCGAACGGTCACCAAAATTTTGCGAGTAGTATCGTGTACGCTAAGCATAAAAAATATAAACAGTTCACGTATAAATTTATTATAAGTGTACGACTGATTTATTTATATTTGTGGTGATCGAGGTTTCAACACACGTGAAATTAAAGTGCGTGCATGCAAACGAGTGCATACAAGCAATAGCACCTGCAGGTAAATTTGCAGGCTTCGATATCGTCAGAGACACATGGCGACCATCTTGGCCAGAAATGGTCACCCTAAATGGCGACCGTGATTCCGCCTGCGGAAAAATACCTCCTGGGAGATGGGAAAAGCCTCCCAGCAAAAAATACAAAAATTTAGAATAAAATGTGCGCTGGTAGTAGTGTAAAAATAGTGCGTGGTGGTTGTGCGAATAGTAATATAAAATACGTGAAGTAAAATCCAATTTCCATCTATCAATTTCACTAAAAATTATAACGTTTAAAATACGAAACAAAATGCATAAATTAACATAAAATACACAAAAATTTTCAAAATTACATGAAGTAAATTCTAATTTCAATTCATCAAAAAAAAAATTTCAGAAAAATACAAAAAAAAATATATTTAAAATTTCAAAAAAATACAAAAAAAATTATAAAATTATAAAAAGATGTTGTTTTTGTTGCTTTTTCGGCCTTTGAATTGAAATAATTTTAATAATCTTAAACGAGCTCTAGGCCACACATTAAATAAAATACACACACTTGTTGTATATATTTAGTGATATATTTATGTCGATATTTCGATTTCAATTTGAAATCATCTTCAGGAATTTTTGACTTCACCTAGTCGACTAAAAAAAGACTACAAAAAAAATTTTTTTCAAATTACAAAAGACTACAAAAAAAAAAAAATACAAAATCTCAAAAAGGCTACAAACAATTTTTAATACAATTTCAAAAATACTAAAATCATAAAATTTCAAAAACTCCAAAAAAAAATATAAAATTCCAAAAACTACAAAAAAAAGTATAAAATTTCAAAATCTACAAAAAAATCATAAAATTTCAAAACCTACAAAGAAAAAGTTATAAACTACAAAAATTAATACAATTTGAAAAACAAAACTTTTAAATGGTAAATAAAAACCAAAATTACATATAAAAAAAAAGTGGACTTTTACAAAAGAAACCTACGAACAAAAGTTGCGGTGGTACATGCATAAATACATATATATGTATGAACATAAATTTTGAACTTTTGAAAATGCTGTACCACGCCATAAATCACAACCACCCGCTACGTCTTTAAAACGCACTACCCTTAATAGCGGTAAAATCACGCTATTTACTCAATACCATCAACTCAACCCGAAAAGTATACATAACGAAAGTAAGAGAGGAAAAAAAGACCAGTCGGCAACAGCAATACCTTGGACGGCAACAGCTACATCAGCAAGAAGCGAAAAAAAATACCAACAACAACTTACACCAGCAAACAGAGAATACAAAGAGTGGTACAGTAGAGAATATTAGAATATACGTATTATCTAATATTTGATTTCTGTGTATAAGTAGACACTTTGCTTCTGTTTGTAATCTTCTTCAATAACTTTATACTATGCATGTAGCAAATCAATTTGACACTTTTGCCTTTGTACATATGTACTTTTTCTATAAACATTTGTATACTATGCATGTAGCAACAAAAATTGACACTTTTTTTCTAAACATTTGTATACTGCGCATGTAGCAACACATTTTTTTTCTTCTCTCACACTTTAACCAAATATTTAATATAAACATTTAAATATCGAAAATATTACAAATATTTACATATTTTTCTAAACAAATGCAGTGCCATCCAAATATTTTAACAATTCCTTCGAAGTATCACACGAATGCAGTGTATTTCAAATATTTCAACATATTTTACATTTGCGATGCTTTTCAAACTATGCATCATATAAAGTGTATTTCAAATACTCCAACAGTTTTTTCTTTGCATTATTAAACGAATACAGTGCGGTTTAAATATTTTAACATTCACTTGCATTTACAATTCCTTCAAAGTAAGTCACGAATACAGTGCCTTTCGAATATGTGAACCTTCTTTACCATTTACCAATTAACTCATCGATTTTGAATATTTCGAATCTTCTCTGATTTTACAAAAAAAAAAACATTTTTTTAAATTGCATACCACAATTACTGAGTGAATGGATAATTTCAAATTCATTTTTGTATAAACACCTATATTGGTTTGTACCAAAAACCTTAAAAAATTGTTCTAAAAGAATTATTAGCGCACAAAAACTTCAAAGAGAAGTAATAACTTAACCGGCCTATTTTTTGGACAAATTTTACTTACACGTAAAAGCACAGGTCTTTATTTAACAGATCCTTTGTTTTTCATTATAGGTGCTTTAAAAAAAATGAAAACAGAAATAATGAGTCAACTTTTGTCAAACTCACTAAATTTATTTATTTATAACAATTAATTGCAAATTTGACCCAAATGTTTTTTGCATTTCCAGATTTTATGCTCATTTTAGATATAGCACGTCTTATAGTGAACAAAAAATAAATAAATTTGCTAAAAAGATATTACACTAAAATTTGTATATTGTCTTGTATGCTAATTTATTTTGATATTTCTTATTTTATTTTATTATATTATCTTTTATCACGTTGTATATTAAATTTGCTACAAAGATATTACATTAAAATTTGTATATTGTCTTTTATGCTAATTTATTTTGATATTTCTTATTTTATTTTATTATATTATCTTTTATTTCAACTTAGTTTATTATTATTTAAATGCAATTTGATTGAATCGGAAAATTTCACGTTGTATATTAAACGAAAAAAAACGACCCAAAAACGTTTCCGATTTTAGGTCGAAATATTGCATAGGCAGTATATTACCCACTATCAGTGTATTAATACGCTAACAAAATTTCCATACAATCAATTGACAGGCTGTTTCGCATACTTAGCATACGTAAAATCATATAAAAGTTATATGAATCGATTCGTATTGATCAGCCGCAGTGCATAGGTCTATCTTTGTTAACAAATATTACTCTATTTGTTTATAATTAATAGAAAAAGTATTTTGTAAATTCGAAAATCTGTGCAACTATCGAAATTGCCATCTGTAGGACGCATTATGTTCACAAACCCCCTGAGTACATAGCTCCAAATTCTCAATTGTTGCGTTGCTCAAATGTTTCATCTCTACATATGTATATATTTGTACACGCCAAACTACTGCTTCGTTCATTTTCTGTTGAAATAAAATATTGTTTCCCATTGTTTCCAATTACCTATATTGGTTTGTACCAAAATCCTTAAAAAATTGTTCTAAAATAATTTTTAGCGCACAAAAAAACTTTAAAGAGAAGTAATAACTTAAACGGCCTATTTTTTTGGACAAATTTTACTTACACGTAAAAGCATAGGTCTTTATTTAACAGATCCTTTGTTTTTCATTTTAGGTGCTTTAAAAAAATGAAATCAGAAATAATGAGTCAACTTTTGTCAAACTCACTAAATTTATATATTTATAACAATTAATTGCAAATTTGACACAAATGTTTTTTGCATTTCCAGATTTTATGCTCATTTTAGATATAGCACGTCTTATAGTGAATAAAAATAAATAAATTTGCTAAAAAGATATTACACAAAAATTTGTATATTCTCTTTTATGCTAATTTATTTTGATATTTCTTATTTTATTTTATTATATTATCTTTTATCACGTTGTATATTAAACTTGTTACAAAGATAGTACATTAAAATTTGTATATTGTCTTTTATGCTAATTTATTTTGATATTTCTTATTTTATTTTATTATATTATCTTTTATTTCAACTTAGTTCATTATTATTTAAATGCAACATGATTGTATCGGAAAATTTCACGTTGTATATTAAACGAAAAAAACGACCCAAAAACGTTTTTGATTTTAGGTCGAAATAATGCATAGGCAGTATATTACCCACTATCTATATATTAATACGCTAACAAAATTTCCATACAATCAATTGACAGGCTGTTTCGCATACTTAGCATACGTAAAATCATATAAAAGTTATATGAATCGATTCGTATTGATCAGCCGCAGTGCATAGGCCTATCTTTGTTAACAAATATTATTCTATTTGTTTATAATTAATAGAAAAAGATTTTTGTAAATTCGAAAATCTGTGCAACTATCGAAATTGCCATCTGTAGGACTCATTATGTTCACAAACCCCCTGAGTACATAGCTCCAAATTCTCAATTGTTCCGTTGCTCAAATGTTTCATCTCTACATATGTATATATTTGTACACGCCAAACGGTGAGAGAACTACTACTTCGCTCATTTTCTGTTGAAATAAAATATTGTTTCCCATTGTTTCCAATTACCTATATTGGTTTGTACCAAAATCTTTAAAAAATTGTTCTAAAATAATTGTTAGCGCACAAAACAACTTTAAAGAGAAGTAGTAACTTAACCGGCTTATTTTTTTGGACAAATTTTTTCTTACACGTAAAAGCATAGGTCTTTATTTAACAGATTCTTTGTTTTTCATTTTAGGTGTTTTAAAAAAAAATAAATCAGAAATAATGAGTCAAATTTTGTTCAAACTCACTAAATTTATTTATTTATACCAATTAATTGCAAATTTGACCCAAATGTTTTTTGCATTTCCAGATTTTATGCTCATTTTAGATATAGCACGTCTTATAGTGAACAAAAAATAAATAAATTTGCTACAAAGATATTACACTAAAATTTGTATATTGTCTTTTATGCTAATTTATTTTGATATTTCTTATTTTATTTTATTATGTTATCTTTTATTTAAAATTTGTATATTGTCTTTTATGCTAATTTATTTTGATATTTCTTATTTTATTTTATTATGTTATCTTTTATTTAAAATTTGTATATTGTCTTTTATGCTAATTTATTTTGATATTTCTTATTTTATTTTATTATATTATCTTTTATTTCAACTTAGTTTATTATTATTTAAATGCAACTTGATTGAATCGGAAAATTTCACGTTGTATATTAAACGAAAAAAAACGACCCAAAAACGTTTCCGATTTTAGGTCGAAATAATTGCATAGGCAGTATATTACCCACTATCTGTGTATTAATACGCTAACAAAATTTCCATACAATCAATTGACAGGCTGTTTCGCATACTTAGCATACGTAAAATCATATAAAAGTTATATGGATCGATTCGTATTGATCAGCCGCAGTGCATATGCCGATCTTTGTTAACAAATATTACTCTATTTGTTTATAATTAATAGAAAACGTTTTTTGTAAATTCGAAAATCTGTGCAACTATCGAAATTGCCATCTGTAGGACGCATTATGTTCACAAACCCCCCTGAGTACATATCTCCAAATTCTCAATTATTGCGTTGCTCAAATATTTCATCTCTACATATGTATATATTTGTACACGCCAAACGGTGAGAGAACTACTGCTTCGCTTATTTTCTGTTGAAATAAAATATAGTTTCCCATTGTTTCCAATTACCTATATTGGTTTGTACCAAAATCCTTAAAAAATTCTTCTAAAATAATTATTAGCGCACAAAAAACCTTAAAGAGAAGTAATAACTTAGCTGGCCTATTTTTTTGGACAAATTTTACTTACACGTAAAAGCATAGGTCTTTATTTAACAGATCCCTTGTTTTCCATTTTAGGTGCTTTAAAAAATGAAATAAGAAATAGTGAGTCAACTTTTGTTCAAACTCACTAAATTTATTTATTTATAACAATTAATTGCAAATTTGACCCAAATGTTTTTTGCATTTCCAGATTTTATGCTCATTTTAGATATAGCACGTCTTATAGTGAACAAAAAATAAATAAATTTGCTACAAAGATATTACATTAAAATTTGCTATATTGTCTTTTATGCTAATTTATTTTGATATTTCTTATTTTATTTTATTATATTATCTTTTATTTCAACTTAGTTTATTATTATTTAAATGCAACTTGATTGAATCGGAAAATTTCACGTTGTATATTAAACGAAAAAAGCGACCCAAAAACGTTTTCGATTTTAGGTCGAAATATTGCATAGGCCGTATATTACTCTACTATCTATATAATAATATGCTAACAAAATTTCGATACAATCAATTGACAGGCTGTTTCGCATACTTAGCATACGTAGAATCATATAAAAGTTATATGAATCGATTCGTATTGATCATACGCAGTGCATAGGCCTATCTTTGTTAACAAATATTACTCTATTTTTTATAATTAATAGAAAACGTTTTTTGTAAATTCGAAAATCTGTGCAACTATCGAAATTGTCATCTGCAGGACGCATTATGATCACAAATCCCCCTGAGTACATAGCTCCAAATTCTCATTTGTTCCGTTGCTCAAATGTTTCATCTCTACATATGTAAGTTAAGGAACATGACTCCACTCAAATCAGGTGGCAAACATAAACAAATTGTTTAAACATTGCTATTTGATTTATTTACGGAATCTGTTGTAACATTCCATTCCCATATACTGACATTGCGTTAGCCAGCTGATGCAATGCCAGGAGTAAAATTACTAAGGTATCGTATTAAGATAAACATCCTATTCAATATTCCTATTGTAAACTATTTGTAAGTTATAAATAAGAGTAAAATGTAAAGCTTAGTCAGTTTTTGAGCAGCATTGAAATAAAATGCAAGAGTTTTTTAAAAACTCAATTAACCCAACATAAACTTTAATTGGCGATCCTGCCAGGAGCCACGCAGTGATAGCCTGTAAAAAGGTTGCGTGTCCTCCGGAGTGAAAAAAAACACTGTAAAAATTAAAATAAAACAAGTATCTCAAAAAAGGAGAGAAAAGGAAGAAAAAACACTGTTAAAATAAAAGAAAACAAGTATCTCTAAAAAGGAGAGAAAAGAAAAAAACACTGTGAAAATTAAAATAAAACAAGTATCTCTAAAAAGGAGAGAAAAGGAAGAAAAACACTGTTAAAATAAAAGAAAACAAGTATCTCTAAAAAGGAGAGAAAAGAAAAAAAACACTGTGAAAATTAAAATAAAACAAGTACCTCTAAAAAAGAGAAAAAAGAAAAAAAAAACACTCTAAAATTAAAGCAAACAAAAAATTTGTCAGCTTACAAGAAACCTAAAAACGCGAAGTACGTAACTCCAGAAAGTGAAAGGACCACCAACATATGAACAGCAGCATTCATCCACAAAGCGAACAAGGATCTAATAGAAGGACGAGAATCCGAAGGCGAAGAAGCATAAGTTAATGAATAAAATAGTTAAGGTATATGTTAATACATAGTATGTATAAATAATTATATGTATGTACATATAAATTAGAAGATTATAAAAGTGAAAGCAAAACAAGAAGAGATAAAGCAAATTTAAAAAATAAAAGTTATATGAAGTGCTGAAAGATTGTGAAAGAAGATTTGAAAAGGATATATAGATCTGGATTCTTTGATAGAAGATTTGACAAAAATGTCACTAAATAGTAATAATAGTACCACTAATATGGATGTAATATCTAGATTGATTGCCGCCAGTACGGCATCATTACGAACGGAAGTAGAGCAAATGAGGCGACAGATACAGGCCATCAACACCAGTGATGCTGTGACCGAGTTTGTACCCGAACAAATAGATTCAAATATAAATTGTGACGAACCTTTAGACGTTATCAAATCTTTGCCTGAGTTTGGGGGTAAGATAAATAATTATGTAAGTTGGCGCGAAGCAGCCAATAATTCCATGTCCTTGTACACAAGGGGAAGTAGGAAATATTTCGCGGCGTTAACAATTTTAAGGAATAAAATTACCCGTGAGGCCAATGATATACTGACCAATCACGGAACAGTTTTGAATTTCGACGCAATTTTAAGTCGTCTGGACTTTGCCTTTGCTGACAAAAGGCCAAGTCATATAATCGAACAAGAGATGAGTGTCCTGAGACAGGGATCGAAATCCCTGATAGGTTTCTATAATGAGGTTAACGAGAAGTTGACGCTTCTCATAAATAAGACCATAATGACTCATGGGACAAGCTCACCCATAACTAAAGAGCTAAACTCTAAAAACAGAGCCACTGCTCTGCGGACCTTTATAACTGAGCTTAATCACCCATTAGATCAAATATTGTTTACCTTGGCACCGAAGGATTCGCCAAATGCGCTTGCCAAGGCTCAAGAGTTAAATGCCAATCAAATGAGGTCACAATTTGCTTTGCAATATTCGCAAAGCCACCCGCAGAAAAGTTTTAATTCATCTCCCCACAGACCTCCTTATAATAATCGGAGAAGTCAGGAGTTTCAGAATAATTTGAGGTACCCGCAGAAAAATAGTCCAATATTCGGTGACGATAAAAAAACCCGTCCAGAGCCAATGGATGTAGATCCATCCCTGCAAATTGAGAATAGGTATATGCCACAGGGAGTTAGAAACAATTTGGAAAACAACAATTTTAATAAAAGAGTTGGAGGTGCGCAAGTCAGTGCGCAACCACAAGAAAAAGTACAACGAGTAAATAATATTAATGAAGGCCATTTTTTAGGCCAAGAGTAAGCTTGCCATATATATATCTGTATGACCAAGCTATAAAAAAAGATTTTGAAATTTTAGTGGATACAGGTGCAACATCCTGTTACATCAGGAAGGGAATTTATAGGAATCCAAAAGAATTGGATATTTATAAGAGGATAAAAACCATTAATGGTTATACAATAATAAGATTTTACCATGAAATTCATTGTTTGGTGTTAAGGAGATTTTTTACGAAATTGATAGCTTGGAGTCAGATCTCCTTATAGGTTATAATTTATTGCGGAAAGTCAACGCTTTAGTGGATCTGGAAAATCAGAAGTTAATTGTTAATAGAACTGGGAAAATTTATGAATTTGGGGAAAGGCGGCCACCGTGGTGTGATGGGTAGCGTGCTCCGCCTATCACAACGTATGCCCTGGGTTCAACTCCCGGGCAAAGCAACATCAAAATTTTAGAAATAAGATTTTTCAATTAGAAGAAAATTTTTCTAAGCGGGGTCGCCCCTCGGCAGTGTTTGGCAAGCACTCCGGGTGTATTTCTGCCATGAAAAAGCTCTCAGTGAAAACTCATCTGCTTTGCAGATGCCGTTCGGAGTCGGCATAAAACATGTAGGTCCCGTCCGGCCAATTTGTAGGGAAAATCAAGAGGAGCACGACGCAAATTGGAAGAGAAGCTCTGCCTTAGATCTCTTCGGAGGTTATCGCGCCTTACATTTATTTATTTTATTTGGGGAAAGGAGTGCTATGAAGCACAGTTGTAAAAAAGAAAGTGAGGTTGATAAAGTGAACTTTGTGGAACAAAAATGTTCCACAGCGCCAGCCGACGGTAATACCGGCAATAGTACAGATAATATAAAAAATAGAACAAATGTGGAACAAGAACGTTCCACAGCGCCAGCTGAAGAATGTACCAGCAAAATTCCAAATAATAAATTAAGCCCAAAAGAGGGCAATATAAAAAATCTTCGTCAGAAGATAATTGATGTTATAAAAAAAGAACATGAAGATGTTGATTTGGATTTAACATTCAACACAGATGTCAGAGCAGAAATTCGCATGGATGAGGAAAGACCCATTTGGTCCAAACAATATCCATATCCGATGTCTGTTAATGGTTTTGTTAATGAAGAAGTCCAAAGTCTATTGCGGAAGGGGATTATAAGGGAAAGTAAGAGTCCATATAACTCTCCATGTTGGGTAGTTCCAAAAAAGGGAATTATTAAGGATGGAAGTCCTAAGCTACGCTTAGTGATTGATTTTAAAAAAATTAACGAAAAAACCATTCCGGATAGATATCCGATGCCGAATCCAGAGACCATACTTTCAAATTTGGGGGAATCAAAATATTTTTCAACGATAGATCTCGAATCTGGATTTCATCAAATATTAATGAGAGAAGAGGATATTGAAAAAACGGCTTTCTCTGTTAATAACGGGAAGTATGAGTATGTGCGGATGCCCTTTGGCCTTCGCAACGCGCCCAGCATATTCCAGCGGACTATGAATAATATTTTGCATGAATATATCGGGAAGTTTTGTCATGTCTATATTGATGACATTATAGTATATTCACGTAATTTGGAGGATCATTTGAAACATTTAGAATTGGTAATAGAAGTACTAAAAAAGGCCCATATGAAAATATCTCTAGAAAAGTCTAGGTTTATTGAGCAAGAAGTTGAGTTTCTGGGATACATTGTATCTCATAAGGTCATTAAAACCGATCCAAAGAAATTAGAAGCAATAAAAAATTATCCAATACCAAGAACTCTACGTCAGGTTAGAGGATTTTTAGGTTTAACGGGATATTATAGGAAATTTATAGAAGGTTACGCTAAAATAGCAAAACCAATTACAAAATATTTACAAGGGGAAAATGGTAAAATCTCCCAATTTAAATCAAAAAAAACTATTGTCAATCTAGACCAAGAGGCAATAGCTGCTTGCAAAAAACTAAAGGGATTGTTGTGTCGGCAGATAGAATTGATACAACCAGATTTTACAAAAAAATTTGTTCTAACAACAGATGCATCAAATGTAGCCGTAGGAGCTGTGTTATCTCAAGAGGGGAGACCAGTGACTTTTATTTCAAAAACATTAACCACGACTGAAAAAAACTATGCGACAAATGAAAAGGAATTATTTGCCATTGTGTGGGCATTGAAGAATTTACGAAATTACCTTTATTCGGTGAGAGATTTGGAGATTCACACCGACCATCAACCATTATCATTTACAATTTCAGAAAGAAATCCAAATATCAAAATGAAAAGATGGAGGGCATTTATTGAGGAGTTTTCCCCAAAAATTATTTATAAACCAGGTGCTATAAATGTGGTTGCAGATGCTTTATCCCGGCAAATTTTAAATAATGTAACAGAGTCGGAAAATGATGAAAGTAACTCAAGCGACTCTTTAACTAATACACAACATTCTGCAGAAAGTAGTGATGAATGTCAAATTGCTGCAACAAAAAAAACATTAAATCATTTCAAACAGCAAATCCTTATTGATAAGGGTGCTAGAATTACAGCCTTAGAAGCCATATTTCCATTTAATAACAAACGCTTTTTGATCGAATATGATCAACCTGAAAATATTCCTTCGGTTTTGACAGAATATTTGAACCCAAAATTGGTTACCGCAATTTACTGCACACCAGAGGTGCTTTATGGAATTAAACATGTCTTAAGAGAAACTTACCCATCGACAAAATTTATGCATTCTAGATCTTTCCCTAATGATATTACTAATAGGGAGGACCAAGCGGCTATTATAGAACAAACTCATAATCGCGCACACCGCAATTATAGAGAAAACTTAAAACAAATCAAAGATCAGTACTATTGGCCCGAAATGTATAAGCAATTTAAACAATATTCAAGAAATTGCGAAGTATGTAACAGGAATAAATACGACAGGCATCCGAAAAAGATTCCAATTGGGGAAGTTCCAATACCGGAAAGAGAGGGAGAACAAGTTCATATTGATATTTTTTATGCTCAACATTTGAAATTTATTACTTGCATTGATGCATATTCTAAATATTTGGTAGTAAAGCAAATTGAAGATAAAATTAATTTGGAGGAAAAAGTAATGGAAGTTATCCAAAGTTTTCCTGAGTTAAAGGAAATAACGGTTGATAATGAACCTGGGTTTATTACAATGCAGTTTAAATCTTTAATGCAAAGATTAGGAATAAGAATTATTTTTTGTAGTCCAGGTCATAGCACAACTAATGGACAAGTTGAAAGAGTGCATTCGACCGTAATAGAAATCGCGCGTTGCATTAAACACGAATATAATTTAATAAGTTTTGCTGAGTCGATATATCGTGCTGTGCATCAATACAATAAAACGATTCACTCAGTAATAGAAGAAAAACCATTTCAAATACTTTTTAATAAAGTGCCACTTGATGCAGTTCGGTCAAAGCTTTTGACTGCGCAAAATAAAATGTTAGATAGGGAAAATAGAAACAGGGTTAGTAAAACATACCAACGTGGCGATGTTATATATGAAAAGATTATAGGGGAGAGAAATAAGCTAAAACCTAGATTTAAAAAGCAAGTGGTAAAGGAGGATTTAGGAAATAAAGTTAGAATCAATTATAGGAATAGAATAGTACATAAAGATAACATTAAATCTTAACTTTAATTACAGGAAATGGAGTTAATCATATTTCTGGCATTAATTACTATAGTAGGGACGGATATAATCGATTATACAAGAGAAGATTATGTATTAATAGAAGATGGAGACGTAGCATTATACAACGACTTTGGTGACCTTTTCCATGTTACAAATTTAACTTATTTTTCCGAAATATTACTAATAGATCAGGAGGATTACAACAAAAATTTAGGTTATGATAATGTTAGGGAAATTGACATACGTGACGAGTTTCATATCAATATGGACCCAGAAATAGAGCTAATACAGACGTTGTTAGGGCAATTAAAAAAAAACGGAGAGACGTTTAAAAAGAGGAATTAATGAATTAGGGACTTTATGGAAGTGGATAGCCGGTACCCCGGATCACGCCGATTTAGTTTTGGTAAATAATAAATTAAACGAGTTAATTTTAAATAACAATAAACAATTTATGACAAATTCAGAAGTATTTAAAGTTATTTCTCAATTATCAGAGACAATAAAAAACGCAAATAAAAATGATCATGCTACACAACTAAGGAAACGTAGGAATAAATTTTTACTAAATGAATTACAGAATATTATTCATACAATAACTTTAGGAAAATTAGGAATTTTGAATCCAGCAATTCTACATTTAGATGAAATTTTTGTTAGGAAAATCGACTAGATGTATAAAAATTAAAGAGAGGAATAAATAAATTGATGTAATAAAAGATGGTGTTATTTTAGTTTCAGGAAATCATACTGTTGACAATCATAATGTAAATGGAATTTATCTCGTAACTTCTAAAAATCAGTCAAAAATTGACAATGTAACTTATGAGAACACAGATGCAAAAATATGGAAATATGTAAAAAATAATAAATTCAGTAACTTTGAAATTGTTAAATATATAGAATCTGAAGACTTAAATTTAAAATTTGAAAATATAAGCTTTATTGATGTCGTAAAAGGTGAAATAAAATCAAAACCCATATTTTGGATAGGTTTAATAATAGTAACAGTTATATTTATGATAATAGTATTAGTCAAAGCTGCTAATCAATACAAAATATTTAAGCAAAGAAAACAAACTGAAATTAATGAAAAGATATTTAAAAACTTGAGTTCTCAAATTGAAATATTAACTAATTCACTGAATGAAACAGGGACGTTTCATCTGAAGAAAGGGGGGAGTTAAGGAACATGACTCCACTCAAATCAGGTGGCAAATATAAACAAATTGTTTAAACATTGCTATTTGATTTATTTACGGAATTTGTTGTAACATTCCATTCCCACATACTGACATTGCGTTAGCCAGCTGATGCAATGCCAGGAGTAAAATTACTAAGGTATCGTATTAAGATAAACATCCTATTCAATATTCCTATTGTAAACTATTTGTAAGTTATAAATAAGAGTAAAATGTAAAGCTTAGTCAGTTTTTGAGCAGCATTGAAATAAAATGCAAGAGTTTTTTAAAAACTCAATTAACCCAACATAAACTTTAATTTGTATATATTTGTACACGCCAAACCGTGAGAGAACTACTGCTTCGCTCATTTTCTGTTGAAATAAAATATTGTTTCCCATTGTTTCCAATTACCTATATTGGTTTGTACCAAAATCTTTAAAAAATTGTTCTAAAATAATTGTTAGCGCACAAAAAAACTTTAAAGAGAAGTAATAACTTAACCGGCCTATTTTTTTGGAAAAATTTTACTTACACGTAAAAGCATAGGTCTTTATTTAACAGATTCTTTGTTTTTCAATTTAGGTGCTTTAAAAAAAAATAAATCAGAAATAATGAGTCAACTTTTGTTCAAACTCACTAAATTTATTTATTTATAACAATTAATTGCAAATTTGACCCAAATGTTTTTTGCATTCCCAGATTTTATGCTCATTTTAGATATAGTACGTCTTATAGTGAACAAAAAATAAATAAATTTTCTACAAAGATATTACACTAAAATTTGTATATTGTCTTTTATGCTAATTTATTTGGATATTTCTTATTTTATTTTATTATATTATCTTTTATCACGTTGTATATTAAATTTTCTACAAAGATATTACAGTAAAATTTGTATATTGTCTTTTATGCTAATTTATTTTGATATTTCTTATTTTATTTTATTATATTATCTTTTATTTCAACTAGTTTATTATTATTTAAATGCAACTTGATTGAATCGGAAAATTTCACGTTGTATATTAAACGAAAAAAAATGACCCAAAAACGTTTTCGATTTTGGGTCGAAATATTGCATAGGCAGTATATTACCCACTATCTATATATTAATACGCTAACAAAATTTCCATACAATCAATTGACAGGCTGTTTCGCATACTTAGCATACGTAAAATCATATAAAAGTTATATGAATCGATTCGTATTGATCAGCCGCAGTGCATAGGCCTATATTTGTTAACAAATATTACTCTATTTGTTTTTAATTAATAGAAAAAGTTTTTTGTAAATTCGAAAATCTGTGCAACTATCGAAATTGCCATCTGTAGGACGCATTATATTCACAAACCCCCTGAGTACGTAGCTCCAAATTCTCAATTGTTCCGTTGCTCAAATGTTTTATCTCTACATATGTATATATTTGTACACGCCAAACGGTGAGAGAACTACTGCTTCGTCATTTTCTGTTGAAATAAAATATTGTTTCCCATTGTTTCCAATTACCTATATTGGTTTGTACCAAAATCTTTAAAAAATTGTTCTAAAATAATTGTTAGCGCACAAAAAAACTTTAAAGAGAGGTAATAACTTAACCGGCCTATTTTTTTTCGACAAATTTTACTTAGACGTAAAAGCATAGGTCTTTATTTAACAGATTCTTTGTTTTTCACTTTAGGTGCTTTAAAAAATTAAATCAGAAATAATGAGTCAACTTTTGTTCAAACTCACTAAATTTATTTATTTATAGCAATTAGTTGCAAATTTGACCCAAATGTTTTTTGTATTTCCAGATTTTATGCTCACTTTAGATATAGCACGTCTTATAGTGAGCAAAAAATAAATAAATTTGCTACAAAGATATTACACTAAAATTTGTATATTGTCTTTTATGCTAATATATTTTGATATTTCTTATTTTATTTTATTATATTATCTTTTATCACGTTGTATATTAAATTTGCTACAAAGATATTACATTAAAATTTGTATATTGTCTTTCATGCTAATTTATTTAATTATCTTTTATTTCAACTTATTTTATTATTATTTAAATGCAACTTGATTGAATCGGAAAATTTCACGTTGTATATTAAACGAAAAAAACGACCCAAAAACGTTTTCGATTTTAGGTCGAAATATTGCATAGGCAGTATCCACTATCTATATATTAATACGCTAACAAAATTTCCATACAATCAATTGACAGGCTGTTTCGCATACTTAGCATACGTAAAATCATATAAAAATTATATGAATCGATTCCTATTGATCAGCCGCAGTGCATAGGCCTATTTTTGTTAACAAATATTACTCTATTTGTTTATAATTAATATAAAAAGTTTCTTGTAAATTCGAAAATCTGTGCAACTATCGAAATTGCCATCTGTAGGACGCATTATGTTCACAAACCCCCCTGAGTACATAGCTCCAAATTCTCAATTGTTGCGTTGCTCAAATGTTTCATCTATACATATATATATATTTGTACACGCCAAACGGTGAGAGAACTACTGCTTTCGTTCATTTTCTGTTTAAATAAAATATTGTTTCCCATTGTTCCCAATTACCTATATTGGTTTATACCAAAATCCTTAAAAAATTGTTCTAAAATAATTATTAGCGCACAAAAAAACTTTAAAGAGAAGTAATAACTTAACCGGCCTATTTTTTTGGAAAAATTTTACTTACACGTAAAAGCATAGGTCTTTATTTAACAGATTCTTTGTTTTTCATTTTAGGTGCGTTAAAAAAAAAAAATTAGAAATAATGAGTCAACTTATGTTCAAACTCACTAAATTCATTTATTTATAACAATTAATTCCCAATTTGACCCACATGTTTTTTGCATTTCCAGATTTTATGCTCATTTTAGATATAGCACGTCTTATAGTGAACAAAAAATAAATAAATTTGCTACAAAGATATTATATTAAAATTTGTATATTGCCTTTTATGCTAATTTATTTTGATATTTCTTATTTTATTTTATTATATTATCTTTTATTTAAACTTAGTTTATTATTGTTTAAATGCAACTTGATTGAATCGGAAAATTTCACGTTGTATACTAAACAAAAAAAAACGACCCAAAAACGTTTTCGATTTTAGGTCGAAATATTGCATAGGCAGTATATTACCCACTATCTATATATTGATACGCTAACAAAATTTCCATACAATCAATTGACAGGCTGTTTCGCATACTTAGCATACGTAAAATCATATAAAAGTTATATGAATCGATAATTAATAGAAAAAGTTTTTTGTAAATTCGAAAATCTGTGCAACTATCGAAATTGCCATCTGTAGGACGCATTATGTTCACAAACCCCCTGAGTACATAGCTCCAAATTCTCAATTGTTCCGTTGCTCAAATGTTTCAACTCTACATATGTATATATTTGTACACGCCAAACGGGGAGAGAACTACTGCTTCGTTCATTTTCTGTTGAAATAAAATATTGTTTCCCATTGTTTCCAATTACCTATATTGGTTTGTACCAAAATCTTTAAAAAATTGTTCTAAAATAATTGTTAGCACACAAAAAAACTTTAAAGAGAAGTAATAACTTAACCGGCCTATTTTTTTGGACAAATTTTACTTACACGTAAAATCATAGGTCTTTATTTAACAGATTCTTTGTTTTTCATTTTAGGAGCTTTAAAATAATTAAATCAGAAATAATGAGTCAACTTTTGTTCAAACTCTCTAAATTTATTTATATATACCAACTAATTGCAAATTTGACCCAAATATTCTTCGCATTTCCAGATTTTATGTTCATTTTAGATATAGCACGTCTTATAGTGAACAAAAAATAAATAAATTTGCTACAAAGATATTACACTACAATTTGTATATTGTCTTTTATGCTAATTTATTTTGATATTTCTTATTTTATTTTATTATATTATCTTTTATCACGTTGTATATTAAATTTGCTACAAAGATATTACATTAGAATGTGTATATTGTCTTTTATGCTAATTTATTTTGATATTCCTTATTTTATTTTATTATATTATCATTTACTTCAACTTAGTTTATTATTATTTAAATGCAACTTGATTGAATCGGAAAATTTCACGTTGTATATTAAACGGAAAAAAACGACCCAAAAACGTTTTCGATTTTAGGTCGAAATATTGCATAGGCAGTATATTACCCACTATCTATATATTAATACGCTAACAAAATTTGCATACAATCAATTGACAGGCTGTTTCGCATACTTAGCATACGTAAAATCATATAAAAGTTATATGAATCGATTCGTATTGATCAGCCGCAGATATGCACTATTTTTGTTAACAAATATTACTCTATTTGTTTATAATTAATAGAAAAAGTTTTTTGTAAATTCGAAAATCTGTGCAACTATCGAAATTGCCATCTGTAGGACGCATTATGTTCACAAACCCCCCTGAGTACATAGCTCCAAATTCTCAATTGTTGCTTTGCTCAAATGTGTCATCTCTACATATGTATATATTTGTACACGCCAAACGGTGAGAGAACTACTGCTTCGTTCATTTTCTGTTGAAATAAAATATTGTTTCCCATTGTTTCCAATTACCTATATTGGTTTGTACCAAAATCCTTAAAAAATTGTTCTAAAATAATTATTAGCGCACAAAAAAACTTTAAAGAGAAGTAATAACTTAACCGGCCTATTTTTTGGACAAATTTTGCTTACACGTAAAATCATAGGTCTTTATTTAACAGATTCTTTGTTTTTCATTTTAGGTGCTTTCAAAAGAATGAAATCAGAAATAATGAGTCAACTTTTGTTCAAACTCACTAAATTTATTTATTTATAACAATTAATTGCAAATTTGACCAAAATGTTTTTTGCATTTCCAGATTTTATGCTCATTTTAGATATAGCACGTCTTATAGTGAACAAAAAATAAATAAATCTGCTACAAAGATATTACACTAAAATTTTTATATTGTCTTTTATGCTAATTTATTTTGATATTTCTTATTTTATTTTATTATATTATTTTTTATTTCAAATGAGTTTATTATTATTTAAATGCAACTTGATTGTTTTCGATTTTAGGTCGAAATATTGCATAGGCAGTATATTACCCACTATCTATATATTAATATGCTAACAAAATTGCCATACAATCAATTGACAGGCTGTTTCGCATACTTAGCATACGTAGAATCATATAAAAGTTATATGAATCGATTCGTATTGATCAGCCGTAGTGCATAGGCCTATCTTTGTTGACAAATATTACTCTATTTGTTTATAATTAATAGAAAAAGTATTTTGTAAATTCGAAAATTTGTGCAACTATCAAAATTGCCATCTGTAGGACGCATTATATTCACAAACCCCCCTGAGTACATAGCTCCAAATTCTCAATTGTTCCGTTGCTCAAATGTTTCATCTCTACATATGTATATATTTGTACACGCCAAACGGCGAGAGAACTACTGCTTCGCTCATTTTCTCTTGAAATAAAATATTGTTTCCCATTGTTTCCAATTACCTATATTGGTTTGTACCAAAATCTTTAAAAAATTGTTCTAAAATAATTGTTAGCGCACAAAAAAACTTTAAAGAGAAGTAATAACTTAATCGGCCTATTTTTTTTGGACAAATTTTACTTACACGTAAAAGCATAGGTCTTTATTTAACAGATTCTTTCTTTTTCATTTTAGGTGCTTTAAAAAAAAATAAATCAGAAATAATGAGTCCACTTTTGTTCAAACTCACTAAATTTATTTATTTATAACAATTAATTGCAAATTTGACCCAACTGTTTTTTGCATTTCCAGATTTTATGCTCATTTATAGTGAACAAAAAATAAATAAATTTGCTACAAAGATATTACACTAAAATTTGTATATTTTTTTTATGCTAATTTATTTTGATATTTCTTATTTTATTTTATTATATTATCTTTTATCACGTTGTATATTAAATTTGCTACAAAGATATTACATTAAAATTTGTATATTGTCTTTTATGCTAATTTATTTTGATATTTCTTATTTTATTTTATTATATTATCTTTTATTTCAACTTAGTTTATTATTTTTTAAATGCAACTTGATTGAATCGGAAAATTTCACGTTGTATATTAAACGAAAAAAAAACGACCCAAAAACGTTTTCGATTTTAGGTCGAAATATTGCATAGGCAGTATATTACCCACTATCTATAAATTAATTATTAAAATTTCCATACAATCAATTGACAGGCTGTTTCGCATACTTAGCATACGTAAAATCATATAAAAATTATATGAATCGATTCGTATTGATCAGCCGCAGTGCATAGGCCTATTTTTGTTAACAAATATTACTCTATTTGTTTATAATTAATAGAAAAAGTATTTTGTAAATTCGAAAATCTGTGCAACTATCGAAATTGCCATCTGTAGGACGCATTATGTTCACAAACCCCCCCGAGTACATAGCTCCAAATTCTCAATTGTTGCGTTGCTCAAATGTTTCATCTCTACATATATATATATTTGTACACGCCAAACGGTGAGAGAAATACTGCTTCGTTCATTTTCTGTTTAAATAAAATATTGTTTCCATTGTTCCCAGTTACCTATATTGGTTTGTACCAAATCCTTAAAAAATTGTTCTAAAATAATTATTAGCGCACAAAAAAACTTTAAAGAGAAGTAATAACTTAACCGGCCTATTTTTTTGGACAAATTTTACTTACACGTAAAAGCATAGGTTTTTATTTACCAAATCTTTTGTTTTTCATTTTAGGTGCTTTAAAAAATTAAATCAGAAATAATGAGTCAACTTTTGTTCAAACTCACTAAATTTATTTATTTATAACAATTAATTGCAAATTTGAATCACATGTGTTTTGCATTTCCAGATTTTATGCTCATTTTAGATATAGCACGTCTTATAGTGAACAAAAAATAAATAAATTTGCTACAAAGATATTACATTAAAATTTGTATATTGCCTTTTATGCTAATTTATTTTGATATTTCTTATTTTATTTTATTATATTATCTTTTATTTCAACTTAGTTTATTATTATTTAAATGCAACTTGATTGAATCGGAAAATTTCACATTGTATATTAAACGAAAAAAAACGACCCAAAAACGTTTTCGATTTTAGGTCAAAATATTGCACAGGCAGTATATTACCCACTATCTATATATTAATACGCTAACAAAATTTCCATACAATCAATTGACAGGCTGTTTCGCATACTTAGCATACGTAAAATCATATAAAAGTTATATGAATCGATTCGTATTGATCAGCCGCAGTGCATAGGCCTATCTTTGTTAACAAATATTACTCCATTTGTTTATAATTAATAGAAAAAGTTTTTTGTAAATTCGAAAATCTGTGCAACTATCGAAATTGCCGTCTATAGGACGCATTATGTTCACAAACCCCTGAGTACATAGCTCCAAATTCTCAATTGTTGCGTTGCTCAAATGTTTCATCTCTACTACATATGTATATATTTGTACACGTCAAACGGTGAGAGAACTACTGCTTCGCTCATTTTCTGTTGAAATAAAATATTGTTTCACATTGTTTCCAACTACCTATATTAGTTTGTACCAAAATCTTTAAAAAATTTTTCTAAAATAATTGTTAGCGCACAAAAAAACTTTAAAGAGAAGTATTAACTTAACCGGCCTATTTTTTTGGACAAATTTTACTTACACGTAAGAGCATAGATCTTTATTTAACAGATTCTTTGTTTTTCATTTTAGGTGCTTTAAAAAAATTAAATCAGAAATAATGGGCCAACTTTTGTTCAAACTCACTAAATTTATTTATTTATAACAATTAATTGCAAATTTGACCCAAATGTTTTTTGCATTTCCAGATTTTATGCTCACTTTAGATATAGCACGTCTTATAGTGAACAAAAAATAAATAAATTTGCTACAAAGATATTACACTAAAATTTGTATATTGTCTTTTATGCTAATATATTTTGATATTTCTTATTTTATTTTATTATATTATCTTTTATCACGCTGTATATTAAATTTGCTACAAAGATATTACATTAAAATTTGTATATTGTCTTTCATGCTAATTTATTTTGATATTTCTTATTTTATTTTATTATATTATCTTTTGTTTCAACTTAGTTTATTATTATTTAAATGCAACTTGATTGAATCGGAAAATTTCACGTTGTATATTAAACGAAAAAAACGACCCAAAAACGTTTTCGATTTTAGGTCGAAATATTGCATAGGCAGTATATTACCCACTATCTATATATTAATACGCCAACAAAATTTCCATACAATCAATTGACAGGCTGTTTCGCATACTTAGCATACGTAAAATCATATAAAAATTATATGAATCGATTCGTATTGATCAGCCGCAGTGCATAGGCCTATTGTTGTTAACAAATATTACTCTATTTGTTTATAATTAATATAAAAAGTTTTTTGTAAATTCGAAAATCTATGCAACTATCGAAATTGCCATCTGTAGGACGCATTATGTTCACAAACCCCCCTGAGTACATAGCTCCAAATTCTCAATTGTTGCGTTGCTCAAATGTTTCATCTCTACATATATATTTGTACACGCTGTTACGGTCTGCCGTTACGGTCTACGGCTACAATCCACCTGGGAGCGTGTTCACGCGAACACACCTAGCGATGTGGCGAAAGCTGCGATAAAAAAATATCGAAAAGAAGAAAAAGACAGACCGGCCATCACTATAGGAAGAAGAAAAAAAGAATGCATTTAAGTTTCCGGCAAGATAAGGTGTGGAGGTACGTAGAATTTTTAAAAAAAGATCGGAAAACATCCTCGCCGGCGGTGCACTTACCCAAGGATCTGTAAAAAAAGCGAGGAAAGAGTCAATAGCGCAAAGCACCGAAACAGTTCTTTGCGACAAATCTCGCTTTGCACGGCTATTTTGTGGTGATCATAAACGCGTACAGGTTATGATGAGTGGACACAAGATCCAGTGGAAGCAGGCCAGCGTTTGCAGCATACTTAGCGAGATAAACCTTTTCCTCTACGTTTACTAAGGACACTACCACCGGCGTAAAGGCCAGCACGAAGATTTATCGCCACCCGGGTCATTTGGTTACCTCGGACCAAAGCGCCAACCACCACCAACTGTGCCTACTATTACCACGGGCATCACCATCGGTAGTACCTCCCCCAATTCCTTCATAAGCGCCAACCACGAGCGCAACAACCACCAGACGTACCGCCACACCAGTTGCAACGCACGTAGCGGGGCCACGTACAATAGGCCTGCGGCCATTAATGTTAACACCAACAACAGGCGGTACCACCGACCCCAATACTAGCCGCATCTTTATCGGCTGCTTCCATACCGGCGAAAATACTACTAGCTCATCCTTATTAGATGCGTCCATACCGGCGATAATACTACGAGCGCATCTTTATCGGCTGCTTCCATACCGGCGAAAATACTACTAGCGCATCTTTATTAGATGCGTTCATACCGGCGATAATACTACTAGCGCATCTTTATTAGCTGCGTCCATACCGGCTATAACCATACTAGCGCAACCCTTATCCGCTACGACTATATGGGCTACAATAAACCAGCTACAATGACAATCACAGGGTAGCGAATATAGGCCTGCGGCCATTCCAATTGCGATAACGAACATCAGCGGTTAAAGCGGTGAGCTCGTTCCAATACTGAACTAAAATTATGTATTTGTAGCCTTAACCTTGTCTTTTAAAATTATATTTTTGACTCTGCAACATTATATAATGTTAATATACCAACATACGCAAATCTAAGGATATCACCCTAGGGTAGAATTAAAACGAATGTGAATACGAATGCAACATGCATAATGTCCGAAGGAAATGAAAGTATAAAAAAAAAAAACCAAAAAACAATTATTGTTGTACGTTCGAAATTGTTGCATACTGAAAAAAATTAACAAACAAAAACAAAGCATATCTTAATGGTCATAGGTGTGCAATTTATACTGCCTGTGAAACAAAAAAAAAGTGTTTCAGGTATTAAAATTTGCTTTGCGTTACGGTAGAATTTTACTATTACGTTTTTTAATTGATGCAATCGTTACGGATATGATTTTCGAATGAGCAAAAAGTGTTGATCTTGTTTCGGTAAGGAATAAAGTTTTATTGGTAATTCAAGTTCAGTTGCATTATCAGTTAAAATGCATTAAATCTATATTAAGAGACGCAGATAACAAGTAATGCGGATTAGCTTGCGTTATCAAAACAAAGACTTTTTTTTGTATACATTTTTGTTGACTGATTTGAACTAAACCCGAAACAATACCAACGCTGACTGTTACATGTAAAACAGTTTACGTTTCACTTGAACAAGTAAAACGATTTCATTAATTGTACTATAAGTTTAAAAGGTTCATGTTTTACCTGAACCTGTAAAACAATTTCGTCGAGTTTACAATAAATTTAAAAGTTCACGTTCTACCTGAACTGGTGAATGACTCCGGTAATTTTTCCAGGAATTTAAAAGCTTACGTTTTACTTGAACTTGTGAAACAATATTTTTTTGAGGGGTAGGATTTACCCCAAGTTTAGTCCTAGTTGCGTTTTTAACAAATTTCCTAGTGCATAGTACATATTAGTGTCATTATACTATGTGTAATACCAAATTGATGTTCTGTTAAACTCAAAGTAAGTCTAATACAATAACCTATTAATTTTGTAAGGAAGCCCCAATTATCAGAAGTTGTATACAAACTGTACAGCCCTAAGATAGGTTTGTAAAAACAAAAAAGAAGAGAAAAGGGCATTTAACCAAATTCCTACAAAAAAAAAGATTTTTTTTTATTACATATATAGTATAGTAGATTATAAAACAAACCAATTATTATTACTTTCAATGAACCGTCGCAAAACGCGGCTCACAATAAATTTTTCTAAAAACTTACAAAAAGGAATAGAGTTCCTCTTAAATTAGGCACGCATTGCATATATTTTTTTTTATAAAATTATTTATAAGCATAAATATATTCAGAAACCTTGCAGTAAGAAAAGAAAAAGAAAAGCTATGTTAGCAATAATGAATATTGAATAAATTTGTTAACAATATGGGAATGCTGGCGTCACCATTCATTTAGAGGGCACGTAGGGTGAACAGGTAAGGGGCCACCGAAAAATAGGTGCGTCGGTGGCCATGGATTTGAGGGTGGGATAAGCACCGGCAGCAGTTTTTTTTGAATTTTGATTTCAGAGTAGTAACCGGTCATGTCCGGTTCGGTAATTTTTTTTTGCGTCAGTTTTTTTTTTGAATTTAGATTTTGAATGCCAACGGTCTGTCCGTGACATCCGGTTCGGCCGGATGTTGTTTTATTTTGAATTTCAAGCGTTTTGAGTCGGTCTCTGCGCTTTTTGACAGCTAGTTTTGATAGGCATGATAGGAATTTTTTCTGTTTATGGCGCAGGAACAGTAAGGTTGGCAAGGACCCGCCCCAGCCGACAATGACTAGCCACTGTGCACCACAAAATCATGCCGACCGCCTTCCTTACTGCTTCCATCGTAAATGCGATTCCATAACAGATGGCGCCCAACGTGGCGCCTGAGGCGCTGGCCGCGAGGGTCAGTCGGGTCAACTTGTGAGGTTGACCATCCCACCAGTCCGAGTGAGCAGCCACAGAAGCTGCCACCTACGTTGCGGTGGGATGGTTGGACGGATCAGGTTGTCCGGGCTGGTCATAGGGGGCAGTAGCTGACGGAGCCATGTGACTTAACGTCAGTTATCCGGACTTTGTATCCACCCAGTGAGGCAGTGCTGCACGCACTTTATTTTTTTTTAGTAATTGGGGTCTTTATTTTCCCGGAATGTGGTCCGTTAGTCGGCACTGGAAAATGAATGTCCGCTAATTGGGATTTTTTCCTTTTAATGTTTAAATTGTTATAGTTTTCTTATGCCGAATTTATGTTGTCTTGTGTGAGTGTGTGTGTGAGTTGTACGGACCCCAGCTCATCCTACGTCTCAGGTGGTAGCACCGAATACCACCTGGATTATGACGAGGGGAGCTGGGATCTGCAGCGGCACCCTTTCCTGTCCCACCAGACTGGGGGAGCGGCTACGAAACCGCTCCGCCCTTTGCGGCGGTGGCAGGAGGGGTGTCCGGTAAGAATGGACGAGCGGCCTCAACACCCGCAACCAGTCCCAGGGGCGAGCCCCTGGAGACTGCCCCTGCGTTGCGGCTGGGCGTGTTGAGACCAACCCGTGTGTGCCTGGAGCGGACCCTAGTGGCCCCAACCAGTCTCGGAGGGGGGCCTTAAGACCCCCTCGCATTGCGGTTGGGAGCACTAGGGACATGTATGAATGTATCTGTGTTTTTTTTTCTGTAACCCTGCTGCCTTCTAATGATGGGATGTCAGCATTCCCATCACCACCTATATTGTATATTTTACTAACTACTTTTTTTCCCAGCTTGAATTTCTTTGTCGATACGATAGTCGAACAAAGGACAATAATACGAGTTCGCGCGATTTTTTTTTCCCGCACAAAAAATTTTTTTTTCTCGCATATGTATATATATACACATTTTTTTTGACAAATCCTCGCCTAAAATATAGGGTGGAAGGGGGGTGAGTTCAGACCTTTTACCTAACCCCTAACGGCCTTACGTTGGCAGTAAATAAAAGTCTTTCTCCGAATACTAGAATTTAACAAACTACGACCTAACAAATAAAATTTTTTTTTAATTATTATGTCACGCGAGCAGACGTACGGCCAACCGGGCCGAACTACTCCGTTTGGGAGTGCGGGAGGCTTCCGTGGGAGCCAGAACCGGGGCGGTAGTAATAGGGGGGCTTTCCCCAGGGCAAGGCGTCCTTTGGTGGTGCACACCCCAGTAGGTGGACCATATGTAGATCTCGCGGAGCCGAATATGGGCCCGGACCTGACTGACCCTCGCGAAAAATTGGACAGACCGGGAAGCAACAGTCAATTGAACGCGCCCGTATTAAACGCGCAGGATATCTCCGGGCTAATAACCAATGCATCGATCTATGCACCCGAAGGAGCTGGTGCTTTACCACCAAATCAGGAGACGGAAAATTTTGGGGACGCCACAAGTGATCGGACGAATACCCTAGGAATGCAGGGAGAAGCCACTCGTGGAGGCTCGTGGGTGGACGTGCTACAGCAGCTGTTCCAGGCTTCGCAGGAGGAAATGCGGATAGAGATGGGGTCAATTAGAACCAATATGGACCAGCTCGACGCCGCTCTCGAATCCGCGCAGCAATCAAATCAGCAAAACAGGAACGCAAGTAGGATAGACCGTAACCCATTGCCATCGGTAGTACCACCAATGTACCCGACTCCGAACAGCATAGCAGTGAAACCGCAGGAGTGGAAGATCTAGTTCGACGGCACTGGGAACGTAGCCGATTTCCTGTTTAAACTGAACACCTTGTGTGAGCGCACACAATGCACTGACGAACAAATAATGGCTAGTTTCCACTTGTTCCTTTCTGGACGAGCCGATGAGTGGTACTGGCTACTCACCAAACAAAACCCTAACGCGACATATGCCTGTTTGTGCTACTCAATAAAAAGAGAATTTAGTACTTCGAAGACTGACCACGAGATCATGATGGAGATCTCCATGCGGAAGCAAAAAGCAAGTGAGTGTTATGACGTGTTTCACACGAACATAATCTCCTTGAACGCGCGCTTAAGAGAGCCAATGTCGGAGCTTTTACTGATTGACATAATAAAAAGGAACGTCAACAGTAGCCTTAAGCTAATGCTTTTTAATGCGGACGTAAGGACCCTTCATGATCTACGCGATGTAGCACGCAGAGGTGAACAAGTGCTGAAAGAAAGCAAGCTGCTGGGAGCCACTTACCCAGGACGGCATGTAAAAGAAGCACGCGCGACAACCCCAGACATGAGGAGGGAAAGCGAGCACGGCGAAATGGATCCACAAATAGAGGCGCTGGAATATCGACGCAACAGAAGACCGGACTATTCGGGAATCCAAGCTGGAATTGCCAGGGAATGGGGCACTCCTATATATATTGTGAGGAACCCATAAAAAATCGCTTTTGTTTTAAATGTGGGTATAAGGGTGTATTTACTCCTAAATGCCCTAGGGACCATCGCAGGCAGGGAAACCAGTACCCGAGCGAGAAGGCGAGGGAACCTCGTTCGGCTTCATAGCACCCACATCAGCCAGTGCTCGAGGCGTCGTCGCGTGCGCTGAACCAGAGGGTGAATCTCTGCATGGAGGTCATACGCTTCCGAGGTGCAGTAGTACCCTGGCAGAAGAGCCCTCAAAAGTGATAATAACTTACCCTGACAGTACGGACAGTTCGAATAGTTCTGAAGCTGAGAGTCAAACGTCTTCATCCGCCATGGGCGAGCCGAATAAAGTTCTGCGACGCCGGCATAGGGATGTCGCTTGCCAGACGCAACTTTCACCAAACCTAGAAGAAAGGGAACATAGGTATGAACAAATAAGACATACCATTTTTGAACACTACCCGGTATCGGAAAATATTTTGAAGTGTAGGAAGAGATACCACAGGAGAGTACAGGAGCGTAGACTGCTGCAAGCCACCACGTTAACGCTTACAGAGGACGAAAGGCCTTTAGTAAAGGCTAAAATTAAAGATAGTTTTCTTGTAGGGTTGTTGGCCAACGTCTCCATCTTAGGGAAAAATGGAGTAGAATTCCTAGAGGATAACGGCTTCGAATATCAGCCCTTACATGCGTTCGTATATACCGCGGGCGGCAACAAGCAAAAAATTTTAGGCTCAGTATCCCTACCTGTCACCTTCAAAAATATCACAAAGGTTATTCGTTTTTACCTTGTTCCCTCATTGCTCCTAGAAGCATACTTCGGGGTAGATTTCTCGAGAGCATTTGCGTTAGCTCCCGAAATATTCCCAAGCGTAGAGTGTTTAGAGGTTAGACTTGAGAAGAAAGAAGAACTTACCTGCACGAATTGTCACCAACGCAAAACTTAGAATTGCAAAAGGTCATCGAGACGTTTCCTTCATACGAGAAATTAGGCCTAGGGCAAACGAAATTAGTGGAGCATCACATCGACACCGGTGATGCTGTACCTATAAAAAGTAAACATTTCCCTCTTTCGCCACCGAGGCAAGCCGAAGCTTTTAGCGAACTAGACAGGTTACTCGAATTAGGAGTTATAGAAGAATCGAACTCCCCGTGGTGTAGTCCTGTAGTACTGGTCCGGAAATCAGGTAAAGTTAGGCTGTGCATAGATTCCAGGAAGGTCAACGCGGTGACTAAGAAAGACTCTTACCCCCTGCCTCATATCAACGGCTTATTGAGCAGACTGAAAGATACGCATTTTATTAGTGGCATTGATCTGAAGGACGCGTTCTTCCAGATCAAACTGACAGAGTCCTCCAAGGAAAAAACAGCATTCGCAGTTCCGGGGAGGCCTCTGTACCACTTCAAGGTGATGCCATTTGGTCTGTGCAATGGACCGCAGACTATGAGTAGGCTGATGGACAAGGCAATCCCTTCGCGTCTGCGAGAGAATGTCTTCGTCTACCTAGATGATCTAATGGTGTGTAGTACAAATTTTGAAGACCACCTGAAATTGCCGGCGGAAGTGGCTAACTGTTTGAGAGACGCAGGTCTGACAATAAACGTCGAGAAAAGTAAATTTTGCCAGAAAGGAATACGCTATTTAGGGTACCTGATAGGCAGCGGGTGTTTGAAAGTGGATCCGGGAAAAATAGAAGCAATGCAAAGCTTCCCGATCCCTAAATCCCCTCGGCAAGTGCGTAGGTTTGTGGGCATGGCGAATTGGTACCGAGCGTTTATTACCAATTTTGCTGACTTGGCAGGTCTCCTGACCGACTGTCTCCGCAAGTCAGCAGGCCCGTTTAAGCTTACTCCTGAAGCTATAGAGGTATTCGAAAAACTAAAAGTAGCCTTGAGTTCGGCGCCTGTCTTGGTCCAACCAGACCTTTCCAAAGAATTCGTAATACAATGCGACGCTTCCAAAATAGGTGTTGGCGGAGTGTTGTTCCAGGTCGATGATGAGGGCGCTGAGCATCCAATCGCGTTCGTGTCGAAAAAGCTGAATAATGCTCAACGCAATTATACAGTAACCGAGCTGGAATGTCTTGCAGCCATAATCAGCGTGAAGCGTTTCCGACCCTATGTCGAAGGATTACCTTTTCGGATTATTACGGACCACTCCAGTCTCAAGTGGTTGATGACACAAAAAGACTTGAGCGGGAGGTTGGCGAGATGGTCACTCTTACTGCAAAGATACGACTTTAGAATGGAACATCGTAAGGGCACCCTGAATGTAGTACCAGACGCGCTGTCGCGTTTTGATGCCGATGAGTTGACTTTCACTACCACACCCGGGGAAATAGATTTAGTCTCTCCCGAATTTAGCAGCAACGAATATTTAGATTTAATTCGGACCGTCACCGAAAACGAGGAATCACCCGGATTTACGAGTTGTGGACGGTGTAGTTTTCAAAAGAGTTAAGTTTCGTAAGGGGATGGAAGGGGAAGAAGACTCGCTGTGGCGTTTATGGTTGCCAAAAGGGTTGACTGAGGAAGCAGTGAGATTAGCACATGACGCTAACAGGAGTTACCATGGCGGATGGCAGAAAACCTTAGAACGTGTTAGGCAGAAGTACTTCTGGCCGCAGCAGGCTAAGGACGTCAGGGACTACGTCCAGCGTTGTGACACCTGCAAAACGGTAAAACCCACCAATCAGCAGTCGAGACCACCTATAGGGAGTACCTTTGAATCCGAAAGGCCATTTCAGCGGTTATATTGCGACTTCCTAGGGCCGTATCCAAGATCTAAGCGGCGTAATCAATTTCTTTTTATAGTATTAGACCATCTGTCAAAATACGTTTGGCTAAAGCCCATGCAAAGAGCCACCACTGTTAACGTTATAAATTACTTCGCCTCCGAAATTTTTCCGACTGTAGGGGTTCCTGAATTTATCCATAGTACAATGGTAAACAGTTTATCTCGAAGGAAATGAACCAATTTTTAGTAAATTACGGGGTGACGCACGTGAGGACGGGGCTATATTCATTTCATTTCATTTCATTTCATTTATTTATTTGAGTTTTTGTACAAGTAAGACATAGTCTTTTGATAGTACATCAATCGTATCACATTATCAAAAATAAAAGTAGAGTAATATAATATAATATAATATAATATAATATAATATAATATAACGCAAATACAAGAGTTAAAAATATAATAAAATAAACTTATTCTTTAACAATTAAACATCCTCAGTTCAAAATTTTTGTGACAAGGATAAAGATATATAATTAAAAGGTAGGTTAAGAGTTGAGAAAAGATAATACTGCCTGCTTAAAACATCCTGCTTTCCTAATAGCTTTAGTAGCGTATGGGAGTGAGTTCCATAGACGGATTGTACTGACAAAGAACATTCTGGATGACGTTGTGTACCTAAAATTCGGGACTACTAGATTCAAAGTCCGTGTAGATTGGCAGAAACTTAGTTTGTTAAATAAGTACGGCGGCTTTTGTGAGTGTATTAGCTTATGCAAAAAACAGAGATTTCGCATTTTTAGGAAATTATAGATATCGCATCCAAGAATCTGCATTGCATAAGAAGATATGTGATCAAATTTCTTTTTAGAATAAACAAACCGGGCAACATTGTTAAAGGCCAGCTGCAATTTGTTGAGTGACATTGAGTCCAGGTTACCGTATATTAGTTCACCATAAGAGACTTGAGGTATTATTAGAGCTTTGACCAGTTTCATATTAGCGTATTCGCCCCAAGCGAACGCATCTGAACGCGTCAATAGAGAAATTGTTTCTAAGATTAGGAATTTCCTGAAGGATAAGCCTGACCACACCGATTGGGATAAGCATATACCCGAAATTTTATCAGTTTTGAGAAGTGATTTTCATACGGCAATTCAGTGTTCTCCATACTTTGCATTATATGGTCCAGCATGCCGCAACGTACAAAATTTTAGCGAAGCTCGGCAGCCTTCGGGAATACCAAGTTACGATAGTAAGCCGAACTGACAAGTTGACTAATATTCGCGAGCAAATCCGTAAAAATTTAGATCAGGCTAAGGATAGGGGAGTAACCACCTATAACAAGCGCTCTAGGCAAGTCAACTACAAGGAAGATCAGGAAGTTTTCCGAAGAAACTTTGCCTTAAGTAACTTTAAACAGGGTATTAACGCCAAATTCCTGCCGAAATACCTTAAGTGTCGTGTGCTCCGAAAAATAGGCAATGCATTGTATGATCTCGAGGACCTAAACGGGAAATTGATAGGTCGCTTCCATGCTTCGGACATACGTCCGCAATGAACCAACAAGGTCGTTTCTTTTGCTAAATTACAATTTGATCTTTTTTTATATCTACCAATCGAACTTTTTTTTTGTCTGGGCGTGTTGGCGGTCGGGGACACCTCGCCCAGTATTCTCCCCGAGCACTGACCTCATAGGATGTTCACGCGCGTACTCACCGAGGACCGTGAACACCCTGGCAGTCCACACTTAGGTCGGACTAGCCTTTAGATGTTTTGACGAGTTCTCCAGATCAAAATGTCTACACCTTTTTTTTTTTGATTTTGCATTCCAGTGGGAGCGTTACCCACTAGAAATCATCTTTCGGAGTTTTGACGAGTTCTCCATAACAAATGTCTAATTTCCGCAAGGCCCTTTTAACTAGGAAACAGAAATTATTCCCAACTTGACTTAATTTTTTTTGATGGACCTATGTTGCCCGGCTAGCTTCGTAGTAGGACTTTGAGACTCTTATCTCAGGGGTGAGTCGTGCCCCACGTTGCTTGTCGTCGGAGATCCCTGGCAGTGGCATCCCACAGATGATCCGGTTTCCTGTTCGCTTCATCGTCAGGTCTTCAAGGCGAAGCAGGTTTGTTACGGTCTGCCGTTACGGTCTACGGCTACGATCCACCTGGGAGCGTGTTCACGCGAACACACCTAGCGATGTGGCGAAAGCTGGGATAAAAAAATATCGAAAAGAAGAAAAAGACAGACCGGCAAGATAAGGTGTGGAGGTACGTACAATTTTTAAAATAAGATCGGAAAACATCCTCGCCGGCGGTGCACTTACCCGAGGATCTGTAAAAAAAGCGAGGAAAGAGTCAATAGCGCAAAGCACCGAAACAGTTCTTTGCGACAAATCTCGCTTTGCACGGCTATTTTGTGGTGATCATAAACGCGTACAGGTTATGTAGAGTGGACACAAGATCCAATGGAAGCAGGCCGGCGTTTGGAGCATACTTAGCGAGATAAACCTTTTCCTCTACGTTTACTAAGGACACTACCACCGGCGTAAAGGCCAGCACGAAGCTTTATCGCCACCCGGGTCATTTGGTTACCTCGGACCAAAGCGCCAACCACCACCAACTGTGCCTACTATTACCACGGGCATCACCATCGGTAGTACCTCCCCCAATTCCTTCATAAGCGCCAACCACGAGCGCAACAACCACCAGACGTACCGCCACACCAGTTGCAACGCACGTAGCGGGGCCACGTACAATAGGCCTGCGGTCATTAATGTTAACACCAACAACAGGCGGTACCACCGACCCCAATACTAGCCGCATCTTTATCGGCTGCTTCCATACCGGCGAAAATACTACTAGCTCATCCTTATTAGATGCGTCCATACCGGCGATAATACTACGAGCGCATCTTTATCGGCTGCTTCCATACCGGCGAAAATACTACTAGCGCATCTTTATTAGATGCGTTCATACCGGCGATAATACTACTAGCGCATCTTTATTAGATGCGTCCATACCGGCGATAATACTACTAGCGCATCTTTATTAGCTGTGTCCATACCGGCTATAACCATACTAGCGCAACCCTTATCCGCTACGACTATATGGGCTACAATAAACCAGCTACAATGACAATCACAGGGCAGCGAATATAGGCCTGCGGCCATTCCAATTGCGATAACGAACATCAGCGGTTAAAGCGGAGAGTTCGTTCCAATACTGAACTAAAATTATGTATTTGTAGCCTTAACCTTGTCTTTTAAAATTATATTTTTGACTCTGCAACATTATATAATGTTAATATACCAACATACGCAAATCTAAGGATATCACCCTAGGGTAGAATTAAAACGAATGTGAATACGAATGCAACATGCATAATGTCCGAAGGAAATGAAAGTATAAAAAAAAAAAAACAAAAAACAATTATTGTTGTACGTTCGAAATTGTTGCATACTGAAAAAAATTAACAAACAAAAACAAAGCATATCTTAATGGTCATAGGTGTGCAATTTATACTGCCTGTGAAACAAAAAAAAAGTGTTTCAGGTATTAAAATTTGCTTTGCGTTACGGTAGAATTTTACTATTACGTTTTTTAATTGATGCAATCGTTACGGATATGATTTTCGAATGAGCAAAAAGTGTTGATCTTGTTTCGGTAAGGAATAAAGTTTTATTGGTAATTTAAGTTCAGTTGCATTATCAGTTAAAATGCATTAAATCTATATTAAGAGACGCAGATAACAAGTAATGCGGATTAGCTTGCGTTATCAAAACAAAGACTTTTTTTGTATACATTTTTGTTGACTGAGTTGAACTAAACCCGAAACAATACCAACCCTGACTGTTACATGTAAAACAGTTTACGTTTCACTTGAACAAGTAAAACGATTTCATTAATTGTACTATAAGTTTAAAAGGTTCATGTTTTACCTGAACCTGTAAAACAATTTCGTCGAGTTTACAATAAATTTAAAAGTTCACGTTCTACCTGAACTGGTGAATGACTCTGGTAATTTTTCCAGGAATTTAAAAGCTTACGTTTTACTTGAACTTGTGAAACAATATTTTATTGAGGGGTAGGATTTACCCCAAGTTTAGTCCTAGTTGCGTTTTTAACAAATTTCCTAGTGCATAGTGCATATTAGTGTCATTATACTATGTGTAATACCAAATTGATGTTCTGTTAACCTCAAAGTAAGTCTAATACAACAACCTATTAATTTTGTAAGGGGGCCCCAATTATCAGAAGTTGTATACAAACTGTACAGACCTAAGATAGGTTTGTAAAAACAAAAAAGAAGAGAAAAGGGCATTTAACCAAATTCCTACAAAAAAAAAAGATTTTTTTTATTACATATATAGCATAGTAGATTATAAAACAAACCAATTATTATTACTTTCAATGAACCGTCGCAAAACGCGGCTCACAATAAATTTTTCTAAAAACTTACAAAAAGGAATAGAGTTCCTCTTAAATTAGGCACGCATTTTTGATTGCTATATTTTTTTTTATAAAATTATTTATAAGCATAAATATATTCAGAAACCTTGCAGTAAGAAAAGAAAAAGAAAAGCTATGTTAGCAATAATGAATATTGAATAAATTTGTTAACAATATGGGAATGCTGGCGTCACCATTCATTTAGAGGGCACGTAGGAGAACAGGTAAGGGGCCACCGAAAAATAGGTGCGTCGGTGGCCATGGATTTGAGGGTGGGATAAGCACCGGGCGTCGCAACAACACCCGCGGCGCCCCGCTATACATTCGGCCCTTTTTGTTTATTTTCCTTTTGGTTCCTTTATTTTATTTTCAGCAGTTTTTTTTGAATTTTGATTTCAGAGTAGTAACCGGTCATGCCCGGTTCGGTAATTTTTTTTTGCGTCAGTTTTTTTTTGAATTTTTTGAATTTAGATTTTGAATGCCAACGGTCTGTCCGTGACATCCGGTTCGGCCGGATGTTGTTTTATTTTGAATTTCAAGCGTTTTGAGTCGGTATCTGCGCTTTTTGACAGCTAGTTTTGATAGGCATGATAGGAATTTGTTTCTGTTTATGGCGCAGGAAGAGTAAGGTTGGCAAGGACCCGCCCCAGCCGACAATTACTAGCCATTGTGCACCACAAAATCATGCCGACCGCCTTCCTTGCTGCTTCCATCGTAAATGCGATTCCATAACAACGCCAAACGGAGAGAGAACTACTGCTTCGTTCATTTTCTGTTTAAATAAAATATTGTTTCCCATTGTTCCCAATTACCTATATTGGTTTGTACCAAAATCCTTAAAAAATTGTTCTAAAATAACTATTAGCGCACAAAAAAATTTAAAGAGAAGTAATAACTTAACCGGCCTATTTTTTTGGACAAATTTTACTTACACGTAAAAGCATAGGTCTTTATTTAACAGATTCTTTGTTTTTCATTTTAGGTGCTTTAAAAAAAATGAAATCAGAAATAATGAGTCAACTTTTGTTCAAACTCAATAAATTTATTTATTTATAACAATTAATTGCAAATTTGACCCACATGTTTTTAGCATTTCCAGATTTTATGCTCATTTTAGATATAGCACGTCTTATAGTGAACAAAAAATGAATAAATTTGCTACAAAGATATTACATTAAAATTTGTATTGCCTTTTATGCTAATTTATTTTGATATTTCTTATTTTATTTTATTATATTATCTTTTCTTTCAACTTAGTTTATTATTATTTAAATGCAGTTTGATTGAATCGGAAAATATCACGTTGTATATTAAACGAAAAAAAACGACCCAAAAACGTTTTCGATTTTAGGTCGAAATATTGCATAGGCAGTATATTACCCACTATCTATATATTAATACGCTAACAAAATTTCCATACAATCAATTGACAGGCTGTATCGCATACTTAGCATACGTAAAATCATATAAAAGTTATATGAATCGATTCGTATTGATCAGCCGCAGTGCATAGGCCTATCTTTGTTAACAAATATTACTCTATTTGTTTATAATTAATAGAAAAAGTTTTTTGTAAATTCGAAAATCTGTGCAACTCTCGAAATTGCCATCTGTAGGGCGCATTATGTTCACAAACCCCCTGAGTACATAGCTCCAAATTCTCAATTGTTGCTCACTTTAGATATAGCACGTCTTATAGTGAACAAAAAATAAATAAATTTGCTACAAAGATATTACACCAAAATTTGCATATTGTCTTTTATGCTAATATATTTTGATATTTCTTATTTTATTTTATTATATTATCTTTTATCACGTTGTATATTAAATTTGCTACAAAGATATTACATTAAAATTTGCCCCCTGAGTACATAGCTCAAAATTCTCAATTGTTGCGTTGCTCAAATGTTTCATCTTTACATATATATATATTTGTACACTACAAACGGTGAGAGAACTACTGCTGCGTTCATTTTCTGTTGAAATAAAATATTGTTTTCCATTGTTCCCAATTACCTATATTGGTTTGTACCAAAATTCTTAAAAGTTTGTTCTAAAATAATTGTTAGAGCACAAAAAAAATTTAAAGAGAAGTAATAACTTAACCGGCCTATTTTTTTGGACAAATTTTACTTGCACGTAAAAGCATAGGTCGTTATTTAACAGATTCTTTGTTTTTCATTTTAGGTGCTTTAAAAAAAATGAAATCAGAAATAATGAGTCAACTTTTGTTCAAACTCACTAAATTTCTTTATTTATAACAATTAATTGCAAATTTGACCCAAATGTTTTTTGCATTTCCAGATTTTATGCTCATTTTAAATATAGTACGTCTTATAGTGAGCAAAATATAAATAAATTTGCTACAAAGATATTACACTAAAATTTGTATATTGTCTTTTATGCTAATTTATTTCGATATTTCTTATTTTATTTTATTATATGATCTTTTGTCACGTTGTATATTAAATTTGCTACAAAGATATTACATTAAAATTTGTATATTGTCTTTTATGCTAATTTATTTTGATATTTCTTATTTTATTTTATCGTATTATCTTTTATTTCAACTTAGTTTATTATTATTTAAATGCAACTTGATTGAATCGGAAAATTTCACGTTGTATATTAAACGAAAAAAAACGACCCAAAACGTTTTCGATTTTAGGTCGAAATATTGCATAGGCAGTATATTCATATTCATATTCATATTCATATTTATTGAGTCAATGGCAGAAACCTTACTGACTAGATATACAAGTATGCAAATTAACTTAAAACTAAGTAACTAAAATTAATTAATTCAAGGATGAGATAAATTTTCTCGATAGTAAGACTCAATCCGTAACTTAAACAAAGGCCTGGGCATTGCAAAGTCAAGATTTAGCATTCTGGAAATTTTATTAAACTCTTCGAGACCTCTTGTGAGAGGGGCAAAGCTAAGGTAATTGGTTCTCAGAACTTCACCGTAGAATATATTATGAGAGCGTAGAGATCTACTAGGAACTAGAAAATTTAACTGATCCCACAGAGTTGAGCAATCAATAGTACCAGAGATAATATCGTAAATAAACATTAAATGTTGTACTGAGCGTCTGACATGCAGTGGCATAACATTTATAAGCATGCACCTGTTTATATAAGGTGGTAGGGGATTAACAAAATGAAGGGGTAGGAGGGCGAATCGAATGAATTTACGTTGAACCCTTTCAATTCTAGTAGAGTATGTGCTGTAAATGGGATTCCATATGATAGAGGCGTACTCTAATTTAGATCGCACTAATGAATTATACAATATACTTCTAGTGTATGGGTCCTTAAAATCCTTCGCATAACGCCGTAAAAAAGCTAGATTAGCATACGCTTTTGGTATAAGATAGTTAACATGGATAACGAAAGTGAACGAAGAGTCGAAAATGACACCAAGATCACAAAATTCTTTGACCGAGGAGAGATATGTATTAGCGATATAGTATGTTAACGTAAGCGCACTTGTAGATCTAGAAAACGTGATATGCCAACATTTACTACTGTTAAGTCTCAGATGATTATTAAAAGCCCACACATTAAGAGCATCCAAATCTCTCTGTAGGAGCAATGCATCAGATACAGTGGTGATACGCCTAAACAGTTTTAAATCATCAGCATAAAGTAAATAATTTGAATGCTTTAAATATAAGCCGACGTCATTAATGAAGATAACAAATAAGATTGGACCGAGAATACTACCTTGTGGCACCCCAGAGGTTACCAATAACTCATACGACCTCATATTCTCGAATTCAACAAATAAAATTCGGTTTGTCAGGTATGACTTTAACCATGACAGAAAAGCTGAGTGGAAACCAATGTACTCAAGTTTCTGAAGAAGTATCTTGTGGGACACTGTATCAAACGCCTTAGAGAAATCTGTATATATAGTATCAACTTGATACCCATCCTTAAAAGCAGAAACACAGTATTGCGAAAAAACAGCTAAGTTTGTCACTGTTGAACGACACGCAACAAACCCATGCTGACATGGATCGATTATTCCTTTAACAGCAAAAGTCAACTTCTCCTTTACTACTTTCTCAAACAGTTTTGAACAAGTTGATAGTTTAGAGATTGGCCTGTAGTTTGCTACCTCGCTCTTATTTCCAGACTTGAAGATTGGAGTAATAGAAGCCAATTTCCATCGATCAATGAAAACGCCAGTGGACAATGACACATTAAAGATATGGCACAACGGCACGCATAGCGAACTACTACATTTTTTAACCAAAAAAGAAGACAGCCCATCAATATCTTTTTTTAAAGAAGATTGTAGGGACGGGATGCCAATAATAATATCTGATTCCGATACCAATAGTGAGCCAAAGTCCAAGGAATTAGCTGTATTACCCACTATCTATATATTAATATGCTAACAAAATTTGCATACAATCAATTGACAGGCTGTTTCGCATACTTAGTATACGTAGAATCATATAAAAGTTATATGAATCGATTTGTATTGATCAGCCGCAGTGCATACGCCTATCTTTGTTAAAAAATATTACTCTACTTGTTTATAATTAATAGAAAAAGTTTTTTGTAAATTCGAAAATCTGTGCACTATCGAAATTGCCATCTGTAGGTCGCATTATGTTCACAAACCCCCCTGAGTACATAGCTCCAAATTCTCAATTGTTGCGTTGCTCGAATGTTTCATCTCTACATATGTATATATTTGTACACGCCAAACGGTGAGAGAACTACTGCTTCGTTCATTTTCTGTTGAAATAAAATATAGTTTCCCATTGTTTCCAATTACCTATATTGGTTTGTACCAAAATCCTTAAAAAATTCTTCTAAAATAATTATTAGCGCACAAAAAAACTTTAAAGAGAAGTAATAACTTAACCGGCTTATTTTTTTGGACAAATTTTACTTACACGTAAAAGCATAGGTCTTTATTTAACAGATTCTTTGTTTTTCATTTTAGGTGCTTTAAAAAAAAATAAATCAGAAATAATGAGTCAAATTTTGTTCAAACTCACTAAATTTGTTTATTTATAACAATTAATTGCAAATTTGACCCAAATGTTTTTTGCATTTCAAGATTTTATGCTCATTTTAGATATAGCACGTCTTATAGTGAACAAAAAATAAATAAATTTGCTACAAAGATATTACATTAAAATTTGCTATATTGTCTTTTATGCTAATTTATTTTGATATTTCTTATTTTATTTTATTATATTATCTTTTATTTCAACTTAGTTTATTATTATTTAAATGCAACTTGATTGAATCGGAAAATTTCACGTTGTATATTAAACGAAAAAAAAATGACACAAAAACGTATATTACCCACTATCTATATATTAATACGCTAACAAAATTTCCATACAATCAATTGACATGCTGTATCGCATACTTAGCATACGTAAAATCATATAAAAGTTATATGAATCGATTCGTATTGATCAGCCGCAGTGCATAGGCCTATTTTTGTTGACAAATATTACTCTATTTGTTTATAATTAATAGAAAAAGTTTTTTGTAAATTCGAAAATCTGTGCAACTATCGAATAACCATCTGTAGGACGCATTATGTTCACAAACCCCCCTGAGTATATAGCTCTAAATTCTCAATTTTTCCGTTGCTCAAATGTTTCATCTCTACATATGTATATATTTGTACACGCCAAACGGTGAGAGAACTACTGCTTCGCTCATTTTCTGTTGAAATAAAATATTTTTTCCCATTGTTTCCAATTACCTATATTGGTTTGTACCAAAATCTTTAAAAAATTGTTCTAAAATAATTGATAGCGCACAAAACAACTTTAAAGAGAAGTAGTAACTTAACCGGCTTATTTTTTTGGACAAATTTTTTCTTACACGTAAAAGCATAGGTCTTTATTTAACAGATTCTTTGTTTTTCATTTTAGGTGCTTTAAAAAAATTAAATCAGAAATAATGAGTCAACTTTTGTTCAAACTCACTACATTTATTTATTTATAACAATTAATTGCAAATTTGACCCAAATGTTTTTTGCATTTCCAGATTTTATGCTCACTTTCGAATAGCACGTCTTATAGTGAACAAAAAATAAATAAAGGTGCTACAAAGATATTACACTAAAATTTGTATATTGTTTTTTATGCTAATATATTTTGATATTTCTTATTTTATTTTATTATATTATCTTTTATCACGTTGAATATTAAATTTGCTACAAAGATATTACATTAAAATTTGTATATTGTCTTTCATGCTAATTTATTTTGATATTTCTTATTTCATTTTATTATATTATCTTTTATTTCAACTTAGTTTATTATTATTTAAATGCAACTTGATTGTTTTAGATTTTAGGTCGAAATATTGCATAGGCAGTATATTACCCACTATCTATATATTAATACGCTAACAAAATTTCCATACAATCAATTGACAGACTGTTTCGCATACTTAGCATACGTAAAATCATTTAAAGTTATATGAATCGATTCGTATTGATCAGCCGCAGTGCATAGGCCTATATTTGTTAACAAATATTACTCTATTTGTTTATAATTAATAGAAAAAGTTTTTTGTAAATTCGAAAATCTGTGCAACTATCGAAATAACCATCTGTAGGACGCATTATGTTCACAAACCCCCCTGAGTACATAGCTCCAAATTCTCAATTTTTCCGTTGTTCAAATGTTTCATCTCTACATATGTATATATTTGTACACGCCAAACGGTGAGAGAACTACTGCTTCGCTCATTTTCTGTTGAAATAAAATATTGTTTCCCATTGTTTCCAATTACCTATATTGGTTTGTACCAAAATGTTTAAAAAATTGTTCTAAAATAATTGTTAGCGCACAAAAAAACTTTAAAGAGAAGTAATAACTTAACCGGCCTATTTTTTTGGACAAATTTTACTTACACGTAAAAGCATAGGTCTTTATTTAACAGGGTCTTTGTTTTTCATTTTAGGTGCTTTAAAAAAATTAAATCAGAAATAATGAGTCAACTTTTGTTCAAACTCACTAAATTTATTTATTTATAACAATTAATTGCAAATTTGACCCAAATGTTTTTTGCATTTCCAGATTTTATGCTCACTTTCGAATAGCACGTCTTATAGTGAACAAAAAATAAATAAATGTGCTACAAAGATATTACACTAAAATTTGTATATTGTTTTTTATGCTAATATATTTTGATATTTCTTATTTTATTTTATTATATTATCTTTTATCACGTTGTATATTAAATTTGCTACAAAGATATTACATTAAAATTTGTATATTGCATTTCATGCTAATTTATTTTGATATTTCTTATTTTATTTTATTATATTATCTTTTATTTCAACTTAGTTTATTATTATTTAAATGCAACTTGATTGAATCGGAAAATTTCACGTTGTATATTAAACGAAAAAAACGACCCAAAAACGTTTTCGATTTTAGGTCGAAATATTGCATAGGCATTATATTACCCACTATCTATATAATAATACGCTAACAAAATTTCCATACAATTAATTGACAGGCTGTTTCGCATACTTAGCATACGTAAAATCATATAAAAATTATATGAATCGATTCGTATTGATCAGCCGCAGTGCATAGGCCTATTTTTGTTAACAAATATTACTCTATTTGTTTATAATTAATATAAAAAGTTTTTTGTAAATTTGAAAATCTGTGCAACTATCGAAATTGTCATCTGTAGGACGCATTATGTTCACAACCCCCCTGAGTACATAGCTCCAAATTCTCAATTGTTGCGTTGCTCAAATGTTTCATCTCTACATATATATATATATTTGTACACGCCAAACGGTGAGAGAACTACTGCTTCGTTCATTTTCTGTTTAAATAAAATATTGTTTCCCATTGTTCCCAATTACCTATATTGGTTTGTACCAAAATCCTTAAAAAATTGTTCTAAAATAATTATTAGCGCACAAAAAAACCTTAAAGAGAAGTAATAACTTAACCGGCCTATTTTTTTTGGACAAATTTTACTTACACGTAAAAGCATAGGTCTTTATTTACCAGATTCTTTGTTTTTCATTTTAGGTGCTTTAAAAAAAATGAAATCAGAAATAATGAGTCAACTTTTGTTCAAACTCACTAAATTTATTTATTTATAACAATTAATTGCAAATTTGACCCACATGTTTTTGCATTTCCAGATTTTATGCTCATTTTAGATATTTCATTTCATTTCATTTCATTTTTATTGAGCATTTTTCTTATACCTATCTATTTACATATGTAGCAAAGTTACAATAGCAAAAAAAAAAAAAAATAAAAAAGTTTAACATTATGAAGTATAAATTAACGAATGCATAATATGTGTATGAGACCGTGTAGATATAAGAAAAAGGTAAGACATTTTTTATGTTAAGCTTAACATAGTGACAAATGTCATATCTATCAAAAATATTGAAACATTAATGCAGTGGGTGACTGCTAAATATAGAAATTAAGTTAAAATTTTTTTAAAACCTACATATGATTTTTAGCCTTATTACAAGATGCTACTATTGGAAAAGCTAAAAGTAAGTAAGAGAAAAAATAATGGTGTAGGTATATAAAATAAAGTAAAGAAAGTTACTACTATTATTTGCTTTTAGTCTCTGGTAATAAGCTGATTTCATTATGTGAGAAACTCAGAAGAAAGGATTTCACACATTTTGTAAATTGTAGAACATTCCTCTTGGCCCGAATTTCGGAGGGTAGTATGTTGAAGAGTTTCCTGGATACAATTGTATAATACTTTGTTGAGCGTGTGGTTCTGGAAGGAGGAACAATAACTGTAGGATGAAAGTTTATCCTAAGGTTATAAGTTTCCGACCTCATACTCTGCAGATAACCACACCTAAAGAAAAAGATTTTTAAAACTTTAAAATAATGAAGGTCCCTTATTGGAAGAATCCTTAGATCTCTAAAAAGCTCTCTTGAGGGATGCAGTCGATTTACACTAGATATTTTACGAATAACGAATTTTTGTAAAACTAGGATAGACTGAATTTTATTAAAGGATGCTTCCCCCAACAGCTGATACCATATAACAATTTAGAATGAACAAGCGCATAATAAACTGTTTTAAGGGTGTAGTTAGAGCAGCAACCTCTGAGATGATAGAAACAACGTAAAGAATATTGGAGATAATGCTTTAGGCGGGATATGTGGATGCCCCAGTTCATATTTTGATCTACAGTTACACCTAGATACCGAAAGTCTTCAACAACGTCAATTATAAAGCACTCGTTATTACAAATAGCGAGCGGATTAAAAATACCATACTGAGACATTTGGCACGAATTATCGTGGAGAGCGAGACGCTCACAACTGGAGGAGTGGAAAACAATGTCTACGTCTGGTCTTATTTTTGCATTCAAGTTAAAAAATATTAGCTTGGTCTTATTGCTTACAACGAGCTTGTGTTTAGCGTATAGCACGTCTTATAGTGAACAAAAAATAAATAAATTTGCTACAAAGATATTACATTAAAATTTGTATATTGCCTTTTATGCTAATTTATTTTGATATTTCTTATTTTATTTTATTATATTATCTTTTATTTCAACTTAGTTTATTATTATTTAAATGCAACTTGATTGAATCGGAAAATTTCACGTTGTATATTAAACGAAAAAAAACGACCCAAAACGTTTTCGGGTTTAGGTCGAAATATTGCATAGGCAGTATATTACCCAATCTGTGCAACTATCGAAATTGCCATCTGTAGGACGCATTATGTTCACAAGCCCCCCTGAGTACATAGCTCCAAATTCTCAATTGTTCCGTTGCTCAAATGTTTCATCTCTACATATGTATATATTTGTACACGCCAAACGGTGAGAGAACAACTGTTTCGCTCATTTTTGGTTGAAATAAAATATTGTTTCCCATTGTTTCCAATTACTTATATTGGTTTGTACCAAAATCTTTAAAAAATTGTTCTAAAATAATTGTTAGCGCACAAAAAAACTTTAAAGAGAAGTAATAACTTAACCGGCCTATTTTTTTGGACAAATTTTACTTATACGTAAAAGCATAGGTCTTTATTTAACAGATTTTTTGTTTTTCATTTTAGGTGCTTTAAAAAAAAAATAAATCAGAAATAATGAGTCAAATTTTGTTCAAACTCACTAAATTTATTTATTTATAACAATTAATTGCAAATTTGACCCAAACGTTTTTTCATTTCCAGATTTTATGCTCATTTTAGATATAGAACGTCTTATAGTGAACAAAAAATAAATAAATTTGCTACAAAGATATTACACTAAAATTTGTATATTGTCTTTTATGCTAATATATTTTGATATTTCTTATTTTATTTTATTATATTTTCTTTTATTTCAACTTAGTTTATTATTATTTAAATGCAACTTGATTGAATCGGAAAATTTCACGTTGTACATTAACCGAAAAAAAAACCCAAAAACGTTTTCGATTTTAGGTCGAAATATTGCATAGGCAGTATATTACCAACTATCTATATATTAATACGCTAACAAAATTTCCATACAATCAATTTACAGGCTGTTTCGCATACTTAGCATACGTAAAATCATATAAAAGTTATATGAATCGATTCGTATTGATCAGCCGCAGTGCATAGGCCTATTTTTGTTAACAAATATTACTCTATTTGCTTATAATTAATAGAAAAAGTTTTTTGTAAATTCGAAAATCTGTGCAACTATCGAAATTGCCATCTGTAGGACGGATAATGTTCACAAACCCCCTGAGTAAATAGCTCCAAATTCTCTATTATTGCGTGGCTCAAATTTTTCATCTCTACAAATGTATATATTTGTACACGCCAAACGGTGAGAGAACTACTGCTTCGCTCATTTTCAGTTGAAATAAAATATTGCTTTCCATTGTTTTCAATTACCTATATTGGTTTGTACCAAAATCCTTTAAAAATTGTTCTAAAATAATTGTTAGCGCACAAAAAAACTTTAAAGAGAAGTAATAACTTAACCGGCCTATTTTTTTTGGACAAATTTTACTTACACGTAAAAGCATAGGTCTTTATTTAACAGATTCTTTGTTTTTCATTTTAGGTGCTTTAAAAAAAATGAAATCAGAAATAATGAGTCAACTTTTGTTCAAACTCACTAAATTTATATATTTATAACAATTGATTGCAAATCTGGCCCAAATGTTTTTTGCATTTCCAGATGTTATGCTCATTTTAGATATAGCACGCCTTATAGTGAACAAAAAATAAATAAATTTGCTACAAATATATTACATTAAAATTTGTATATTGTCTTTTATGCTAATTTATTTTGATAATTGTTATTTTATTTTATTATATTATCTTTTATTTCAACTTAGCTTATTATTATTTAAATGCAACTTGATTGAATCGGAAAATTTCACGTTGTATATTAAACGAAAAAAACGACCCAAAAACGTTTTCGATTTTAGGTCGAAATATTGCATACGCAGTATATTACCCACTATCTATATATTAATACGTTAACAAAATTTCCATACAATCAATTCACAGGCTGTATCGCATATTTAGCATACGTAAAATCATATAAAATTTATATGAATCGATTCGTATTGATCAGCCGCAGTGCATAGGCCTATCTTTGTTAACAAATATTACTCTATTTGTTTATAATTAATAGAAAAAGTTTTTTGTAAATTAGAAAATCTGTGCAACTATCGAAATTGCCATCTGTAGGACGCATTATGTTCACAAACCCCCCGAGAACATAGCTCCAAATTTTCAATTGTTGCGTTGCTCAAATGTTTCATCTCTACATATGTATATATTTGTACACGCCAAACGGTGAGAGAACTACTGCTTCGGTCATTTTCTGTTGAAATAAAATATGGTTTCCCATTGTTTCCAATTACCTATATTGGTTTGTACCAAAATCCTTAAAAAATTGTTCTAAAATAATTATTAACGCAAAAAAAAAACTTTAAAGAGAAGTAATAACTTAACCGGTATTTTTTTGGACAAATTTTACTTACACGTAAAAGCATAGGTCTTTATTTAACAGATCCTTTGTTTTTCATTTTAGGTGCTTTAAAAAAAAATGAAATCAGAAATAATGAGTCAACTTTTGTCAAACTCACTAAATTTATTTATTTATAACAATTAATTGCAAATTTGACCCAAATGTTTTTTGCATTTCCAGATTTTATGCTCATTTTAGATATAGCGCGTCTTATAGTGAACAAAAAATAAATAAATTTGCTAAAAAGATATTACACTAAAATTTGTATATTGTCTTTTATGCTAATTTATTTTGATATTTCTTATTTTATTTTATTATATTATCTTTTATCACGTTGTATATTACATTTGCTACAAAGATATTACATTAAAACTTGTATATTTTATTTTATGATATTATCTTATGATATTATTGAAATGCAACTTGATTGAATCGGAAAATTTCGCGTTGTATATTAAACGAAAAAAATCGACCCAAAAACGTTTTCGATTTTAGGTCGAAATATTGCATAGGCAGTATATTACCCCTTATCTATATATTAATATGCTAACAAAATTTCCATACAATCAATTGACAGGCTGTTTCGCATACTTAGCATACGTAGAATCATATAAAAGTTATATGAATCGATTCGTATTGATCAGCCGCAGTGCATACGCCTATCTTTGTTAAAAAATATTACTCTATTTGTTTATAATTAATAGAAAAAGTTTTTTGTAAATTCGAAAATCTGTGCAACTATCGAAAATGCCATCTGTAGGACGCACTATATTCACAAACCCCCCTGAGTACATAGCTCGAAATTCTCAATTGTTCCGTTGCTCAAATATTTCATCTCTACATATGTATATATTTGTACCCGCCAAACGGTGAGAGAACTACTGCTGCGCTCATTTTCTGTTGAAATAAAATATTGTTTCCCATTGTTTCCAATTACCTATATTAGTTTGTACCAAAATCTTTAATAAATTGTTCTAAAATAATTGTTAGCGCACAAAAAAACTTTAAAGAGAAGTAATAACTTAACCGGCCTATTTTTTTGGACAAATTTTACTTACACGTAAAAGCATAGGTCTTTATTTAACAGATTCTTGGTTTTTCATTTTAGGTGCTTTAAAAAAAATAAATCAGAAATAATGAGTCAACTTTTGTTCAAACTCACTAAATTTATTTATTTATAACAATTAATTGCAAATTTGACCCAAATGTTTTTTGCATTTCCAAATTTTATGCTCATTTTAGATATAGCACGTCTTATAGTGAACAAAAAATAAATAAATTTGCTAAAAAGATATTACTCTAAAATTTGTATATTGTCTTTTATGCTAATTTATTTTGATATTTCTTATTTTATTTTATTATGTTATCTTTTATCACGTTGTATATTAAATTTGCTACAAAGATGTTACATTAAAATTTGTGTATTGTCTTTTATGCTAATTTATTTTGATATTTCTTATTTTATTTTATTATATTATCATTTATTTCAACTTAGTTTATTATTATTTAAATGCAACTTGATTGAATCGGAAAATTTCACGTTGTATATTAAACGAAAAAAAACGACCAAAAAACGTTTTCGGTTTTAGGTCGAAATATTGCATAGGCATATTACGCACTATCTATATATTAATACGCTAACAAAATTTCCATACAATCAATTGACAGGCTGTTTCGCATACTTAGCATACGTAAAATCATATAAAAGTTTTATGAATCGATTCGTATTGATCAGCCGCAGTGCATAGGCCTATTTTTGTTAACAAATATTACTTGATTTGTTTATAATTAATAGAAAAAGTTTTTTGTAAATTCGAAAATCTGTGCAACTATCGAAATTGCCATCTGTAGGTCGCATTATGTTCACAAACCCCCCTGAGTACATAGCTCCAAATTCTCAATTGTTGCGTTGCTCAAATGTTTCATCTCTACATATGTATATATTTGTACACGCCAAACGGTGAGAGAACTACTGCTTCGTTCATTTTCTGTTGAAATAAAATATTGTTTCCCATTGTTTCCAATTACCTATATTGGTTTGTACCAAAATCTTTAAAAAATTGTTCTAAAATAATTATTAGCGCACAAAAAAACTTTAAAGAGAAGTAATAACTTAACCGGCTTATTTTTTTGGACAAATTTTACTTACACATAAAAGCATAGGTCTTTATTTAACAGATTCTTTGTTTTTCATTTTAGGTGCTTTAAAAAAAATAAATCAGAAATAATGAGTCAAATTTTGTTCAAACTCACTAAATTTATTTATTTATAACAATTAATTGCAAATTTGACCCAAATGTTTTTTGCATTTCCAGATTTTATGCTCATTTTAGATATAGCACGTCTTATAGTGAACAAAAAATAAATAAATTTGCTACAAAGATATTACATACAAATTTGTAATTTGCCTTTTATGCTAATTTATTTTGATATTTCTTATTTTATTTTATTATATTATCTTTTATTTCAACTTAGTTTATTATTATTTAAATGCAACTTGATTGATTTGGAAAATTTCACGTTGTATATTAAACGAAAAAAATCGACCCTAAAACGTTTTCGATTTTAGGTCGAAATATTGCACAGGCAGTATATTACCCACTATCTATATATTAATACGCTAACAAAATTTTCATACAATCAATTGACAGGCTGTTTCGCATACTTAGCGTTTGTAAAATCATATAAAAGTTATATGAATCGATTCGTATTGATCAGCCGCAGTGCATAGGCCTATTTTTGTTAACAAATATTACTCTATTTGTTTATAATTAATAGAAAAAGTTTTTTGTAAATTCGAAAATCTGTGCAACTATCGAAATTGCCATCTGTAGGACGCATTATGTTCACAAACCCCCCTGAGTACATAGCTCCAAATTCTCAATTGTTCCGTTGCTCAAATATTTCATCTCTACATATGTATATATTTGTACACGCCAAACGGTGAGAGAATTACTGCTTCGCTCATTTTCTGTTGAAATAAAAAATTGTTTCCCATTATTTCCAATTACCTATATTGGTTTATACCAAAATCTTTAAAAAATTGTTCTAAAAAAATAATTGTTAGCGCACAAAAAAACTTTAAAGAGAAGTAATAACTTAACCGGCCTATTTTTTGGACAAATTTTACTTACACGTAAAAGCATAGGTCTTTATTTAACAGATTTTTTGTTTTTCATTTTAGGTGCTTTAAAAAAAAAATAAATCAGAAATAATGAGTCAAATTTTATTCAAACTCACTAAATTTATTTATTTATAACAATTAATTTCAAATTTGACCCAATGAACAAAAAATAAATAAATTTGCTACAAAGATATTACATTAAAATTTGTATATTGTTTTTATGCTTATTTATTTTGATATTTCTTATTTCAGTTTATTATATTATCTTTTATTTCAACTTAGTTTATTATTATTTAAATGCAACTTGATTGAATCGGAAAATTCCATATGTATTTATACAAAATTAAAATCGGTAAAGCGTCAATTGCATACCTAACGGGTGGCGTGAAATAGGCTAAATTCCTTAAGCACATTTCTTCGTTTTTAACTAAAAGTTCGTGTCTTTGAATTATGACACTATTGAAGTAAATGGGCGATATATGTATATGGGAGATATAGGCCTACTGGGGAACCGAGCACACAAAACTAACTTCGGTAGCGCCCCAACGGGGACCTCCCGGGTGGTGTGGAAAAACCTATTTTTCAATTTAATGTCAAGTAATTTCACCTTAATTCTATGTCAATTTCTTCTGATTTTACATATTTTTTATATTTTGGTTTAAAAAAAAGGTTATAATTACATTTGAAAATTTTGTAGAAAATTGAAGAAAATACAATAAAAATTACAATTTCTTAATGAAAAATTTAAGTAAGTTAGACCAGTTTGCTATATTTCCGCTCACTGCTTAACTATTAACGCATTATTTCACTACCCCCAACACTGGATTCATAGACTGAGTTGAAAAAAATAAGAGTTGGTCAAATTTCGACCATAGGCGATACTAGTATTTATTATTAGGCTAACTTTGCTTGATTATATGCCCATTAATCGGATGCTTAGATCCCATAATCCTAATTTGCTTATGTCGCTTAAAATTATGAAATCAATTTTATTTTATTAAATATGTTTGTGTGAATAATTTCAATGTTTTTGTTTCTTTTTCTTTTTTTTCTAATTTATTCTGCTTTGCTATATCTTAGTATTATGTCGTTCACAGACGATATTTTGTGGTAGATATGGTCATATATATTCATCTCCATTTCATGAATATGAATGTTTACAAATTTAGTACAAATTAATTACGTACATAGATCTCAATGGGAATCCCAACATTAAATATCCGAATATTAGAATCTTCATATTTCCACAATGATAACATTAAAACCCGGAAAAAGGTCCAAGTGCACTTATTGCGTTTTTATATATAACTGTTTATTCACATCACTTAATTTTTTCGCACTTTAAGTACTTTATTTTTTTCTTTCATTTAATTTTTTTTAGTAAACTCTGCCTTCTTTCTCATTACATAATTTTTTTATATTTTTATTTTTTATGAAGGTATCCTCTATTTCATTCGAAATTTTCGTTTTGTGTCACACTTATGTAAATACTACATATGTATTTATACAAAATTAGACTCGGTAAAGCGCCAATTGCATACCTAACGGGTGGCGTGAAATAGGTTAAATTCCTTAAGCACATTTCTTCGTTTTTAACTAAAAGTTCGTGTTTTTGAATTATGACACTATTGAAGTAAATGGGCGATATATGTATATGGGAGATATAGGCCTACTGGGGAACCGAGCACACAAAACTAACTTCGGTAGCGCCCCAACGGGGACCTCCCGGGTGGTGTGGGAAACCCTATTTTTCAATTTAATGTCAAGTAATTTCACCTTAATTCTATGTCAATTTCTTTTGATTTTACATATTTTTTATATTTTTGTTTAAGGAGCTCCATGCCAAAAGGTTATAATTGCATTTGAAAATTTTGTAGAAAATTTAAGAAAATACAATAAAAATTACAATATCTTGATGAAAAATTTAAGTAAGTTAGACCAGTTTGCTATATTTCCGCTCACTGCTTAACTATTAACGCATTATTTCACTACCCCCAACACTGGATTCATAGACTGAGTTGAAAAAAATAAGTGTTGGTCGAATTTCGACCACAGGCCATAGTGTACCTATACAAGTGTGTTCACTAAGCGATAAACGTCAAAACTACTAACAGCCTTGCTCACCTGATGGAAATCTCAGGTCTAGAGTCGCATTTTTGGTCTCAAGTACAACAATTTGCGCTGGGTTGCATTCGATAGTGAAAAATAATTAAGTAATGTTAAAAGGTGAAATGATTCTGAATATTTTCAAAAACTTTAAAAATAGCAAATAAATAAGTGTCTATACTATAAATTATATAATTATAAATACATTTTTTAAAGTTTAACTTAAGTTTTACCCGGGTTACAATTTATTTTTGCAAAAGTTTTACTAACGTGTTAAAGATTTTAAAAGATACTTCAAAATGCAACAATGTGCATAAAAGCAACTTGAAAATGCAACACGGCGTATTTTTGTAAACATTTATTTATACTTTTTTATTTGGTAAGTTAATTCATTTTTCATTATTCAATATTTCTTTACATGTTACTTATATGTTCAAATTAATTTTTTTAGACTTTCCACAAAAGAAAATTGATCGCCAAATCAACGAAGGGGTTCTTGCCAAGCAATTTTACTGCCCTAATCTACAATCGGTCATTTGAATTATGAACAAATCCAAATCAAGTTTCCAGCAGAATTGGATCTATGGGTTGGTGAAACTTGGGGTTGGACAAATATTAAATGACGTGGACATTACAGACAATCCTATATTATTGCACTGCGAGCTGGGTACACTTGTGGGACTCCATGCATCAGTTTTTATGCACAGTAAATTGGAGGAGCAGCCTTATGAAGTAATGGAAGCAGATCAGTTATATCGAGATTTCTGCTTCAAAGGACTGAAATGTAGTGTGAATTTTTATACGCAGCAAAGAGTGGAGGTAAGAGTAGAGATACCTATGCCATTTATATGTATTCCTTAACTTTTACTTATAGGATGTACGACGAGAAATGCATATTTTGCGGAAAATTCTTTCAGGTGGCAGCTTAGCCTTTTGCTTGGATACTACAAAATTTTTTTTGACAAGCTCAGGAGCCCAGGGCCAGGGTATTACCAATGATACCTTCATAGCAGTGATGGCAGTTAGTAAAGCAATCAGCAGTGCGATGGTACAAGTGAAAATGTGGAGAAGAAAAATAAAAAGAAAAGCGGAATTGCGACTTTACCATTAGCAAGCGTTTTTGATATTTGAGGTATCAATGTGCTTCGCTGCAAGACACGAGAACGAAACATGGCAGACAGTGGGAACGGCAGCATAGGTACTCCGCCACCGGCAGTTGCTATGTGTGTAAAACGAGAGGAAGACAAAGTTTGCGTACCACTAGCTAGAAATCGAAGCAATGGCTATCCTTTGCAAAAATACAAAAGTAAGTCGACTGTATGATATACTTATTGAGAGCATATGTCGTTCGCTACGTTTATTCCAACAAAGTATGGTAGATTAGCTGGAAGAAACTACAGAAAAGCCGCAGTTACTTATTCCCTCTAGGTATCACTTTTTTCCTCAGGTATGTATTTAGTATTGTAGTTCCTTTTTATAAATTAAATGATAAATTTAACGCAGGAATTTGACCACTTTATCGGATGATGAACTAGGATACTGGAAGAACGTAAAAAGTTGCACCGTCATTTTGGCCTACCCGTAACGCCCATATTTTCGTCGTGCCAACCGCTGTATATTCCGTAAGGAATTGGGAGAATCAACACCCTTAGTGAACACACATATTGGGTTGCGCCCTAGTGAAGTTATTGATGGCAAACAATATCTTATTCAAGGAAACTATCAATACTATCATTATCATGCTACTTCTGGTGCCGATGTTGCAACGTTAGCTTCCGGCCTAGCTATGCATTTCCAAACAGAAAGTACGCCAATTATGATAGGTGGTGGTGTGTTGGCACGTACTATTATCGGCATTGATTACTGCTCACAAACAGGAAAAGTAAAATTTTTGATATTGGATCCTCATTACACGGGTGGCGATGATTTACAAGCGATACAGGCAAAAAGTTGGTGTCGTTGGAAGGGTGGAGACTTTTGGGATAAAGAGAGCTATTATAATCTATGAATGCCTCAGAGGCCAATAAAGTTTTAAGAGCGCTGAATTGGATGTTATCTTTGTTGAACTTTAATTGTTTTAGAGTAATATTCGACTGCTTTTCACGGTCATTTTCTGATCATATTCGTGAACATATTTCAATCGTTTTGGTTGAGATTTTTGAATACGATCATCATGATTTATTCTTCATATCTCATACAAACTAAGATACTACATGATAATCATACTTCCTCAGGGGAAGAAGGCATGCGGAAGTGAGCTACTTGAACCAAAGGTAAGTCGCAAATAAACTTGACTGATATACACCTGCGATTACAACATCCACCATCAGTTACGATCGTCAATATCTTAAAAAACGATAAGGTACGGGATGTTGAAGCCGTATTCAGGTATGTCAGGAGAGTTTCACTTACCTGGGGTTCAAATAGCTCACAAACTTTGTATTGTCCAACCATTATGTAAGAAGAGAAGATGAGATGAGGAAGATGAGAAATGATTGGGGACATCTTCGGTTACGATCAGCATTTACAATCTTTTGTATAAATAAAAAAATGTACACATATAGACAAAAGTGTTCGTCATTTAACGTATGTGCTCTTTAATAATATGCCACGCCCATAAATTTATTGAAATATTTTTAATTCAAGTCTTATTAGTCATTAAAATGTATTAGCTTTGTTATAGTACTGAAAAGCTTTTAATCAACGCTTCCATATTTTAAATAGACACGATTTAATTAAAATAGGTAATAAATTATGTGGACAAAAGTGTCACCTTGAATTAATTAATAAAAATAATGAAATATGCTAGTCTCTGATATTTGCTTTGTCGTCCCTTGGACTTTGCGGCTTCTTGAAGCCGATTAGGCACCTATTTTTTGTAACATCAGGACCGACTTTGTCAAATTCTTCCTTTAAAAATTCCTTTAGTAAGTTTTTTGATGTTATATGGCGCTCTCTCTCCTTTCTGTCAAGATGATCTCATAGATGTTCTATGGGATTTAAGTCCGGTAATTGTAGGTTGTTTTTAAGGTGTGGGGAGTGTTATATAACATCCACTATTGAACTTTTTCGGCAGTGTGCTATGGGATGTTGTCATGCTGAAAGTGATGATGTTTTTGTTGTAGTAATGCCACAGTGCCCCACCTAATAGCCGCGACCGATCACAAATTGTCATCAATATCCTCTAACGGGAGTCCAATGAAACTTGCCGTTTCAACAGGGGTGGACCATAAGGAAAGGGGTGTTAGAGGCGTTGGTTCTACATTACAATTAAATAGATGGTTGGTGTCATGTGGGGACACATTGCAAGCGGGGCATACATTTTGTATGTCGGGGTTGATTCTGGATAGGTAAGAGTTTAACCTGTTACAGTATCCAGAACGAAGTTGAGCAAGAGTGACACGCGTTTCCCTGGGGAGTATGCGTTCCTCTTCCGCGAGTAAGTACTGGTTTCACCGGTCAATTCCCGGCATAAAGGTCCGACGCCTGTTTATGGAGTTCACCAAGGACCTGCTTGTGTTTTTTCGCTTCATACGGCTGGGTTCTCAGGTGCCGTATTTCCTCAAAATGCTTACGGAGATGACTCCTTAAGCCCCTAGGCGGTGCTGGTTCGTCAATCAGATGTCTGTTGGGATGCCCAGGTTTCTGGGTATTCAACAGGAACTGTTTGGTCAGCATCTCATTTCTCTCCCTGATGGGGAGTATTCTCGCCTCATTATGCAGATGGTGTTCTGAGGACATAAAAAGACAGCCCGTGGCGATTCTGAGAGCAGTATTTTGGCAGGCCTGTAGTTTCTTCCAGTGGGTAATTTTTAGGCTTTGCGACCATATGGGTGACGCGTAGCACGTAATCGGCTGGCTAATTGCTTTGTATGTAGTCATGAGCGTTTCTTTATCTTTTCCCCAGGTACTGCCAGCGAGGGATTTGAGCATTTTATTACGGCTCTGGATTTTCGGAACAATTGCGGCTGCGTGCTCACCAAAATGTAGATCCTGATCAAACGTCACACCCAAGATTTTGGGGTGTAGGACAGTCGGTAGCGTAGTGCCATCGACGTGGATGTTCAAAATTGTCGACATTTGGGACGTCCAAGTTGTAAATAGGGTCGCGGATGATTTAGTCGGTGATAATGCTTGATATAAACGCTGATATCAGGGCGGTATCCACTGGGGCAACAGGTGACATCCGTAGATGTTGATGATTTCTAGATTTGCATCGCCCGACCGGATAGATAATCCTTGACGTTCTAAGACACTGTCCCTGTGGTCGATGCCGGGATCAAATATATGATATTGAAGAGAGTGGTGTATGATAAACGCGGGGCCGCCTCCATTTCAGCTCATGCGATCTTTTCTGTGGACATTATACCCAGAACAGGTTTGCAGTGCAGATCTTGCTGTGAGTTTAGTCTCTTGAATCACAGCAATGCGGATGTTGTGCCGCTTCATGAAATCGACTATCTCCGCGATCTTGCCAGTTAATCCATTACAGTTTAACTGCAGAATTCTGAAGTGCATAGGGGGAGACGTCGTCACTCTGGGAGTAAGTGACGGGTGACTACGCCTGGGTCGTGGAAGACCAGAACGCGATTGCTGTTGAGGCCCTGGGACTAGACGTCCTTGGGTAGGCATTGGGGTACCCGGTGTATTTGGGTATGCGGCCTGGCAACATGGCGCAATGAAACCCGTCCGGGGGTTGCCGTCGCGGAGACCAGAACATTTAGGAAAGTGGCACCGTCCATGGCAGGAGCTGCTAAGGCGCAGACTACGGGACGTCCTAGGACGTGAACAGCAAGGAGCCACAAAAGATTTATAGAAGTTACGTGGACGTCTGGTTTTGGGGTCTAGCCCAGAACAACCTGTCCGACGAAACCATACCTTACACGAGACACACTGACAAGAGTATGACCGTCCTAAAAAGATTCTTTTCCGGCAGATGCAGCAAAACCATTTCTCAGGACCGAGGTCAGGAGACGGACCCGGATTGGATTCGAAGCCTTCCCGGAGTAAGAGAGTATGGAGCAGTCCTGCTGCAAGGAGCTGCTGGGAGGATGACAATTTGTGGGACGGACGCAACAAATTAAATGGGGTCACACTGAAATGACAGTCCTTGGTCGGGAAAAATCCCGAGTCGCTCCGGTACATAGAACCGACTGCCTTGGGAAGCGCTGAAAGTGATGATCGTATTCTATGCCTAGCTTTCTCGCGCTCTTTGCCAAATTTTCTTTTAGTATACTCAAGTAGACATACTTATCCATTGTATTTTCTATAAATACGAGTTCTGCAACCCCAGCAGACGACATACAACCCGATGCCATGACTCCACCGCCACAGTGTTTAACCGTAGTTAGAATATTCTTTGGATGTAATGTGGTATTCTGCCTTTTCTAAACCAAAGTACGCCCTTCTGATCGGTAAACACAGAACTCACTCTCATCGGAAAATATCACCTTGTCCCAAAACCCAATTTAACTCGTTGGCGGTGGAGTCATGGTATGGGGTTGTATGTCGTCACTACTTCCGTACATCGGTTCCATCCATTATGTCTTTTCTTGGAAGTCGCATCTAGAGAAATGCTAGAAGACATCTTAGGTTAGCAGCAGCATTTATATTACTTTTAGTCTTGAATATGTGTTGTATATTTGTAATTTTTTTGGATGTTTTGATTGAAAAATTGTGAGCTAATGAAGAAAAATCAAATTTTCAATGAGAAGTATAGTTTTAACAAGTAAAAAATTCATCATTTATTCAAGAAATGTAGTCTGCAAATATTAAGAAAGTTGATTGAAAAATGATTTTAAATTTTTGATCACCGAATTTAAAGAAATTAAATTCAAATATGATTCCAAATTGTGATTGAAAAATTGTTCTCAGTTATTGATCATCAAAAGCAAACAAGTTTTATTATTCTCTATGTTCATTTTTATAAAATCTTAAAATTTATTCATCAAAGTTATTCGAAAATGATTTCAAAAAGTGATCGAAAAATGATTTTCAGTTTTTGATCATTAAAAGTAATCTTATTTTATTATTTATTTTGTTCAACTGTATGAAAACTCAGTATTTATTCGCAAGGAGTAATCAAATTGTATTGATATGAAGGAAAGTTCAAAAATTTATCATCTAAATGCTGTGGGGGATACGTTAAATGACGAACACTTTTGTGTATATGTGTATATATTTTTTCTAACTTCATGATTGAAAAAATGTGTGCACGTGAAAAAATAAGATTTTCAATGAAAAGTAAAATTTTAACAAGTATAAAATTTATTGTTCAAAGATAGTCGGAAAAGATTCAGAAAGCTGATTGAAAAATGATTAAAAATTTTTGATAACCTAAAGTAAACACATTTTAATTTATAGTGAATTTGAAATTAGAAAACTGTATGCTTTGTCAAAAATTGCTGTTTATTTTACGATTTTATGTTTTTGTAATTTTATTAAAAAAGCCAGTACGAAGAGCATTTGTAATATTAAGCACACATGTACGTACTTTTATTAAAAATTATACATATACATACAAACTGCTTTAATGAGCCACATATTTGGAATTCAAATGTAAGTTATTCTTCTACTATCACTTATTCCTCTAATTCCATTTTTTTCTTTTGCGTCAGCAACCGCTCGGGCTCCTTCTTAACAACTGGTAATATGTCAATAGGTTCCTTTTGTTTTTGTTCAGCTAACTTAATTAAAGCTTGAAAATCCATTGGTGGTGGGGCAGTGGTTTTCGATTCTTTCTACGCTGTTGTTCTTCTCCACGCTTCTTTCGTTCCTCTTCCAATCGTTCAGCTTCTGGATCATAAAGTGTTTTCGAATAGCTCGAAGGAATGCGGGTGGACTATGCTTGGTTATTTATTGCTACTACTATTACTTGTAGATGTACTTGCGGTGGACGTGATGCTCCTCGTACGCTGCGCTCAATTTCGCGTGTCAATGCTGCCTTAACGCACTCTTTCGTGCCTGAGAGGTCTTTAGGAGATTGTGGACGACTTTGTGCAAATCCTTTATCCTCCTTGACGTCTTTTACCTAGAATAAAGACAATGGTTTATTAAATTTTACTTATTCAAAGGTATTCACATAATTTTTACCTTTTCAATATATTTTGCATAGAAAGGATTGGCTTCTGTTGAGACATATCCATAATCATCCTGATCAGTCATGAAACCCGCAGTATTGTCCCCATCAACTGCATCTTCTAATACAGACTTGTTGGCAGATTTTGTGACTTTAAGCATTTTCTTTATCTTATTTTTGGATTTCTCGTCTCGCATTGATAGCAAATATTTACTCTGAAAGTAGAATCGAAGAAAACGAAAAAGTTACATTAACATGAATATATGCCAACACATAAACGCTGGAGGTCACAAGGATTTTGCGGAAAGGAGGTGGGATTGGAAAATTCTTCGACGATATCTCAAAACGGCGTCCACCTATGGAACTAAGGATCACTCCCTTTTAAAATACGCATTAACACCTTACATTTGATACCCATATTGTGCAAACGCATTCTAGAGTCACACCCAGATATCTCAATCGTGAGCGCAGAACTCATAAACTGCGTCAACTGGCAGCCGATGGTAACATTGGCATCCGACCACCTGCCCATACTTATTTCGCTCGAGCGTACCGCCGACTTTATCGTCACCGATAAACGCACTTTCATAAACTTCAAAAAAGGAAAGTGGGAAGAATATAAATCTTATACAGACAACCTCTTTGCTGCCCTCCCTATCCCGACTCATGCCCGCCAAGGGGAGCGTGCCTTCCGCAAGGTCATTGAATCCGCCTCGGCACGTTTCATTCCCGCCGGCAGAATTCCCGAGATCCGGCCCCACTTCCCGGCGGAGGCCGCAAACTTAGCGAGAGAACGTTACTTATAAGACAGCTTGATCCCTACGACCCCCAAATAAGGGATATAAACCAACGCATCAGATTGCTTGTGGATGAACACAAGCGAGCGAAATGGGAGGAGCACCTAAGAGGTTATAACCTCTCTACCGGTGTGGGTAAACTTTGGTCCACCGTAAAGTCTCTATCGAATCCGACTAAGCACAAAGACAAAGTTTCCATCGCCTTTGGCGACAAAGTGTTGTCGGATGCGAAAAAATGCGCGAGCGCTTTCTGCCGACAATATATAATGCATTCTACGGTCGACAAAGATAGACGGAGGGCCAACAGACACGCACATAAACACAAATTTAGCGGGTCACCAATCACCGTCATCGCTAAAGAGGTTGAGGACGCCATTGGTCGCGCTAAGCCATCCAAAGCAGTGGGCCCAGACGGCCGATGCTTAAAAGCCTAGGGAAAGAGGGTTTCAAATATTTAGCGCATGCCTTCAACCTGTCTCTTTCCACCTTTGTCATACCCGAGAAATGGAAAATGGCCAAGGTGGTCCCGCTACTAAAGCGTGGTAAACCAGCTAACATAGGAGAGTCGTATCGTCCGATATCTCTCCTATCGCCAGTGGCAAAGACGCTTGAAGCCATTTTGCTCCCTTATTTCCAAGCAAATTTGCAGCTATCCTCTCATCAGCATGGCTTCAGAAAACTCCATAGCACTACCACCGCGCTAAAAGCATTTTGAGGAAATACGGCACCTCAGAACCCAGCCGTATGAAGCGAAAAACACAAGCAGGTCCTCAATGAACTCAACAAACAGGCGTCAGACTTCTATGCCAGGAATTGCCAGGTGCATGCTGTACTCAAAGAACAATACCCTAAACTTGCAGAAGAGGAACGCATACTCCCCAGGGAAACGCGTGTCACTCTTGCTCAACTTCGTTCTGGATACTGTAACAGGTTAAACTCTTACCTATCCAGAATCAACCCCGACATACAAAATGTATGCCCCGCTTGCAATGTGTCCCCACATGACACCAACCATCTCTTTAATTGTAATGTGGAACCAACGCCTCTAACACCCCTTTCCTTATGGTCCACCCCTGTTGAAACAGCAAGTTTCCTTGGACTCACGTTAGACGATATTGATGACAATTTGTGATCGGTCGCGGCTGTTAGGTGGGGCGAAGCATTGCTACAACAACAACAGTGAAAAGGTAATGCAGCGGGAACAATTTGCACCGCCTAGCACATGGTCATGTAAAATTCGCCATTTGAAATCACGCAAAAAAAATAGATAGATGGCAAACTATTAGTGGCTCAGAATGTAGTATAAATGAACTAGTTTTGAACTAGAGATTCTCCTTATACCTATATGACACTACTTTATTTTCTCTGTATTTTTCTATTATATTTTTGTCGCCTTCCCTCCTAATACGATTTCACGACCGGTGTGTGTAAACTAAATTCCCAAAACCGAACGAAATACAAGGAAATTACAATCTAAAAACATTACAATAGCGTTTTAATTGTTTTATTACTATTTACTTATTATTATTTACAACTAGGAGACCCGGCAGACGTTGGCCTGCCCTGAATTTGACCAATCTGCATACATTTTAATAAGCCTTTTCCGTCTGACTCTGCCCACATTCCACATATCCACATTCTATAAACACATTCTAGGGGTACCCGCGTCCACGTTTTTGCCTATATCTCGAGACCCTAGTCACCCAGGGGTATGAAAATTACCCTCTATTAAAGCAACAGCTTTCATTTGATATCAATATTCTATAAACACATTCTAGGGGTACCCGAGTCCACTTTTTGGCCTATAGCTCGAGACCCTAGTCACCCAGGGGTATGAAAATTACCCTCTACTAAAGCACTCATCAACAGCTTTCATTTGATATCCATATTCTATAAACACACTCTAGGGGTACCCGGGTCCACGTCTTCGCCTATATCTCGAGATTTGTACACCAAATTTTTGCACGCGTATTAGCAGTCGACCCCTCAACTAGACTTTTAGCGGTAAAATTTTGTATAATATATAGAAAAAATTTAAACATTAATAGTCTACTCACATTTCTACCTCCAATGGAAAGGCATAATCCACATATGCTGGATGCTGAATATTCTTATTTAAGAGAGCGCGGTGTATGTTGTTGTTGTTTCAAAAGCATACTTCAAGACAACAACTAAACAAAAGGGGGTTGATATACATACTAAGTTATGTCTTATTGTTACATGTATTTTATTATTGTAAAATTTTTGTTTATACTTACTGTTCTTGAAAATTTGTTTACATTTGCGATATTCTGTACATTTGTTTATTTTTCATGCTTTCGCTTTTTGTACCTTCAACACAGATTTTTGGTCATTGCTAATTTAGTCGATCGAACATATTTATATGAGTAAGTCGTTTATTATATGTATATACGTAAACATTATGATGAATACGTTCTAATGGTTTGTTTTTTTTTATACCCCTAGTCCCGAAGATGGCTTTAGAATAAAGCCGAAATATCGACAAGAATAAATTATACAACTAGAATACAAAAAGTTGTGTTTTTATTTAAATTGGCCTTCAGCTCAAAAATTTAACAAGTAAGGAAGGCTAAGTTCGGGTGTAACCGAACATTACATACTCAGTTGAGAGCTGTGGAGACAAAGTAAGGGAAAATCACCACGTTGTAAAAAGAACCTAGGGTAACCCTGGAATGTGTTTGTATGACATGTGTATCAAATGGAAGGTATTAAGGAGTATTTTAAGAGGAAGTGGGCCATAGTTCTATAGATGGACGCCATTTAGGGATATCGCCATAAAGGTGGACCAGGCCTGACTCTAGAATTTGTTTGTACGATATGGGTATCAAATGAAATGTGTTAATGATAATTTTAAAAGCGAGTGGGCCTAAGTTCTATAGGTGGACGCCTTTTCGAGATATCGCCATAAAGGTGGACCAGGGGTGACTCTAGAATTTATTTTGTACAATATGGGTATCAAATGAAAGGTATTAATGAGTATTTTAAAAGGGCGTGGGCCTAAGTTCTATAGATGGACGCCGTTTCGAGATATCGCCATAAAGATGGACCAGGGGTGACTCTAGAATTTGTTTGTACGATATGGGTATCAAATGAAAGGTGTTAATGAGTATTTTAAAAAGGAGTGGGCCTTAGTTCTATGTGTGGACGCCTTTTCGAGATATCGCCATAAAGGTGGACCAGGGGTGACTCTAGAATTTGTTTGTACGATATGGGTATCAAATGAAAGGTGTTAATGAGTATTTTAAAAGGGCGTGGGCCTTAGTTCTATAGGTGGACGCCTGTTCGGAATATCGTTATAAAAGTGAGCCGGGGTGACTCTAGAATGCGTTTGCACAATATGGGTATCAAATGAAAGGTGTTAATGAGTATTTTAAAAGGGAGTGGGCCTTAGTTCTATAGGTGGACGCCTTTTCGAGATATCGCCATAAAGGTGGACCAGGGGTGACTCTAGAATTTGTTTGTACGATATGGGTATCAAATGAAAGGTGTTAATGAGTATTTTAAAAGGGCGTGGGCCTTAGTTCTATAGGTGGACGCCTTTTCGAAATATCGCCATAAAGGTGGATCAGGGGTGACTCTAGAATTTGTTTGTACGATATGGGTATCAAACTAAAGGTGTTAATGAGTATTTTAAAAGGGCGTGGGCCTTAGTTCTATAGGTGGATGCCTTTTCGAGATATCGCCATAAACGTGGACCAGGGGTGACTCTAGAATTTGTTTTTACGATGTGGGTATCAAATGAAAGGTGTTAATGAGTATTTTAAAAGGGCGTTGGCCTTAGTTCTATAGGTGGACGCCTTTTCGAAATATCGCCATAAAGGTGGACCAGGGGTGACTCTACAATTTGTTTGTACTATATGGGTATCAAATGAAAGGTGCTAATGAGTATTTTAAAAGGGCGTGGGCCTTTGTTCCATAGGCGGATGCCTTTTCGAGATATCGCCATAAACGTGGACCAGGGGTGACTATAGAATTTGTTTGTACGATATGGGTATCAAATGAAAGGTGTTAATGAGTATCTTAAAAGGACGTGGGCCTTAGTTCTATAGGTGGACGCCTTTTCGGAATATCGCCATAAAGGTGGACCAGGGGCGACTATAGAATTTGTTTGTACGATATGGGTATCAAATGAAAGGTGTTAATGAGTATTTTAAAAAGGAGTGGGCCTTAGTTCTATGTGTGGACGCCTTTTCGAGATATCGCCATAAACGTGGACCAGGGGTGACTCTAGAATTTGTTTGTACTATATGGGTATCAAATGAAAGGTGTTAATGAGTATTTTAAAAGGGCGTGGGCCTTAGTTCTATAGGTGGACGCCTTTTCGAAATATCGCCATAAAGGTGGACCAGGGGTGACTCTAGATTTTGTTTGTACTATATGGGTATCAAATGAAAGGTGCTAATGAGTATTTTAAAAGGGCGTGGGCCTTAGTTCTATAGGTGGACGCCTTTTCGAAATATCGCCATAAACGTGGACCAGGGGTGACTCTAGAATTTGTTTGTACGATATGGGTATCAAATGAAAGGTGTTAATGAGTATTTTAAAAGGGCGTGGGCCTTAGTTCTATAGGTGGACGCCTTTTCGAAATATCGCCATAAAGGTGGGCCAGGGGTGACTCTAGAATTTTTTTGTACGATATGGGTATCAAATGAAAGGTGTTAATGAGTATTTTAAAAAGGAGTGGTCCTTAGTTCTATATGTGGACGCCTTTTCGAGATATCGCCATAAAGGTGGACCAGGGATGACTCTAGAATGTGTTTGTACGATTTCGCCCTGCAAATTTTTTTCATTTTCTTCTACTTAATATGGTAGGTGTCACACCCATTTTACCAAATTTTTTTCTAAAGTTATATTTTGCGTCAATAGACCAATACAATTACCATGTTTCATCCCTTTTTTCGTATTTGGTATATAATTATGGCATTTTTTTCATTTTTCGTAATTTTCGATATCGAAAAAGTGGGCGTGGTCATAGTCGGATTTCGGCCATTTTTTACACCAATACAAAGTGAGTTGAGATAAGTACGTGAACTGAGTTTAGTAAAGATATATCGATTTTTGCTCAAGTTATCGTGTTAACGGCCGAGCGGAAAGAGAGACGGTCGACTGTGTATAAAAACTGGGCGTGGCTTCAACCGATTTCGCCCTTTTTCACAGAAAATAGTTATCGTTCTAGAATCTAAGCCTCTACCAAATTTCAGAAGGATTGGTAAATTTTTGTTCGATTTATGGCATTAAAAGTATCCTAGACAAATTAAATGAAAAAGGGCGGAGCCCCGCCCATTTTGAAATTTTCTTTTATTTTTCTATTTTGTTGCACCATATCATTACTTGGGTTGAATGTTGACATAATTTACTTATATACTGTAAAGATATTAACTTTTCTTTTAAAATTTGAATTTAAAAAGAAATTTTTAAAAAGTGGGCGTGGTCGTTCTCCGATTTTGCTAATTTTTATTAAGCAGACATATAGTATTAAGGGTAACGTTCCTGCCAAATTTCATCATGATATCTTCAACGACTGCCAAATTACAGCTTGCAAAACTTCTAAATTACCTTCTTTTAAAAGTGGGCGGTGCCACGCCTATTGTCCAAAATTTTACTAGTTTTCTATTCTGCGTCATAAGTTCAACTCACCTACCAAGTTTCATCGCTTAATCCATATTTGGTAATGAATTATCGCACTTTTTCGATTTTTCGAAATTTTCGATATCGAAAAAGTGGGCGTGGTTATTGTCCGATATCGTTCATTTGAAATAGCGATCTGAGATGAGTGCCCAGGAACCTACATACCAAATTTCATCAAGATACCTCAAAATTTACTCAAGTTATCGTGTTAACGGACGGACGGACATGGCTCAATCGAATTTTTTTCGATACTGATGATTTTGATATATGGAAGTCTATATCTATCTCGATTCCTTTATACCTGTACAACCAACCGTTATCCAATCAAAGTTAATATACTCTGTGAGCTCTGCTCAACTGAGTATAACAACCAACCGTTATCCAATCAAAGTTAATATACTCTGTGAGCTCTGCTCAACTGAGTATAAAAAATATATTATTTAATATAAAGGCTATTAATTCTTATCAAAATATTAAAATTCAATAATAATGTATAAATTAAATCTCACTTATACACTATTGTAGAAACGTGGAAATAAATTTTTGTAATTTCGTGTATGTATGTGTGCATATTCACATAACAGGGTTGCTACAAAAAGGTTCAACGCTAAAAATTTAGAAACTTGTCAACTCAAATATTTATATTCTGTATAAAAAGTTTTGACAAAATAACTTTTTTAATTCTTATATCGGCATATATAATTCTAAATATCGGCATATTTGTAGAAATGTAGAACGGTTTGATGTATTTTATGTTAATTTTTATTTGCTTTTCATGAAATTATGTTTTATGTGTCGGTGTTATGCCAATTTCACACATAGGCTTAATGAAATAATTAATGAACTTTTCTCCATTAAAGGCCTAATTGAACTCAATCTTCCATACAAAATACAAATTTTTAATTATCTCATTATTGCTTTATTGAATGCCTAATCGAGTGAAAAATTGAATCGGTTTTGTTTAGAGCTTCGAATTTTATTGTCAATGTAAGAAATGACAATCAAAAATAAATTATTTTCAATAATTTACAAAAAATAGAAAAACACGAAAAAATTCTAAATTTAATTTTCGCTGCATTTGCTGCAAAAGATAATATGGCTTTTTCGAAATTAGTCACATATTTGGTTAGGAGCAACATCTATGGGTAGTTCCCCATGCGTTTTATTTTGATTGTATTTATAGTTAAAAAGAAAACGGCTGCTTTCAATTTTAACTATTTTTTCTAAAAACGAATTATTTTTTGGGGCTGTTGACAGATGTTCGCTTAATGAAACAAAAGCGCCTGTATGAAAAGGGAAACTTAATTATTTCATTAAATAGAATTGTGATTTGATTAAGTTTCTGTGGGAAAACGGTATTAGGCGAATGAAATGGAGCGAAATTATAAAACTTTGCAATTCTTGGGTGTTGTGGCGAAATAATGCGCTAAACTAGATTCATTTATTGAACATATAACTGAAAGTGATGTGAAATTATTATTTAACAAATAATTTTTTTTACCACCACGGCAGCCAACCATATAATTGAGCCATGGCAGGAAAAGTAAAAAAAACCCTCAGGAACAAGAGTGAATAATTCCATGTGAAATTTTTCCGCCACGAAATAAAGTGAAAAAAATTATGCACCACAGCAACACTTTTGCGCCTACATAAACCCTGTTTCAGTGTTTTACGTTTTTGCACAAAACACTTTTTTACCGTTTTCAACCAAACCAACGACGACAACCAAGAATTTCCCGTTATGTTTTTCCGAAGTCCACCAATCGTCTCGACTTTTTCAATCATTCGGCGCATTCGGTAATGGTATCCATTTTGAATTCGCTGTCATTTTCGGTCTGCCGAATCCAGCGAGTGCCTGTCAGAATGCTTGACAGATAAGTCAACACACTTGTACTTGTACACTATGCCACAGGCGATACTAGTATTTATTATTAGGCTAACTTTGTTAGATTATATGCCCATTAATCGGATGCCTAGATCCCATAATCCTAATTTGTTTATGTCGCTTAAAATTATGAAATCAATTTTATTTTAGTAAATATGTTTGCGTGAATAATTTCAATGTTTTTGTTTCTTTTTCTTTTTTTTTCTAATTTATTCTGCTTTGCTATATCTTAGTATTATATCGTTCACAGACGATATTTTATGGTAGATATGGTCATATATATTCATCTCCATTTCATGAATATGAATGTTTACAAATTTAATAAAAATTAATTACGTACAAAGATCTCAATGGGAATCCCAACATTAAATATCCGAATATTAGAATCTTCATATTTCCACAATGATAACATTAAAACCCGGAAAAAGGTCCAAGTGCACTTATTGTGTTTTTATATATAACTGTTTATTCACATCACTTAATTTTTTCGCACTTTAAGTACTTTATTTTTTTCTTTCATTTAGTTTTTTTTAGTAAACTCTGCCTTCTTTCTCATTACATAATTTTTTTATATTTTTATTTTGTATGAAGGTATCCTCTATTCTATTCGAAATTTTCGTTTTGTGTCACACTTATGTTCATACTACATATGTATTTATACAAAATTAAACTCGGTAAAGCGCCAATTGCATACCTAACGGGTGGCGTGAAATAGGCTAAATTCCTTAAGCACATTTCTTCGTTTTTAACTGAAAGTTCGTGTTTTTGAATTATGACACTATTGAAGTAAATGGGCGATATATGTATATGGGAGATATAGGCCTACTGGGGAACCGAGCACACAAAACTAACTTCGGTAGCGCCCCAACGGGGTCCTCCCGGGTGGTGTGGAAAAACCTGTTTTACAATTTAATTTCAAGTAATTTCACCTTAAGTCTATGTCAATTTCTTTTGATTTTACATATTTTTTATATTTTTGTTTAAGGAGCTCCATACCAAGAGGTTATAATTACATTTGAAAATTTTGTAGAAAATTTAAGAAAATACAATAAAAATTACAATGTCTTAATGAAAAATTTAAGTAAGTTAGACCAGTTTGCTATATTTCCGCTCACTGCTTAACTATTAACGCATTATATCACTACCACCAACACTGGATTCATAAACTGAACTGAAAAAAATAAGAGTTGGTCGAATTTCGACCACAGGCGATACTAGTATATATAATACCACGAACAGTATTCCTGCAAAGATTTCAAGGGTTTTTTATTTCGCCCTGCAGAACTTTTTCATTTTCTTCTACTTAATATGGTAGGTGTCACACCCATTTTACAAAGTTTTTTTCTAAAGTTATATTTTGCGTCAATAAACCAATCCAATTACCATGTTTCATCCTTTTTTCGTATTTGGTATAGAATTATGGCATTTTTTAAATTTTTCGTAACTTTCGATATCGAAAAAGTGGGCGTGGTCATAGTCCGATTTCGGCCATTTTTTATACTAATACAAAGTGAGTTCAGATAAGTACGTGAACTGAGTTTAGTAAAGATATATCGATTTTTGCTCAAGTTATCGTGTTAACGGCCGAGCGGAAGGACAGACGGTCGACTGTGTATAAAAACTGGGCGTGGCTTCAACCGATTTCGCCCTTTTTCACAGAAATAAGTTATCGTCCAAGAATCTAAGCCCCTTGACAGATAAGTCAACACACTTGTACTTGTACACTATGCCACAGGCGATACTAGTATTTATTATTAGGCTAACTTTGTTAGATTATATGCCCATTAATCGGATGCCTAGATCCCATAATCCTAATTTGTTTATGTCGCTTAAAATTATGAAATCAATTTTATTTTAGTAAATATGTTTGCGTGAATAATTTCAATGTTTTTGTTTCTTTTTCTTTTTTTTTCTAATTTATTCTGCTTTGCTATATCTTAGTATTATATCGTTCACAGACGATATTTTATGGTAGATATGGTCATATATATTCATCTCTATTTCATGAATATGAATGTTTACAAATTTAATAAAAATTAATTACGTACAAAGATCTCAATGGGAATCCCAACATTAAATATCCGAATATTAGAATCTTCATATTTCCACAATGATAACATTAAAACCCGGAAAAAGGTCCAAGTGCACTTATTGCGTTTTTATATATAACTGTTTATTCACATCACTTAATTTTTTCGCACTTTAAGTACTTTATTTTTTTCTTTCATTTAGTTTTTTTTAGTAAACTCTGCCTTCTTTCTCATTACATAATTTTTTTATATTTTTATTTTGTATGAAGGTATCCTCTATTCTATTCGAAATTGTCGTTTTGTGTCACACTTATGTTCATACTACATATGTATTTATACAAAATTAAACTCGGTAAAGCGCCAATTGCATACCTAACGGGTGGCGTGAAATAGGCTAAATTCCTTAAGCACATTTCTTCGTTTTTAACTGAAAGTTCGTGTTTTTGAATTATGACACTATTGAAGTAAATGGGCGATATATGTATATGGGAGATATAGGCCTACTGGGGAACCGAGCACACAAAACTAACTTCGGTAGCGCCCCAACGGGGTCCTCCCGGGTGGTGTGGAAAAACCTGTTTTACAATTTAATTTCAAGTAATTTCACCTTAAGTCTATGTCAATTTCTTTTGATTTTACATATTTTTTATATTTTTGTTTAAGGAGCTCCATACCAAGAGGTTATAATTACATTTGAAAATTTTGTAGAAAATTTAAGAAAATACAATAAAAATTACAATGTCTTAATGAAAAATTTAAGTAAGTTAGACCAGTTTGCTATATTTCCGCTCACTGCTTAACTATTAACGCATTATATCACTACCACCAACACTGGATTCATAAACTGAACTGAAAAAAATAAGAGTTGGTCGAATTTCGACCACAGGCGATACTAGTATATATAATACCACGAACAGTATTCCTGCAAAGATTTCAAGGGTTTTTTATTTCGCCCTGCAGAACTTTTTCATTTTCTTCTACTTAATATGGTGGGTGTCACACCCATTTTACAAAGTTTTTTTCTAAAGTTATATTTTGCGTCAATAAACCAATCCAATTACCATGTTTCATCCTTTTTTCGTATTTGGTATAGAATTATAGCATTTTTTAAATTTTTCGTAACTTTCGATATCGAAAAAGTGGGCGTGGTCATAGTCCGATTTCGGCCATTTTTTATACTAATACAAAGTGAGTTCAGATAAGTACGTGAACTGAGTTTAGTAAAGATATATCGATTTTTGCTCAAGTTATCGTGTTAACGGCCGAGCGGAAGGACAGACGGTCGACTGTGTATAAAAACTGGGCGTGGCTTCAACCGATTTCGCCCTTTTTCACAGAAATAAGTTATCGTCCAAGAATCTAAGTCCCTATCAAATTTCACAAGGATTGGCAAATTTTTGTTCGACTTATGGCATTAAAAGTATCCTAGACAAATTAAATGAAAAAGGGCGGAGCCACGCCTATTTTGAAATTTTCTTTTATTTTTGCATTTTGTTTCACCATATCATTACTGGAGTTGAATCTTGACATAATTTACTTATATACTGTAAAGATATTAAATTTTTTGTTAAAATTTGACTTAAAAATTTTTTTTTTTTTAAGTGGGCGTGGTCGCTCTCCGATTTTGCTAATTTTTACTAAGCATACATATAGTAATAGGAGTAACGTTCCTGCCAAATTTCATCATGATATCTTCAACGACTGCCAAATTACAGCTTGTAAAACTTTTAAATTACCTTCTTTTAAAAGTGGGCGGTGCCACGCCCATTGACCAAAATTTTACTAATTTTATATTCTGCGTCATAAGTTCAACCCATCTACCAAGTTTCATCCTTTTATTCGTCTTTGGTAATGAATTATCGCATTTTTTCGGTTTTTCGAAATTTTCGATATCGAAAAAGTGGGCGTGGTTATAGTCCGATATTGTTCATTTTAAATAGCTCTCTGAGAAGAGTGCTCAGGAACCTACATACTAAATTTCATCAAGATACCTCAAAATTTACTCAAGTTATCGTGTTAACGGACGGACGGACGGACGGACATGGCTCAATCAAACTTTTTTTCGATCCTGATGATTTTGATATATGGAAGTCTATATCTATCTCGATTCCTTTATACCTGTACAACCAACCGTTATCCAATCAAAGTTAATATACTCTGTGAGCTCTGCTCAACTGAGTATAAAAATTGAGGATCAGTTATAAGCTTATTTAAATCAGTATCATAATGTTGTTCCGTTTGTAAAATTTTAAAGCTCAGTTCCGAAGTCTGTATTGCACGAACTTCAAAGGCTCTGGACAGAGTATCCGCGACAACATTGGATTCTCCTTTAATATGCTGTATGTCATCAGTGAACTGTGCTATGAATTCCAAATGTCTCGTTTGTCTGGGACTCCGTTCTGTTTTTTGAATTTAAGGCAGTGGTCAATGGTTTATGGTCCGTATAAACTGTAAATTGCCGTCTTTTCAAAAGGTATCTAAAATGTTTAATATTTATATGGGGTATTCCATCCCATTTCGACTAATTTTTAACCCGACCCCTTTAGAATTGGCTGAAAGTTTTTCTTCTTTTTCTAGCTTACGAGAGACGTTTTTCAGAAGTTTTTCAAATTTTTCCATCCAACTCAAAAAAAAATTTTGAATTTTTAAAAAAACACCGTTTTTGTTTTCAAAATGCTATAACATTTTCATAAACAGACCGTTTGGGATCTTTATTTTTTTAAAAATTTGTTTTTAAATGTCCTTTTCGAAGAGATTCAAAACAAAAATTTAAAGATCTTTTTTTTAATTTTCCAGTTTTTCGAGATTTTTTGAATTTCGCCCTTTTTTTTTTTTTGTTTTTCTCATAAAAAACTTCAATCAATTCTGCAATCATCCCCACTAATCCCGGAGTGGGCCGAGAATTTATTGAATTTATATAATTGAAAAAAAAAACTTTAAAATTTTTTTTGTATTTTTTCCGAAAAGTACATTTAAAAACAAATTTTGAAAAAAAAGATCCCAAACGGTCAATTTTTGAAAAAGTTATAGCATTTTAAAACAAAAACGGTGTTTTTTTAAAAATTCATAATTTTTTTTGAGTTCGATGAAAAAATTTGAAAAACTTCTGAAAAACGTCTTTCGTAGCCTAGAAAAAGAAGAAAAACTTTCAGCCAATTCTAAAGGGGTCGGGTTCAAAATTGGTTGAAATGGGATGGAATACCCCTTATACATTGCCAATAATTCCCTATCAAAAGACTGTATTTAATTTTAGTTCGAGAAAGTTTTTTAGAAAAGAGCGCAATGGGTTCAAATTTATTATTGTAATTTTGTTGTATAACGCCCCCAATCGCTATGTTAGATGCATCTACTGTTAAAGATAATTTAGCATCTTTGTTAAACTGATTTAACAGTATCGTAGATGAAAATTTATCTTTAATGCATTCAAAAGCTTCACATGAATTCCCGTTCCATACTAATGTTTTGTCACGTTTTTGATCTCAAACCCCTCCCATGGAGATGTTGATAGAAAGTACCAAAGTTAAAATGACGGTGTTACCGGCAAAACATAAAAAACAAATTAACATATGCACTTTTATTAAGAATATCAGCACTGACCGATTTTGGCTACTAACCAATTTTTATGTCGTAAAAAAGGTACGAAAAATACTTTAAATTTGCTTCAGCTTGTAAATTGGGCACCTCAAGCTTGATAATTACAAAATTGAAGAAGATGGTGTAGATGTGAGGTATTTTTCGTACCTTTTTTATGACATGAAAATTGGTTCGTAGCCAAAATCGGTCAGTAAAATATGGCTTTATATTCAAGCGTTAAACACATACAGCATAAAGAAACTAATTATTCCCATAATGATTTCCTTACAAACGCCTGGGTTGTTTGAAAAACCCTTCTAGTACTTCGTTTACAGAAAGTGGTGTTCAATATGGATATTCAATGAAGCGAGTCCATTCAAACGTTCTTGACTGATTGTACTCCGCAAGTATGATTTTAACCTTCTGAGGGCAGAAAATGTGGGCAATGTCTTATTTACATGTTCGAAAGCATTTGGATTCACCATCTGAAAAAATAAGATAAATAAGAAATATAGCATACAAATTTTGTAAGTAATTATCAAAATTGTACCCACCTCAAGTGCATCAAACACGTTTTTAAAATTCTGACCATCGACTCGCCTTCTCCGCATTTTGACTTCCATTGCAAACTCAGTTTTGGAACAGTTCACAACACTTTCATAAAATTCATGCAGTTTATTGCATTTTTTCAGCGTTGTATTCATTAATGGGGAACAAAACACAGAAATTTTCGAAAATCAGTTGGTGTTTCAAGTAACGGCTATTGATATGAGTTATGAATGCATCAAGGAATTGACCCTATAATAATCTGAGACACTCTCAGTATCAACGTTGCATCTATTTAATTGATTCTTGTGTAGCGCAACTCTCTCAAGGGGTTGCCAGCGCACTATATAGCTTCTCCAATACAATTGTCACCTCACCTACCCGTGGCGAATACTGTTTCATTAACAGCCGAGGCTCTGGCGACCCCGAACTCCTTATGGATCAAGGGGGTAGGAGTGCGGTATGGCCTAGAAGGTTTCATGTGGTCATCACAAATCGTTTCCCGAGATAGTCGGGCTGGTACCTTTATTGTGCTTGTTACCGGAAGTACCGGATCTGCATCCGGCAAAAGACCATCAACATCGATAACACTCCCCAAGGTCATCAAGGAGTGTCCTTATCGCTACAACAACAACAGCAACGTTTGGAATTGCACGCTAGAAATAGCAGCTTGAAACTGAGAAGCTTGTGCTGAAGTTTTGTCGTTTTTCCCTTCTGCTATCTGTTTAGGCCAACAGCCTAAATATTTCGGACCACCCTAACGCGCGCATTAGTTATTTTATTATTAATACCGGTAACGGCTAACACCAGCTGAGAGCTAACTTTGAAGGGGAAAAACTCAACGAAATTTAGCTATCGGCAGGTGCCGCGGACTTTTTGGGGGTTTGACTCCTTCTATTTTGGAACGTTCATGAGCCACCAGCTAGCCCCAGGTGAGTAATCTAGAGCCAATCTTTTCCACATTTTACATTTTAATATTTTTGCGATTGTTATTTAATTGATACTTGATTAATCATTGTCATAAATGTGAATTTACCAAGTGCAGAGTGAAGTGTGCATATAATTAATGTTTTTTCGTTAACTAATATATCTTTTTCTGAATTATAATCCCGTTCATATTTACGCATTTGGAATTAATAAATTTATATTTTTATGCTTTGAATTTGCTAAGTGGTGTGTGAATTAATTATTTTACTTCGTACATATAATCTTCTTTGTTTATAAATAAATTGTGATTACTCGTTATTAATTCACTATTTTATTTCTTTCTATTTGCGTGCATCGCGCCCGATCATCCCGGAGCCACACTGCCCCGCAAAACATTTGGTCCTTACGCGCCGAGGAAGTTAATATTCCGAAACACAGCAAATTTTTTACCATCATAAATTAACCAGCACGTGTGGAAGAACCTGAGAGCTTAGATATTATTTATAAAAGGTATCAAATTCACAGACAATTAAAATCAACCAGCGAAGAACAAAACGAACGAGCAACGCATACAGTCCAACTGGTCAGTACAACACACTTACAGCCATAAAATCATCCCGTCATCAAAATCATCACATACAATCCTTCAATACATTATCACATCATCATCACAACATCAACAGTCCACTCATCGACATCACATACAGTCCATTAACATCGAGATCACATCACATACAGTCCATTTATCACATCAACACAGCGCAGCCCAACGATCAACTTTAGAAACACAAGGTGCGTGGTTGCTTGGTTGCACAAATTTTTTTTCTATTTACGTGATTTTACGTACGTAAGGTGCATTCCGTGATAGTTACAAAAAAAAGGCAAAGCACGTGAAATTGTTAGATTTCGTATTTAATAAACACACAACGCCTTTTGACTATCGGGTAATTCCCCCCACCAGTGGTAAGGGTTACCCGACACAGCTCAAGGCAAGACAGTCAGTGAATTTTTTTTAGTTTTTTTTTTTATCACACACTCATCACTGCACTGTGTTGTAACCCTCGTTGTTGTTGTTGTTGTTGTTGTAGCAATGCTCGCCCCACCTAATTGCCGCGATCAATCACAAATTGTCATCAATATCCTCTAACAGGAGTCCAAGGAAACTTGCCGTTTCAACAGGAGTGGACCATAAGGAAAGGGGTTTTAGAGGCGTTGGTTCCACATTACAATTGAAGAGATGGTTGGTGTCATGTGGGGACACATTGCAAGCGGGGCATACATTTTGTATGTCGGGGTTGATTCTGGATAGGTAAGAGTTTAACCTGTTACAATATCCAGAACGAAGTTGAGCAAGAGTGACGCGCGTTTCCCTGGGGAGTATGCGTTCCTCTTCCGCGAGTTTTGGATAATTTTCGTTAAGTACTGGATTCACCGGGAAATTCCCGGCATAAAGGTCCGACGCCTATTTATGGAGTTCGCCAAGGACCTGCTTGTGTTTTTTCACTTCATATGGCTGGGTTCTCAGGTGTCGTATTTCCTCAAAATGCTTACGGAGATGACTCCTTAAGCCCCTAGGCGGTGCTGGTTCATCAATCAGATGTCTGTTGGGATGCTGTTTGTATGTAGTCATGAGCGTTTCTTTATCTTTTCCCCAAGTACTGCCAGCGAGGGATTTGACGATTTTGTTACGGCTCTGAATTCTCGGAACAATTGCGGCTGCGTGCTCACCAAAATGTAGATCCTGATCAAACGTCACACCCAAGATTTTGGGGTGTAGGACAGTCGGTAGCGTAGTGCCATCGACGTGGATGTTCAAAATGGTCGACATTTGGGACGTCCATGTTGTAAATAAGGTCGCGGAAGATTTAGTCGGTGATAACGCCAGGTTTCGCGAGGCGAAAAAACTGGAGATATCAGGGAGGTAGCCGTTTATTTTATTGCATAGCGCATCGATCTTTGGGCCTGGGCCTGTTGCCATTATTGTGCTGTCATCGGCGTAGGAAACGATTGCGACTCCTTCCGGTAGTAAAGGTAGCTTAGATATGTTGAAATTAAACAAAAGTGGGGATAGTACACCACCCTGTGGCACCCCTTGTTTAATTCTCCTTGGTTTTGATGTTTCGTTTCCAAATTGTACCGATGCCTGCCGACCACCCAGATAATTTGCGGTCCACCTTTTAAGACATGGGGGAAGGGTAGACCCTTCCAGGTCTTGCAGTAACGAGCCATGGTTGACCGTATCAAAAGCTTTTGATAGGTCTAGCGCTACGAGTACTGTTCTATGGTGGGGGTATTGATTTAAACCGCAATTTATCTGGGTGCTAATGGCATTTAGCGCGGCGGTAGTGCTATGGAGTTTTCTGAAGCCATGCTAATGGGGGGCTAGCTGCAAATTTGCTTGGAAATAAGGGAGCAAAATGGCTTCAAGCGTCTTTGCCACTGGCGATAGGAGAGATATCGGACGATACGACTCACCTATGTTAGCTGGTTTCCCAGGCTTTAGTAGCGGGACCACCTTGGCCATTTTCCATTTCTCAGGTATGACAAAGGTGGAAAGAGACAGGTTGAAGACATGCGCTAAATATTTGAAACCCTCTTTCCCTAGGCTTTTAAGCATCGGCATGGCTATGCCGTCTGGGCCCACTGCTTTGGATGGTTTAGCACGACCCATGGCGTCCTCAACCGCTTTAGCGGTGATGGTGATTGGAGACGCGCTGAATTTGTGTTTATGTGCGTGTCTATTGGCTCTCCGTCTATCTTTGTCGACCGTAGGATGCATTATATATTGTCGGCAGAAAGCGCTCGCGCATTTTTTCGCGTCCGACAGCACTTTGTCGCCAAAGGCGATGGAAACTTTGTCTTTGTGCTTAGTTGTATTCGATAGGGACTTTACGGTGGACCAAAGTTTACATACACCGGTAGAGAGGTTACAACCTCTTAGGTGCTCCTCCCATTTCGCCCGCTTGTGTTCATCCACAAGCAATCTGATGCGTTGGTTTATATCCCTTATTTGGGGGTCGCCTGGATCAAGCTGTCTTATAAGGTCACGTTCTCTCGCTAAGTTTGCGGCCTCCGCCGGGAAGTGGGGCCGGATTTCGGGAATTCTCCCGGCGGGAATGAAATGTGCCGAGGCGGATTTAATGACCTTACGGAAGGCACGCTCCCCTTGGCGGGCATCAGTCGGGATAGGGAGGGCACCAAAGCGGCTGTCTGTAAAGGATTTATATTCTTCCCACTTTCCTTTTTTGAAGTTTATGAAAGTGCGTTTTTCAGTGACGATGAAGTCGGCGGTACGCTCAAGCGAAATAAGTATGGGCAGGTGGTCGGATGCCAATGTTACCATCGGCTGCCAGTTGACGCAGTTTACGAGTTCTGCGCTCACGATTGAGATATCTGGCGAGCTGTGACAGCTTCCTACCATACGTGTGGGGGCGTCTCCGTTTATTGTGCAGAACGTCGTTTCTTCTATTTGATCCGCCAACATCTCACCCCTACTGTCCGCCCGCAAGTTTGAATGCCATAGATCATGATGGGCATTGAAATCGCCTAAGATAATGCGATTGTTGCCAGTGAGTAAGGCCCTGATATTAGGGCGGTATCCACTGGGGCAACAAGTGGCAGGAGGGATGTAGATGTTGATGATTTCTAGGTTTGCATCGCCGGACCGGACAAATAGGCCTTGACGTTCTAAGACATTGTCCCTGCGGTCGATGCCAGGATCAAATATATAATATTGCACAGAGTGGTGTCTGATAATCGCGAGACCGCCTCCATTTCCGCTCTCGCGGTCTTTCCTGTGGACATTATACCCAGAGCAGGTCTACAATGCAGATCTTGCTGTGAGTTTAGTCTCTTGAATCGCAGCAATGCGGATGTTGTGCCGCTTCATGAAATCGACTATCTCCGTAATCTTCCCAGTTATTCCATTACAGTTTAACTGCAGAATTCTGAAGTGCATAAGGGGAGACGTCGCCACTCTGGGGGTAAGTGACGGGTGACTACGCCTGGGCTTAGACGTAGACTACGGGACGCCCTTGGGCGTGAACAGCAAGGAGCCACAAAAGATTTATAAAAGTTACGTGGACGTCGGGTTTTGGGATCAAGCCCAGAACAACCTGTCCGATGCAACCATCCCTTGCACGAGACACACTGAACAGAGTATGACCGTCCTAAAAAGATTCTTTTCCGGCAGATGCAGCAAAACCATTTCTCATTGTACCCCTCGTCGTCACATACGTTGACAAAAACTTGCTGCAGGAACCATATTTTCACTTGGTTGATAGCCTTAGCTTATCTATCACAGAATTCACTTTATTACTCAGTTTGCGAACTGAAATAATACTAAAAGCCAAAAAGTGTCACTACGTTGGGTGGCTAGTGGCTTATTCACACAATTAATCTATATCGCTTGTATTTTTAACACCTAATAAAAAAATTAAAACTTTACTTTACCACATAAAGTTGGATAAACAAATTGACTGCTTTTATATTGGGAAAGATACCCTGGTTGGCTACTCTGGGATAGCGCTCACTTCACAGTGTTATTGTATACACATTAAATCCTCGTCAGGATTTCTATTTGTGTCTCACATCACGAGGTTGACACATTAGATCCACACCGGGATTACATTCTGCGTTTTTAAAACCTTCTTTAGACACGCTAATTTTTCAGAAAATATTTCTATCTGTGTCCAACACACCTTTTAGACATATTAAATATTTGCAGACTATTCTCTTCTCTGCATCGCACATCACTGTATACACATTAAATCCTCGTCAGGATTTCTATCTGTGTTTTAATATCACCTGATACACATTAAATCCTCTTCAGGATTTCTATCTGTGCTGCATATCACTACATACAAAACAAATCCTCCTCAGATTTCAATCTGTATTTTATATCACTTTATACACACTAAATCCTCGTCAGGATTTCTATCTGTGTTTATTTCTATATCACTTTATACACATTAAATCCTCGTCAGGATTTCTATCTGTGATTTACATAATTATCTTATTTTTCTTATCGCACTAAATTGACATAAGGATTTCTATCTGTGTTAACACAATCAATCAGATCAGAATTTCAATCCGTGTGTTTTTAAAGATTCTACTTCGACACAATTCAATCTCAGCAGGATTGATAGCTGTACAACTTAAAAAAAAAAACGCTTATAGTTTTTGTTGCGGTTGCATATACACCAACGCCGAAGCTAAGGGCACTATGGAAGAAGACCAAGAGATGTCCAAAGAGGAACTCAGCTCGCTAAGAAGAAAGAATAAAAGTTGCTTCGCATGCTACCTGCAATGCATTTCTGCCGTGGCGGCTGAAGTCGAAGCTATCACCTCAAGGCCGGCAAAAGATGAAGCAAAGGATGAAGTTTTGTCGCGCCGTAGACATAAAATGCGGCTGCCACCTTGCGACACCGATGTATTTAAATGCGACTACTTTTCTTGGCCAGCCTTTAGAGATATGTTCACGGCCATTTACATCCACAATTCCGATCTGAAAGATGTCGAGAAATTATATTATCTGAAACAAAAAACTCAAGGGGAGGCAGAAGAAATAGGGGGCAGGTGCTCGTTAACAAACGAGGGTTTTGCAACCGCCTGGAAAAATCTAAGCGACAGGTACGAAAACAAGCGTATTCTAGTCAACACACAACTTAAACTTTTATATAACCTGACGGCAGTCGAACAGGAGTGTGGAACATCAATTAAAAAATTGCAACGTGAAATCAACAATTGCATTTCTGCGCTGCAATGTCATAACATTGACATCACAAATTGGGATGCAATTATAACTTACTTGTGTTCAACAAAACTCACCTTAGCGCTTTGGGAGCAGACCGTGGAAAGAAAAACCGATATACCGAAATGGGAGGATATGGACAAATTCCTGTCCAATCGCTTCCAAACATTTGAAACAGTTTCTGATCTCAGGGGTAACAAAACCACAAAAGCGCCCAAAAATCAAAAGTCAAGGGAAAATTCAACAAAACTTGGGGTTTACCAAGCCAGCGTACCAAAATCGGCATGTAAGATGTGCAACAATACGGAGCAAAAATTACGAAATTGCCAAAAATTCCGTAGTTTGTCCACGTCAGGAAAAATCGAATTTGTAAAAAACAATAGTTACTGCCTGAATTGTCTGTCGGGCGGACACACCGTGACACGATGCACTAGCCAATTCAATTGCAGCACGTGCCATGCAATGCACAACACCTTGCTCCACCTTCTGACAGCACAGCCAAAGACAACTCCTCAAAGGTGGACTCAAAACACCACCGACAACACACCTTCAACTTCACAGCAGGGTAGGGCAAGGATGGAGGCTGAAAAAACAAGATAATGCTAATAACGTCTCGTCGTGTCATGCTAACACCACTAAAGGGGTGTTATTAGGAACAGCACGTGTTAATATACACCATAATGGAGTAAAATTTTCCGCCAGAGCGCTGAGAGACTCTGGGTCCGAATGCTCTTTCATAACAGAAATACTAAAAAATCATGCAAACGTTTGCATGTTCAAGTGTCAGGAATAAATAATACACCATCTGCACAGGTAAAGGAATCATGTGCGATTACGTTAGGTTCACTTACAGACCCCTTAGTAAGCATTGACACGGTGGTTCTAGTCCGACTTGCCAAGTTAGCGCAACGACTCGGCAAGCGTTCCCTGATCTGATTCTGGCCGATAAGAGATCCTTTATTAATGAACCAGTCGACCTCATACTTGGAGGCGACATTTATCCCCAGATAACACTAAACGGTATACGGAAGAACGTTCTAAATACGCTCGATCGATCGATTCCACACTCAAGGCTCGCGATGCAATTACAGATACCTTACAGTCCGCAGGTTTTTCCCTTCGCAAATGGACGTCAAATTGCTCAAGAACACTGAAAGGAATACCCAACCACATCTGCTCAACGAAGACTTTTTTGAATTCGAGGACGCGAGCACGGTCAAGACCCTAGGCATCCGATGGGACGCGCATGCGGATTATTCTTACTTCACCGCAAAACCATTTGAAAATCGGGATATGATAACGAAAAGGGCAATACATTCCGCAATCGCTAAACTTTTCGATCCTCTAGGTTGGCTCGCCCCAGTCGCCATTGTTGCCAAAATCATTATGCAAAACATTTGGCTAGAAGGTACTGACTGGGACGAACCAGTGTCGGCAGCAACACTAGCCCGATGGCTTAAATTTATGCAGGAGTACACCGCCATTAACCGGATTCGTATACCTCGGTGGGTGCACTTCGCCCCAACCAACGATATAGAAATTCACGGCTTCTGTGACGAAAGCGTCCTTTAAAGCAGAGTCGCTTTACGAAATCAAGGCTACGACTAGCCGTCTCATAAGGATATCTCAAACAAGCCACTATGCCGAAGAAATAAACTCTCTGAAAACTAGGAAACCCATCGCGGCCAAAAGCGAGATCCTCTCTCTAGACCCCTTTATCGGCGAATATAATGTGCTTCGGGTGGGGGTCGTCTCAACGCATCCAGGGACGTTCCCGTCGACGAGCGTCATCCGATAATCCTCCCTTACGCCTGCCGACTCACCCGTCTCCTAGTCCAATTTGTGCACACCATTTCCATACATGGCGGAAACCAACTCATGCTGCGGCTCCTACGCACGCAGTATTAGATACCTCGGATCAAAAACATGATCCGATCCATGATTCACAACTGCAAGCCCTGTACGCTATTACGCAAACGTTCCCCGACGCAACTCATGGGAATTCTCCCTGCGGAACGTACTACCTTTTCTCGGGCATTTACCAACACCGGGGTTGACATCAAGTCTTACAGCAGACGACGATGCCGCATGTCTAAGGGTTACGTCTGCCTATTCGTCTGCTTTGCGACTAAGGCGATCCACTTAGAGGCGACTAGCGACCTCAGCACCGACGCGTTTCTAGCAGCGTTTAGTCGGTTTGTCGCCAGACGAGGATGCGTCGAGGGCTCTCCGCTCAGAGTTCAAGGCATTCCTCGTTGATGCGCGCGACAAACCCCTCTCTAAATATGCCCACCAAACCCTCACATGGCATTTCGTACCAACAGCTGCTACTCATATGGGCGGGCTGTGGGAAGCGGGAGTCAAGAGTTTCAAAACTCATTTCAAAAAGGTCGCATCAGATCATAAATTCACTCTCGAGGAGTTTAGCACCCTCCTGTGTAGGATTGAATCCTGTCTCAACTCCCGACGCCTAAGCCCATCTTCAAATGACCCGTCCAACCTGGAGCCACTTACCTCCGGACACTTCCTAGTCGGGGCCACATACTAGCGCCACCCGATATCGACTTCAGCGATAATCGCGCTTCACTCGTCAATCGATGGGAGAAACTTAAGGCGCTGCATCAAACCTTCCGCAAACGGTGGAAAACTGGGTATCTCACCGAATAGCAGAAGCGCCTTAAGTGGAAGCATCCGCAATCGAATCTCAAACAGGGGGACTTAGTCGTCATTAAAAAGGACAATATGCCTCCCAACGAATGGAGACTAGGTCGGATAGCCAACCTTCACTATGGCCCCGATAACCGAGTTAGAGTCGTCGAACTCGATACGGCAAGGGGGTAAACCACCGGACCAATCACGAAATTGGTCCTACTACCACCCTCCAGTGATGGTGAGGGAGACTTGTAACTCCCACCCGGTATAACAACCCGCTTAACCCAGCTCTCTTTCACCCCGAAAGAGGCCAACAAACAGCCCTAACGCAGATCCACTATCTGACATAGAATACAATTGAATCATCAATTACACCCCCCAAAAGCCATCGAAGCCGTGTCACATTGACACAGGTAACAATTCTACACAAAAAAAAAACTCATAGTCGAACTTTTCCCTAGTAAAAACTGGGCTAACAGTTTAACGAGAAAATAATCAAAGCCTTGTAACATAGCAAAATGCTGCGTCACAATAACCCACTCACAAGCCCTAACATTAAATGTGTACATACCCTATCATTTAAATATACATACCCTACGATCGCCCTGCACAGCGAACAACCATCCGCACATAATATAATATGCAAATATACATACCCTACGATCGCCCTGCACAGCGAACAACCACCCGCACATAGTATGCCAAGCACCAACAGCGAACAACCAAACATACCCAGCATGTGTAATGCTGACTATCTGGCATGCATTTTTCATTCGCTATCATAACGAGGAGTTATTGATGAGCTGAATTCTTAACCATTTTATACGCTAACAAGTATGAAATGGCAAACGCCACAACTCACTGCATACTTCACCTAGGTAAGTGAGGTTGAGGCCAAACTTCCAGTGGTAGGTATCGAAGGGGCCCCGAGGTGAACGGGGAGACTCCCAGCGAACCCATCGGGCTCATGGATCTCCCCCCCCCCTCACCTATGGGAAACCAACCTTTGCACAACGTCCCACGGGGTAGAAGGGGATACGCTCCCTTTCTACCTTGAAGGACGGATGGGCACGGGTAGTTCCCCCAAGGCGCGTCCAGGACCAGTCCTGGGCTCCACTTGAGGGAAATTCCAGGCCCAATACATATTAATACGGGTGGCATTTGTCGCGGACAGTTCACCCAGGGTTGCCGAGGATCATCTCGCTTCCCCGCTCCCTGGGTGAGGTGCCGAGCCATATGCAATGGTGGACCTTACTACACCCCTCACGGTAGCTAGGACTCTTTTCCGAGGCTCCCTGAGAGGAGTACTGGGTCTACCCAGCAACAAGTGGGGGATGGCATGAGGCGTGGACAGTTCACCCAGGGTTGCCGAGGATCATCCCGCTCCCCCGCTCCCTAGGTGAGGTGCCCAGCCATACGCAACGGTGGACCTTACTACACCCCTCACGGTCGCTAGGACTCCTGTCCGAGGCTCCCTGAGAGGAGCACTTGGTCTACCCAGCAACAAGTGGGGGATGGCATGAGGCGCGGACAGTCCACTCAGGGTGGCCGAGGAGCATTCCCTCCCCCGCCTCCTGATTGGGGTGCCGAGCCGAATGCAACGGTGGACTCCACTACCCCGCTCATGGTCGCTAGGACTCTCGTCCGAGGCTCCCTGAGAGGGGTACTGAGTCTACCCAGCTCACATGTATACACACACATCTAGACGTTGGGTAGTATTAATAGAACCTTTATCTATACTTCACCTAGGTGAAACTGCGCCCTCCTTGCCCGCCGCTATCAAGCATTAACCGTAGGAGCATCACCGTAACCGCCCAATCCGTAAGCTTTCTCTGGGGTAAGATACTTGATTATCACCACCGTTTCCTGAAAACTGCAACCCGTACTGTCATCTTTCCGCCGCTCCTGCGCTATTAGCCGTGGCGTCTCTCTCTCTCTCTCTCTCTCTCTCTGGGATCAAAGGCTGCCGGCATCGAAAGGCAAAAGCCGCATCGTGTGTGTGTGCGTGTTCGGAACAAAACAACAACTAATTGTGTTATTAATTGGTAGAGGTTAGTGGGACCTTCGCCTGACCCTGGAGCGGCTGAACCTACCTCAGCCTTCGACAAAACCCACCTCACAGCCTTTAAATAAAAGTATTGATTTATTTTCATTCAATAGGTTTAATCATTCATGAAACTAAGTAAATATAAACTAAATTATTACAAATCAAATTAAATAATTTTAAAAACAGATCTTTTAAGAAAAGGATTAAAAATTAATAATATTATTTTTTTGATTGATTGATTTACAGAATAATAAATTAATTACCTCGAAATAAACCAACACATATACATAATTGCCACAAACAGTGGAGCTGATTATTTTCTAATAAAGGTCTGATAGGCCACCGTGGTGTGATGGTAGCGTGCTCCGCCTACCACACCGAATGCCCTGGGTTCACACCTCGGGCAAAGCAACATCAAAATTTTAGAAATAAGGTTTTTCAATTAGAAGAAAATTTTTCTAAGCGGGGTCGCCCCTCGGCAGTGTTTGGCAAGCACTCCGGGTGTAGTTCTGCCATGAAAAGCTCTCAGTGAAAACTCATCTGCCTCGCAGATGCCGTTCGGAGTCGGCATAAAACAAGTAGGTCCCGTCCCGCCAATTTGTAGGAAAAATTAAAGAGGAGCACGACGCAAATTGGAAGAGAAGCTCGGCCTAAAATCTTTTCGGAGGTTATCGCGCCTTACATTTATTTCAATACCAATGTCACGCAGAGTTTATTGAAATCATTAGAAAACTTTTTTTCTTCTTTATTATTGAACAGTTTTTAAGTTTCCTTTAACTGAAGGTTAAACTGAGCTTAACCGGGCAAGATCTAGGGTAAAACTTGTTACAGTCATTTACGTTCCGTTGCAATGACGTCGAATATGCCCAACAAGTATTTGGGCTTAAGTTCCACTAGAGCTCATATTGACAACTAGCATTCTTCTAAAATATAGAGCTGCTTCGAAACAATGACTCAACCTGAGAATCGTAGCAAAAATGGAATTTTTTATAAAATTAAAAATGCTGTTACTTAAGCTGGAACAAAAAAAAAGGGATAGTTCCCTACTTGTACTGAAGTGTACTTCTCTGATTGGACTCCAATGTAATAATGTTCCAATAATACTTTATTTTCACGAAAATAAAATAAAAAATGTATAGTTTATTTTTAATTTATAAAACTTCATTTCTATTACCAATTCTCCCAATAAGCCGCTATTGGCTTGGTTGGTACCACCTTGGAGAACATTTTTTTTTGACTCCACCTCAACTCGATACCTAATGTAGAATACCTACTGAAGATATTTATGGGATATTCATATGAAAACTGTATATTTCTCAAGTTCTCTCAAAGGGTGGAGAATGTCCTTGGAGATCAACTCAAAAACTATGCATTTTACGAGCCCCCCCACCGATCCATACCTAAAAAAGTCAAAGCTATAAGAGGCAACAACCACGCACCTCCGCACAAGCGCATCATACTATAGAGCTACTAAACTCTCTCTCCCAGCGCCAGCAACAAGCTTCTCGTCCATGGCAGGTTCGTCAGCGTCGGGATCAACGAATTGGGTACGCGCATAGCGTGTTAGCATATTTATTATAATTACTGGTCCCCATTCGTCAACATCCACAAGAAGGTTCCATGGTTACGGTAGTTTTTGTGTATGAGATCAACGCGCTCTGAGCAAACCTCATCGAATGCCATCACTGCCGATCCTACAACTAGTGTTGTAAGATCTGATAACAACTCGTCTTTTTGCTCAGCAGCAAGCGAATACCATTTGGTATAGCATGCGCTGCTATCTTCCTCACATATGGACTCATGTCCATAGCACTATCACGTGTAGCCAGCATAACAATCGGAACAATCGTGCTAACACGTATAGATGAGAGAACACGCAATGCAGATGTACATATCAATTGATTTGGATCGTTCAATGTACGTTGAAACGTCGATATAGATAGCAAAGCTAAATATTTTTGTTCGTCAGCATAACTCACTAAGTATATACGTTAACATCGAAGCCTGGGGACTAGATGAAGATGAGGAATAAGAGGCGCTGTTTTATGCTAGTACTGCTGCTGATGCTTCGGCTACTTCAAGCACTTCCGAACAGACCGAAGGCGAGGCGGAAGAGATCATTCACAGCGCTCTATCTCAATCGAAAAAAGATGTGCGTATAAAGGATTCTCAATATTTGGGGGCGTGTGCACTGGGTGCATGAAAAACCCAAACCGTTCAGTATTATCGCGAGAAAGAGCTAATTGTTTCGTATTTGTTAATTGTTCGCACTTCTTAGATGTTTGTCTGCATTTTTAAACCTTTTCTCACAAATAATCAAAATTTACAAATAACACAAAACCCGACTCACCTTATCGCAATTTTTCTTCAATGCAACATAGATGACGTTTATTAACAGTCCTCGTCACTACTACTGCAGCAGCAACCGATGAAGACAAAAGGTCAGGACTTAAATACACCACTAACAAAAACTGCACGTATACAATGCGAACAGGCGGATATTGATAAAGTCAGAAGAGCTAATGCTGGTGGTGGTTCTGTTGCCTTTGGGGACTCAGGAAGGGATTTTAATGTACAAGATGTGCCTTCTCTGACACCGTGCCCACAATAGACCTCTCAAAATAAAAAAAAAAATAAAAAAAAAAATGACACCTAAACAAGTTCCAGCACCTGCAACCGTCACCAAATGGCGTAAATGTATCACACCCATCCGTACATACTCACGTCATGCATTAAATGTTCCAGCCTTACCCGCTAATTCCCGTGTAAAGACGGTACGCCAAAAGACAAAATCATTGCCATCCGCCACTCAAGGTGCTAAAGGTACATGTAGGGTTGAATTGAAGAGGCAGATCTCCTCCAGACATGCAATGTGATAGCGTTGGGAGAATGCCTGATTTGCCTTCGCATCGTTTTCAATTAGTTTTTCTGATTGTATGAATTGATCGTATTTCAGTGTTTTCAGCTTTGTGCTTTGCATGAAAATGTAAATTTTCGTAAGAATTGCATTCCAAATTTCATTTTTCGTATAGCTTATAGTTTTGATGTCACACAGCTATTTGGCAATCGGATGTTACCACAACCCACGTTTCTTCATGAAAATTTATTCGAAATAGTATGTACCCATTAATGAATTTCATTGTGAACGATCAAACCACGGTTGCCACTCGACGACATTTCTCTTTTCTTACGCCGTAAATACATTGCGTGCGATACCAGGGGATCACAGGTCGGATCCGTGGGTTCCAACAAATTCGAGTGTTATTTCCCGAACAAAAAGAAAAACTAACGAAATATACGAAAAATATAGCCTAGTTAAGAAAACAAACGACCCAGTTTGTATTTCGATAGGTTTTTTTGTTCGAAATATACGACAAAATATAGCCTAGTTAAGAAAACAAATGAGCTAGTTTGTATTTCGATAGTTTTTTTTTGACATTCGGCCGTTTTTTTCCCCTGCTTTTTTTTCTTTATTTTTTTCCTGACAAATAAAAATTTTGTTTTAGTTGGACAATTTGGTGCATAAAAACACAATCAAATTCAACTCTCTTATGAAAATGAATGAAATAATTTTCGCGGTTTATTTGCACTGTTTTTATTGCCAAAAAGGTTAGTGCAAAAATAAAATGTAAAACATAAACTAAAACATGTCAAACTCACTAATTTTTGGGGAACAGTGGTCTCGCTTTCATGATAGAAATTGTTTTTGTGTTTTGAAGTTTCGATAAAGTTTCGTCAGTCTTTTTAGCTTGGAATCCAAGCAAGAACAAAGTAGTGTCATATATATGTTTTAGATACTACAAACAAGGGAGAAATTAAAATTTTTAGAAAAGACTATAAAATTTATGTCGCGTCAGAACTCAGACGCGAGTTTTCCCTAAATACTTTCATGACATGCCCAATGGGCAGCACCGCACAGCTGTCTCGCTCAACTCTGTGGTAGAGCTAACAGCTGATCGTTCCACCAATTACCGCACTCGGTAAGGTAGTCTATTCCCGCCAGGGTTGTGTTGAAATCAACAAACACCCCACAATTCGTGCTTCTCACCCCACAGTTACCAAAATCAACACAAATAGTGTTCCAGGGCAGCGAATAAGGGCCACTTTACATCTGTCGCACATTTATTTGCACGACGTCGCTTAAACGACAATCTCGTTCACCAGCTTTGAATTACAAAGATCGGTGAAAATACACGGGTAACCCGTGATACCATATTTTACACAAATGATAGCGCATATAAATGCTGAATGCCTGCATCAGGAAAGGAAACAAATAGGAAAAAATACAATTATTTTAGTTTATGTTCAAAGTTCATGTTTAAAGTAGGAATATTAACTAACTTTAAATTTAAAAATCGAGGATCAGTTATAAGCTTGTTTAAATCACTATCATAATGTTGTTGCGTTTGTAAAATTTTAAAGCTCAGTTCGAAGTCTGTATTGCACGAACTTCAAAGGCTCTGGACAGAGTATCTGCTACAACATTGGATTCTCCTTTAATATACTGTATGTCATCAGTGATCTATGCTATGAATCCCAAATGTCTCGTTTGTCTGGGACTCCGTTCTGTTTTTGAATTTAAAGCAGTGGTCAATGGTTTATGGTCCGTATAAACTGTAAATTGCCGTCTTTCCAAAAGATATCTAAAATTTTTTATATTTAAATATATTGCCAATAATTCCCTATCAAAAGCACAGTATTTAATTTTAGTTCGAGAAAGTTTTTTAGAAAAGAATGCAATGGGTTCAAATTAATTATTGTAATTTTGCTGTATAACGCCCCAAAACGCTGTGTTAGATGCATCCATTGTTAAAGATAATTTAGCATCTTTGTTAAAATGATTTAACAGTATCGTAGATGCAAATTTATCTTTAATGCATTCAAAAGCTTCACATGAATTCCCGTCCCATACTAAAGTTTTGTCACGTTTTTGATCTCAAACCCCTCCCGTGGAGATGTTGATACAAAGTACCAAAGTTAAAATGACGATGTTACCGGCAAAACATAATAAATAAATTAAAATATGCACTTTTATTAAGAATATCAGCACTGACCGATTTTGGCTACTAACCAATTTTCATGTCGTAAAAAAGGTACGAAAAATACTTTAAATTTGCTTCAGCTTGTAAATTGGGCATCTCAAGCTTGATAATTACAAAATTGAAGAAGATGGTGTAGATGTGAGGTATTTTTCGTACCTCTTTTATGACATGAAAATTGGTTCGTAGCCAAAATCGGTCAGTAAATTTTGGTTTTATATTCAAGCAACTAAATTTTCCCATAACTATTTCCCTACAAACGCCTGGGTGGTTTGAAAAACCCTTCTAGTACTTCGTTTACAGAAAGTGGTGTATCAATATGGATATTCAATGGAGCGAGTTCATTCAAACGTTCTTGCCTGATTGTACTCCGCAAATATGATTTTAACCTTTTGAGGGCAGAAAATGTGCGCAATATCTTATTTACATGTTCGAATGCATTTGGATTCACCATCTGAAAAAATAAGATAAATAAGAAATATAGCATACAAATTTTATAGGTAATCATCAAAATTGTACCCACCTCAAGTGCATCAAACACGTTTTTAAAATTCTGACCATCGACTCGCCTTCTCCACATTTTGACTTCCATTTCAAACTTAGTTTTGGAACATTCACAACACTTTCATAAAATACATGCAGTTTATTGCATTTTTTCAGCGTTGTATTCAATAATGGGGAACAAAACACAGAATTTTTCGAAAATTAGTTGGTGTTTCATGTAACGGCTCTTGATATGAGTTATGAATCAAGGAATGGAACCTATGATAATCTCCGACACTCTCAGTATCAACGTTGCATCTATTTAATTGATGTTTACTGATGCGTGGTTTCTTGTGTAGCGCAACTCTCTCAAGGGGTTGCCAGCGCATTATATAGCTTCTCCAATACAATTGTCACTCACCTACCCGTGGCGAATCCTGTTGCATTAACAGCCGAGGCTCTGGCGACCCCGAACTCCTGATGGATCAAGGGGGTGGGAGGGCGGTATGGCCTAGAAGGTTTAATGTGGTCATAACAAATCGTTTCCCGAGATAGTCGGGCTGGTACCTTTGTTGTGCTTGTTACCGGAACGTACCGGATCTGCATCCACCAAAAGATCAATCAAAAGATCATCAACATTGATAACACTCCCCAAGGCCTTCATGGAGTGTCCTTATCGCTACAACAAAAACAGCAGCGTTCGGAGTTGCACGCTAGAAATAGAAGCTTGAAACTGAGAAGCTTGTGCTGAAGTTTTGTCGTTTTTCCCATTCTGCTATCTCTTCAAAGGCTTCGAATATTGCTGGCTGAAGTTCAATGTAAGTAGATACCGCTTCATGACATTGGCCCATCTTGTTGGGCAGACGCTTTGCAATTTTTGTCTTCGACTTTCTTTTTATACCCAGCTGTACTTGTACACAGGGTATTATAACTTTGATTGGATAAAGGTTGGTTGTACAGGTATAAAGGAATCGAGATAGATATAGACTTCCATATATCAAAATCATCAGTATCGAAAAAAAATTTGATTGAGCCATGTCCGTCCGTCCGCCCGTCTGTCCGTTAACACGATAACTTGAATAAATTTTGAGATATCTTCACCAAATTTAGTACACGAGCTTATGTGGACCCAGAATAGATTCGTGTTGAAAACAAGCGAAATCGGATGATAACCACGCCCACTTTTTATATATATAGCATTTTGGAAAACACAAAAAACCTGATTATTTAATAAATAATACACCTAAAATGTTGAAATTTGACGTGTGGACTGATGTTGAGTCTCTTGATAAAAATTTAGAAAAAAAAATTTAAATGGGCGTGGCACCGCCCTTTTGTGATAAAATCAATATTACAAATATTATTAATTATAAATAAAAAATCGTTAAACTTATCCTAACAAAATTGGGCAGAGAGGTTGCCTTTATATAAGGAATGCTTTGAAGAAAAATTAACGAAATCGGTTAAGGACCACGACAACTTTTATACAAAAGATTTTTAAAAGGGTCGTGAACGAAAAAAATAAGCTATATCTTTGCAAAAAAAAGCTGTATATCAATGGTATTTCATTTCCCAAGTGGACTTATAACAATAAATCAATGCAACATGGATGACGTTTATTAACAGTCCTCGTCACTACTACTGCAGCAGCAACCGATGAAGACAAAAGGTCAGGACTTAAATACACCACTAACAAAAACTGCACGTATACAATGCGAACAGGCGGATATTGATAAAGTCAGAAGAGCTAATGCTGGTGGTGGTTCTGTTGCCTTTGGGGACAAAGGAAGGGATTTTAATGTACCAGATGTGCCTTCTCTGACACCGTGCCCACAATAGACCTCCACTCAAAATAAAAAAAAAAAAAATGACACACAAACAAGTTCCAGCACCTGCAACCGTCACTAAATGGCGTAAATGCATCACACCCATCCGTACATACTCACGTCATGCATTGAATGTTCCAGCCTTACCCGCTAATTGCCGTGTAAAGACGGTACGCCAAAAGACAAAATCATTGCCATCCGCCACTCAAGGTGCTATGGGTACATGTAGGGTTGAATTGAAGAGGCAGATCTCCTCCAGACATGCAATGTGATAGCGTTGTGAGAATGCCTGATTTGCCTTCGCATCGTTTTCAATCAGTTTTTCTGATTGTATGAATTGATCGTATTTCAGTGTTTTCCGCTTTGTGCTTTGCATGAAAATGTAAATTTTCGTAAGAATAGCATTCCAAATATCATTTTTCGTATATGTATATAAAGCTTTGGCAATTCTTCCATGTCGAGTGAATGGAGCTTATAGTTTTGATGTCACACAGCTATTTGGCAATCGGATGTTACCACAACCCACGTTTCTTCATGAAAATTCATTCGAAATAGTATGTACCCATGAATGAATTTCATTGTGAACGATCAAACCACGGTTGCCACTCGACGACATTTTCTCTTTTCTTACGCCGTAAATACATTGCGTGCGATACCAGGGGATCACAAGTCGGATCCGTGGGTTCCAACAAATTTGAGTGTTATTACCCGAACAAAAAGAAAAACTAACGAAATATACGAAAAATATAGCCTAGTTAAGAAAACAAACGAGCCAGTTTGTATTTCGATAGGTTTTTTTGTTCGAAATATACGAAAAAATATAGCCTAGTTAAGAAAACAAGTGAGCTAGTTTGTATTTCGATTGTTTTTTTTGACATTCCGCCGTTTTTTTCCCCCGTTTTTTTTTCTTTATTTTTTTCCTGACAAATGAAAATTTTGTTTTAGGTGGACAATTTGGTGCATAAAAACACAATCAAATTCAACTCTCTTATGAAAATGAATGAAATAATTTTCGCGGTTTATTTGCACTATTTTTATTGCTAAAAAGGTTAATGCAAAAATAAAATGTAAAACATAAACAAAAACATGTAAAATTCACTAATTTTTGGGGAACAGTGGTCTCGCTTTCATGATAGAAATTGTTTTTGTGTTTTGAAGTTTCGATAAAGTTTCGTCAGTCTTTTTAGCTTGGAATCCAAGCAAGAACAAAGTAGTGTCATATATATGTTTTAGATACTACAAACAAGGGAGAAATTAAAATTTTTAGAAAAGACTATAAAATTTATGTCGCGTCAGAACTCAGACGCGAGTTTTCCCTAAATACTTTCATGACATGCCCAATGGGCAGCACTGCACAGCTGTCTCGCTCAACTCTGTGGTAGAGCTAACAGCTGATCGTTCCACCAATTACCGCACTCGGTAAGGTAGTCTATTCCCGCCAGGGTTGTGTTGAAATCAACAAACACCCCACAATTCGTGCTTCTCACCCAACAGTTACCAAAATCAACACAAATAGTGTTCCAGGGCAGCGAATAAGGGCCACTTTACATCTGTCGTACATTTATTTGCACGACGTCGCTTAAACGACAATCTCGTTCACCAGCTTTGAATTACAAAGATCGGTGAAAATACACGGGTAACCCGTGATACCATACTTTACACAAATGATAGCGCATATAAACGCTGAATGCCTGCATCAGGAAAGGAAACAAATAGGAAAAAATACAATTATTTTAGTTTATGTTCGGTAACTTTATTTTCGCTGTTTTTGATTGTTTTCAATATCAAAATTTTCACTCTGTTGAAAATATTCAACAAAATAGAATATACATTTAGGCGTAATATCTAAATAAAGGTTTTTATAAAAGTCTAATTGTGGTTTCAACCACCACAAGTATATCATAATCTCTGCAGAATAACCTAATAAGACTATGCATTCCGCATGAATCCTTTATCCCGAGTACGCCAACCACAAGCTCAACCAATTAAGCTTCTAGTCTCTGCCCATACGCCACCCAACCCACTTGGAATGCAAAACGAATAATAATAAGTTCCCGTTCCAGAATGACGGGTTTCTCGGTCAAACGCAACAAGACGGAGCAACGCCTTGACTCCTTCACAGTCTCCTGCCTTATGCAAGAAAAATCACGGCATACGATTATGCCCGATCTACAGGGTATGTCGGCAGAAGGACGCCTCCGGACCGTTCTAATACACCACCATTGCCCTAGGTGTCTCTCGCCCTTCCATCGATTGGAAATATGTCCAAGCCGCGACCGTTGTCGCCGCTGCCAGGAACCACATCATACTTCGCTGCATATGGAAGAGGAGCAAGCGCGGCCACGAACTGTACAAGGCGAAGAGCGCTACGATGAAGCGAGCGCCGACGAGGTTCTCTCCATACACATCACCGAGGACACACGATCATGGGCCCAACAGGTAACAGATGAAGAAAAGGAAATGGAAGAGTTCGCTAGAAGTACAGCTATCTCTTCAAAGGCTTTGAATATTGCTGGCTAATAGGAGACTTAGTGTGACGATGAACCTTGGATTTTTGGCAGTTAAGACACCCTTTCAACCGAATATTAATATCTTCGGTCATATTAGGCCAAAAATATTTCTTAACTATAAGTCGTCGTGTAGTTATCGTACCGGGATGTGCAATTCTATGCAACATGTCAAATACTGTCTTTCGTAATTTACTGGGAACAAATAGCTTAGGATTCTCTCCTGAAATTTCACACCAAATGTTGAAATTTAAAGTAGGAATATTAACTAACTTTAAATTTAAAAATCGAGGATCAGTTATAAGTTTGTTTAAATCACTATCATAATGTTGTTGCGTCTGTAAAATTTTAAAGCTCAGTTTCGAAGTCTGTATTGCACGAACTTCAAAGGCTCTGGACAGAGTATCTGCTACAACATTGGATTCTCCTTTAATATACTGTATGTCATCGGTGATCTATGCTATGAATCCCAAATGTCTCGTTTGTCTGGGACTCCGTTCTGTTTTTGAATTTAAAGCAGTGGTCAATGGTTTATGGTCCGCATAAACTGTAAATTGCCGTCTTTCCAAAAGATATCTAAAATTTTTTATATTTAAATATATTGCCAATAATTCCCTATCAAAAGCACAGTATTTAATTTTAGTTCGAGAAAGTTTTTTTTAGAAAAGAATGCAATGGGTTCAAATTAATTATTGTAATTTTGCTGTATAACGCCCCAAATCGCTGTGTTAGATGCATCCATTGTTAAAGAAAATTTGGCATCTTTGTTAAAATGATTTAACAGTATCGTAGATGCAAATTTATCTTTAATGCATTCAAAAGCTTCACATGAATTCCCGTCCCATACTAAAGTTTTGTCACGTTTTTGATCTCAAACCCCTCCCGTGGAGATGTTGATACAAAGTACCAAAGTTAAAATGACGATGTTACCGGCAAAACATAATAAATAAATTAAAATATGCACTTTTATTAAGAATATCAGCACTGACCGATTTTGGCTACTAACCAATTTTCATGTCGTAAAAAAGGTACGAAAAATACTTTAAATTTTCTTCAGCTTGTAAATTGGGCATCTCAAGCTTGATAATTACAAAATTGAAGAAGATGGTGTAGATGTGAGGTATTTTTCGTACCTCTTTTATGACATGAAAATTGGTTCGTAGCCAAAATCGGTCAGTAAATTTTGGTTTTATATTCAAGCAACTAAATTTTCCCATAACTATTTCCCTACAAACGCCTGGGTTGTTTGAAAAACCCTTCTAGTACTTCGTTTACAGAAAGTGGTGTATCAATATGGATATTCAATGAAGCGAGTTCATTCAAACGTTCTTGACTGATTGTACTCCGCAAATATGATTTTAACCTTTTGAGGGCAGAAAATGTGCGCAATATCTTATTTACATGTTCGAATGCATTTGGATTCACCATCTGAAAAAATAAGATAAATAAGAAATATAGCATACAAATTTTATAGGTAATCATCAAAATTGTACCCACCTCAAGTGCATCAAACACGTTTTTAAAATTCTGACCATCGACTCGCTTTCTCCACATTTTGACTTCCATTGCAAACTTAGTTTTGGAACAATTCACAACACTTTCATAAAATACATGCATTTTATTGCATTTTTTCAGCGTTGTATTCAATAATGGGGAACAAAACACAGAAATTTTCGAAAATTAGTTGGTGTTTCATGTAACGGCTCTTGATATGAGTTATGAATCAAGGAATGGAACCTACAAGCGAAATCGGATGATAACCACGCCCACTTTTTATATATATAGCATTTTGGAAAACACAAAAAACCTGATTATTTAGTAAATAATACACCTAAAATGTTGAAATTTGACGTGTGGACTGATGTTGAGTCTCTTGATAAAAATTTAGAAAAAAAAATTTAAATGGGCGTGGCACCGCCCTTTTGTGATAAAATCAATATTACAAATATTATTAATTATAAAAAAAAAATCGTTAAACTTATCCTAACAAAATTGGGCAGAGAGGTTGCCTTTATATAAGGAATGCTTTGAAGAAAAATTAACGAAATCGGTTAAGGACCACGACAACTTTTATACAAAAGATTTTTAAAAGGGTCGTGAACGAATAAAATAAGCTATATCTTTGCTAAAAAAGCTTAATATCAATGGTATTTCTTTTCCCAAGTGGACTTATAATAATAAATCAATGCAACATGGATGACGTTTATTAACAGTCCTCGTCACTACTACTGCAGCAGCAACCGATGAAGACAAAAGGTCAGGGCTTAAATACACCACTAACAAAAACTGCACGTATACAATGCGAACAGGCGGATATTGATAAAGTCAGCCAATGCTGGTGGTGGTTCTGTTGTTGATTTTAATGTACCAGATGTGCCTTCTCTGACACCGTGCCCACAATAGACCTCCACTCAAAATAAAAAAAATAAAATGACACCTAAACAAGTTCCAGCACTTGCAACCGTCACCAAATGGCGTAAATGTATCACACCAATCCGTACATACTCACATCATGCATTAAATGTTCCAGCCTTACCAGCTAATTCCCGTGTAAAGACGGTACGCCAAAAGACAAAATCATTGCCATCCGCCACTCAAGGTGCTATGGGTAAATGTAGGGTTGAATTGAAGAGGCAGATCTCCTCCAGACATGCAATGTGATAGCGTTGTGAGAATGCCTGATTTGCCTTCGCATCGTTTTCAATCGGTTTTTCTGATTGTATGAATTGATGGTATTTCAGTGTTTTCAGCTTTGTGCTTTGCATGAAAATGTAAATTTTCGTAAGAATAGCATTCCAAATATCATTTTTCGTATATGTATATAAAGCTTTGGCAATTCTTCCATGTCGAGTGAATGGAGCTTATAGTTTTGATGTCACACAGCTATTTGGCAATCGGATGTTACCACAACCCACGTTTCTTCATGAAAATTCATTCGAAATAGTATGTACCCATGAATGAATTTCATTGTGAACGATCAAGCCACGGTTGCCACTCGACGACATTTTCTCTTTTCTTACGCCGTAAATACATTGCGTGCGATACCAGGGGATCACAAGTCGGATCCGTGGGTTCCAACAAATTCGAGTGTTATTACCCGAACAAAAAGAAAAACTAACGAAATATACGAAAAATATAGCCTAGTTAAGAAAACAAACGAGCCAGTTTGTATTTCGATAGGTTTTTTTGTTCGAAATATACGACAAAATATAGCCTAGTTAAGAAAACAAATGAGCTAGTTTGTATTTCGATAGTTTTTTTTGACATTCGGCCGTTTTTTTCCCCCGATTTTTTTTCTTTATTTTTTTCCTGACAAATGAAAATTTTGTTTTAGTTGGACAATTTGGCGCATAAAAACACAATCAAATTCAACTCTCTTATGAAAATGAATGAAATAATTTTCGCGGTTTATTTGCACTGTTTTTATTGCTAAAAAGGTTAATGCAAAAATAAAATGTAAAACATAAACAAAAACATGTCAAACTCACTAATTTTTGGGGAACAGTGGTTTCGCTTTCATGATAGAAATTGTTTTTGTGTTTTGAAGTTTCGATAAAGTTTCGTCAGTCTTTTTAGCTTGGAATCCAAGCAAGAACAAAGTAGTGTCATATATATGTTTTAGATACTACAAACAAGGGAGAAATTAAAATTTTTAGAAAAGACTATAAAATTTATGACGCGTCAGAACTCAGACGCGAGTTTTCCCTAAATACTTTCATGACATGCCCAATGGGCAGCACCGCACAGCTGTCTCGCTCAACTCTGTGGTAGAGATAACAGCTGATCGTTCCACCAATTACCGCACTCGGTAAGGTAGTCTATTCCCGCCAGGGTTGTGTTGAAATCAACAAACACCCCACAATTCGTGCTTCTCACCCCACAGTTACCAAAATCAACACAAATAGTGTTCCAGGGCAGCGAATAAGGGCCACTTTACATCTGTCGCACATTTATTTGCACGACGTCGCTTAAACGACAATCTCGTTCACCAGCTTTGAATTACAAAGATCGGTGAAAATACAAGGGTAACCCGTGATACCATATTTTACACAAATGATAGCGCATATAAACGCTGAATGCCTGCATCAGGAAAGGAAACAAATAGGAAAAAATACAATTATTTTAGTTTATGTTCGGTAACTTTATTTTCGCTGTTTTTGATTGTTTTCAATATCAAAATTTTCACTCTGTTGAAAATATTCAACAAAATAGAATATACATTTAGGCGTAATATCTAAATAAAGGTTTTTATAAAAGTCTAATTGTGGTTTCAACCACCACAAGTATATCATAATCTCTGCAGAATAACCTAATAAGATTATGCATTCCGCATGAATCCTTTATCCCGAGAACGCCAACCACAAGCTCAAACAATTAAGCTTCTAGTCTCTGCCCATACGCCACCCAACCCACTTGGAATGCAAAACGAATAATAATAAGTTCCCGTTCCAGAATGACGAGTTTCTCGGTCAAAAGCAACAAGAGGGAGCAACGCCTTGACTCCTTCACAGTCTCCTGCCTTATGCAAGAAAAATCACGGCATACGATTATGCCCGATCTACAGGGTATGTCGGCAGAAGGACGCCTCCGGACCGTTCTAATACACCACCATCGCCCTAGCTGTCTCTCGCCCTTCCATCGATTGGAAATATGTCCAAGCCGCGACCGTTGTCGCCGCTGCCAGGAACCACATCATACTTCGCTGCATATGGAAGAGGAGCAAGCGCGGTCACGAACTGTACAAGGCGAAGAGCGCTACGATGAAGCGAGCGCCGACGAGGTGCTCTCCATACACATCACCGAGGACACACGATCATGGGCCCAACAGGTAACAGATGAAGAAAAGGAAATGGAAGAGTTCGCTAGAAGTACAGCTATCTCTTCAAAGGCTTTGAATATTGCTGGCTAATAGGATACTTAGTGTGACGATAAACCTTGGATTTTTGACAGTTAAGACACCCTTTCAACCGAATATTAATATCTTCGGTCATATTAGGCCAAAAATATTTCTTAACTATGAGTCGTCGTGCAGTTCTCGTACCGGGATGTGCAATTCCATGCAACATGTTAAATACTGTCTTTCGTAATTTACTGGGAACAAATAGCTTAGGATTCTCTCCTGAAATTTCACACCAAATGTTGAAATTTAAAGTAGGAATATTAACTAACTTTAAATTTAAAAATTGACGATCAGTTATAAGCTTGTTTAAATCACTATCATAATGTTTTTGCATTTGTAAAATTTTAAAGCTCAGTTCCGAAGTCTGTATTGCACGAACTTCAAAGGCTCTGGACAGAGTATCTGCTACAACATTGGATTCTCCTTTAATATACTGTATGTCATCAGTGATCTGTGCTATGAATCCCAAATGTCTCGTTTGTCTGGGACTCCGTTCTGTTTTTGAATTTAAAGCAGTGGTAAATGGTTTATGGACCGTATAAACTGTAAATTGCCGTCTTTCCAAAAGATATCAAAAATTTTTTATATTTAAATATATTGCCAATAATTCCCTATCAAAAGCACAGTATTTAATTTTAGTTCGAAAAAGTTTTTTAGAAAAGAATGCAATGGGTTCAACTTAATCATTGTAATTTTGCTGTATAACGCCCCAAATCGCTGTGTTAGATGCATCCATTGTTAAAGATAATTTAGCATTTTTGTTAAAATGATTTAACAGTATCGTAGATGCAAATTTATCTTTAATGCATTCAAAAGCTTCACATGAATTCCCGTCCCATACTAAAGTTTTGTCACGTTTTTGATCTCAAACCCCTCCCGTGGAGATGTTGATAGAAAGTACCAAAGTTAACACGACGGTGTTACCGGCAAAACATAATAAATAAATTAAAATATGCACTTTTATTAAGAATATCAGCACTGACCGATTTTGGCTACTAACTAATTTTCATGTCGTAAAAAAGGTACGAAAAATACTTTAAATTTGTTTCAGCTTGTAAATTGGGCATCTCAAGCTTTATAATTACAAAATTGAAGAAGATGGTGTAGATGTGAGGTATTTTTCGTACCTCTTTTATGACATGAAAATTGGTTCGTAGCCAAAATCGGTCAGTAAAATATGGCTTTATATTCAAGCTTTAAACACATGCAGTATAAAGAAACAAAATTTTCCCATAACTATCCCTACATATTGTTTGAAAAACCCTTCTAGTACTTCGTTTACAGAAAGTGGTGTATCAATATGGATATTCAATGAAGCGAGTTCATTCAAACGTTCTTAACTGATTGTACTCCGCAAATATGATTTTAACCTTTTGAGGGCAGAAAATGTGCGCAATATCTTATTTACATGTTCGAAAGCATTTGGATTCACCATCTGAAAAAATAAGATAAATAAGAAATATAGCATACAAATTTTATAGGTAATCATCAAAATTGTACCCACCTCAAGTGCATCAAACACGTTTTTAAAATTCTGACCATCGACTCGCCTTCTCCACATTTTGAATTCCATTACAAACTTAGTTTTGGAACAATTCACAACACTTTCATAAAATACATGCAGTTTATTGCATTTTTTCAGCGTTGTATTCATTAATGGGGAACAAAACACAGAAATTAGTTGGTGTTTCATGTAACGGCTCTTGATATGAGTTATGAATCAAGGAATGGAACCTATAATAATCTCCGACACTATTAGTATCAACGTTGCATCTATTTAATTGATGTTTACTGATGCGTGGTTTCTTGTGTAGCGCAACTCTCTCAAGGGGTTTCCAGCGCATTGTATAGCTTCTCCAATACAATTGTCACCTCACCTACCCATGGCGAATCCTGTTTCATTAACAGCCGATGCTCTGGCGACCCCGAACTCCTGATGGATCAAGGAGGTGGGAGGGCGGTATGGCCTAGAAGGTTTCATGTGGTCATAACAAATCGTTTCCCGAGATAGTCGGGCTGGTACCTTTGTTGTGCTTGTTACCGGAACGTACCGGATCTGCATCCGCCAAAAGATCAATCAAAAGATCATCAACATTGATAACACTCCCCAAGGCCTTCGTGGAGTGTCCTTATCGCTACAACAACAACAGCAACGTTCGGAATTGCACGCTAGAAATAGCAGCTTGAAAGTGAGAAGCTTGTGCTGAAGTTTTGTCGTTTTTCCCATTCTGCTATCTCTTCAAAGGCTTCGAATATTGCTGGCTGAAGTTCAATGTAAGTAGGTACCGCTTCATGACATTGGTCCATCTTGTTGGGCAGACGCTTTGCAATTTTTGTCTTCGACTTTCTTTTTATACCCAGCTGTACTTGTACACAGGGTATTATAACTTTAATTGGATAAAGGTTGGTTGTACAGGTATAAAGGAATCGAGATAGATATAGACTTCCATATATCAAAATCATCAGTATCGAAAAAAAATTTGATTGAGCCATTACCGTCCGTCCGCCCGTCTGTCCGTTAACACGATAACTTGAATAAATTTTGAGATATCTTCACCAAATTTGGTACACGAGCTTATGTGGACCCAGAATAGATTCGTGTTGAAAACAAACGAAATCGGATGATAACCACGCCCACATTTTATATATATAGCATTTTGGAAAACACAAAAAACCTGTTTATTTAGTAAGTAATACACCTAAAATGTTGAAATTTGACGTGTGGAATGATGTTGAGTCTCTTGATAAAAATTTAGAAAAAAAATTTAAATGGGCGTGGCACCGCCCTTTTGTGATAAAATCAATTTTACAAATATTATTAATTATAAATAAAAAAGCGTTAAACTTATCCTAACAAAATTGGGCAGAGAGGTTGCCTTTATATAAGGAATGCTTTGAAGGAAAATTAACGAAATCGGTTAAGGATCACGCCAACTTTTATACAAAAGATTTTTAAAAGGGTCGTAAACGAATAAAATAAGCTATATCTTTGCAAAAAAAAAGCTTTATATCAATGGTATTTCATTTCCCAAGTGCAATTATAACAATAAATTGGAACAACTTCAAATTTAAAAAAATGGGTCGCCCATTTTATGACTAAGCAATTTTCTATGTTTCGGGATCCATAACTCAAAGAAAAATTAGTTCAGAATAGAACCATATGTATATGTATTATTGCGCAGCCTTTTAACATTATTAAGCACACAAAACAAAGAACAACAGCATTTCAAATGTACAGCTGGGTATGTAATGTTCGGTTTCACCCGAACTTAAACTTTCTTACTTGTTGCATAATCGAAATTTTTTTTCTGGAAAACGTTTTGCCTTTTGGCTATCGGTAAAGATCAAAATAAATGCACCCTAACTACATCATGTCACAATCAAATATAGGACATAAAATAATGAAGTAAAAGTGAGGAGACAAATGAATCTAAATACGGAATTAAAAGTGATCTCTTCCAAAATTAAGAGTCATCAGAAGCAGGATGATTCGAGCGATGTTTTTGACGGTCCACGATCATGCGTTTTTGTAGTTCTAATCCTAGTTGTTCAGAAATCGACTTTGAATCTGTCAAAAGTTCATAAATTCCAGAATCTGCATTCATTCGATTATCTTTTGCTAATTGAATGATCCGTTGGATTTGTTTTCTGCACGAAAGAAGATCCAACTGCTGTGATTGTAAAATATTAACCACTGGCTCAAGATAAGACGAGTATTTCGAAATCAAAGAAAGACATATGATCAAAGTTGATTGAGTGACAGCTGAGTGCAGCTGAAAGGCAGTTGTTTTTGTTAAAGTGTTTCCTTCGATGGAGAGTTCTTTTAATCCATTAACGATGGTGACAAAATGCTGTAGAAAGATCGAAATACTCCTGTATTTCTCCGACCATCGTGTTTCGCAAAAAGCAGGAATATGTGGACATATTTCCTTCTGGCAAGAGAACCACGATAAAAATTGATGACGTCCTTGATTGTTGCAATAGTGTTACGAATTTCTGGGACTTAATGTAAATCTTTTACTACTAAATTCAATTTGTGACTTACGCAATGAAAGTATAAAGCTTGAAGATATTTCTCTCTCAAAATAGGTTGCACACCATTTTCTTTTCCTGACTTTGTTGAACAACCGTCATACCCTTGTACTTTAAGTTTCATAGGATCAAGTCCTGCTTCAGTAATAAAATTATCTATCGCGGTGGCAATTGTTCTGGCATCCATAACGTCTAGTTCAACAAAACCTACAAATTCTTCTCGAATAACTTGATTTTCTTCATAGCAGAGTCTGATACCAATTGATAATTGTTCATTTCCTGCTATGTCACGGCTTTCGTCCCCCATAAGACTGAATGTTGCAGCTTTTTTGTATCGTTTAAAGTGTCACCTTGAATAACCTGTCCACAAAAAGTGATGATTTAATTCTGGATTTGGGGCGAGGTGTAAGTAGCATTTTCCCCTTCTTCAAAATGCTGCTTAAGATGCTGATCACCGACTTTGATTTGGAGGCCGAGTAGGTCACAAAATACACCTTAAAGCATAAAATAGTTTTCGAAGTTTGCTCCAAATCATGAGATATGAGGATAGAAGTAAAAGTTTTGAAACGATAAGCAGTAACAAGGCAAAATAAACAAGGTAGAATTGACAACTGAAAAATTTTAGTTTTGCATGAATTGTTACTTCAAAAAATTGCAAAGAAACGCCATAACCCTTTGTGGCTTAAGCATATATTTTGGATCCTACACATAATTTAACTACTGCAGGTTTGCTCACTCGAAACACTTGAAATCGTAAATACGAGTAGGTTTTCAGAAAATTGTAGATTTCAAACCAAATATTTCGTCACTTTGGCAACCAGGTTTCGCAAAAAAATATAACAAGCTCGGTCGGAAATATGCGAAAATTTCCTTAACGTGAGCCCCTTGGAGTCGCTTTTCATACGAACAAGAATTGAACAACTGATATTCTGAGTAACTCCGTAAACAGCACAACTAATGTCGTCCCACACTGATTTATTCCAGGATATCACTTATTACGGATGCGCGTTGTTGTTTTTTTTTTCAACAAAAGTATTCAAATTGAAAATTTTGTGTGTTTACAAAAAAAATTAAATTTTTCGGAAATCAACGGGTTAAATATTTTTTTCATTTGAAACAACAATTCATACAGAGAAGGGAGAACTGTCAAGTTCACTATTACTTTGTTTAACCCATTAAGCGTGAAAGCGAAATAGTAAAGTTAGAGTAACCAAATTTTTTGTGGTTACTACAAGGACTGATATGTGTCCAAAACTGCAACTAAAAGTTTCGACCTCTATCCGGATGAATCTGAACGATCCGTGACATATATGTAACACTCGCGTGTTTCTGTTATGTAATAAAATTTTTCATAATAACATGAAAATTAACATTTTTATTCAATATACTTCATCAATTTTATTATATACATAAATATAATTTGTGACAAAAAGAATTGGAAATAAATATAAAGATATGGAATATTCGTAAATTTGAAGCTTGGAAAGAACACTCAAGTTGGTCTAAAGTGGAAGTTGTAGAAACAATCCACACAAACCTACGTCGCACTTTACACATTTCGTATTTATAGATCGCTGGCAGTTGTATCCAGCACATCTTCTCCTGGTGGGTTTCTAACTATGAAATGACCAACTAGGTCATATCTAGCATCAAGCTCAATTTGAGATTCCAGACGTCTAAATCCCCATGGATCTCGGACTTTTCCATAAGTGCGACAGAAGTGATTAGCAATGCTTCTTCTAAACTGTACTTTGGTTAACCCTTGTCTGCCTCTTCTATGTAGGAGCCAAGCATTTTGAATGGATACATCAACCAACCATGTAAGAATTGAAAACCACCACTTTTTTCCTCTAGCTCCGATCCGGTAAGCATTGACGTTTTGGTCCATGCGGTCCGTGCCACCCATATTCTTATTGCATATTACAACAGCATTTGAATTTGAACCTTGACCTTGGCATGTTCAGCTCTAGATTACCTTATAGCTTTCCCGACTGGCTCCTTTCCAAATAAAGTTGATGCGATGAAAACTGCTGCATTGTTTACATATCTTGTGACTATAATACCACACTCAGAAATCCGAGAACTAGCAATATAACCGCGTTCCATTTTCTTCAACTTATCCTTCAGTGGTAAAGGACAAGAGTTTGGTATATAATTTTACCGAATGGTTCCATTTCCTTCATATCCAAATTTTTTACTCCAAGTAAAACAGGTATTGAAGTAAAGAGGTTATCAAAAAAGAATCGAAAAGGAAGTGGCTTCCGCGTGTCATGAAACTCATCAATCATTGAAAATAAAAGAGCAGCGTTCTTTCCATAGCCTGCAGCGTATTCCTCGTTTGTTCTAGGGGTTTTCCCCTGATACACCTCAAAGTTTAGCAGATAGACGGAAGGCGTATTTAGGCACCACATTTTATATCCAAATCTCAATGGTTTGCCTCTAATAAATTGTTTATGACCATGCCTGCCATAATACTCCACCATTGATTAATCGTAGGACAAATTCTGTTCTGGATGAAAGTTTTTTCGAACTTCACCTTCAGAGCATCCATCTTTTCTGGGTCAATAAAGTGTAAGTTTCTGAAAATCATTCGAAAACGATCACGTCTCATCGACTCAATAATAACACCACTTTGAATATCTTTGTCAACGCTCCAATATGCTTGTTTGTTTGGAGAATAGGTATATCCACTTATTATCAGAATTCCCAAAAAGACCTTCATTTATCTCACTGTAATCTTTGAGTTCCTATTATTAATTAGGACTGAATACCTGTTTGACTCGTCACAAAGAATTTGTAATAAATCGTCATCAAAAAACTCTTGGAACTGCTCGTATGGCTCTAAGTTGGTGCAGTTACTGTAATTACCGTTAGGAAAAATTGGAACTCTATGTTGGGTGTTATCATCGACCCATGTAAAGGATGGCTTGGTTCTCTTTGCCTTACTATGTGGTTGCGTTGAAGCTGCCCTGCGACGACGATTATTGGCTTTTTCCTTAGGCTTATGAGCTGACGGCGATATACTCGGCTTTTTGGGTGCTTTCTCAGAAGAAAATGATTCTTCCAAAAGGTTTAAATCTAAATCCGGCAGGGAATGATTCAAGTATTCTAAAATTTCAGTGTCTATATTGAAGTCGGGCTTCTCTTAGACGTCGCACTTTTTTCTTATAACAATTTCACACTCATCTACAAGCTATGTATGCGGCAAGTTTTCTAAATTTCCGCCGTCTTCATCACCGGAATCTTCACCTGAAAGAACGCCCACATCAGGTGCCTCGATATAAATAACTTCCACTTCATCTTCTTCATTTTTATTGAATTCCTCCAAAAAGGCGCAAATATCCTCGACAGATAGTTTTTGCCTGGTAACCAACAAATATTATACTTTTACATTGAACGACATACATCTTTATATAAATTTTTATACATAAAGCGAACCCGCGAGCGTGTGATATATGTCACGCTTACACGAAACGAAAAAAAAACTTATAAGTACAGTTATTTTCATATATTTTTTTTATATGAACACATACATTCGTAAAATTATTAAAATATGTGGAACAAACCTTTCACACAATGTCTTGCACGTTGCTAAAATTACTACTTACCGATAGCGTGTTCCCATTTGGATAGTTTTTTTACGTATGTGAAATTTGATTCGTGTTCAACGCTCTATTGATTTTGTTATACTTGCAACGTAGCGTTACAAAAGTATGACCCCCACTGTAACCCTTTTTCTCCTACGCCTGAGACCCCCACTCTAACCCTTTTTCACCTACACCTGAGAGTATACATACATAGTACATTAACAGCCCAGCAGTTTTTGAGGTAAGGTGTTATAAATTTAGTTAAAATTTCAGCATTAAAAATGCCCTGAAATTCAGTAAGAAATGAATGACCTGAAAAATGGATTGAATAGGAAGGCAGTATTTCAGGTATGCAGAAATTTTAGCTGAACACGCAGTGAAACTTTCAGGACTGTGGAATTTTAATAAAAATTAAAAAAAAAAGTAATTAGTTGTTTCTGGAAGTTATTTGTTGAAGCGTCACTTTTTGTAGGTCGGAGTGAAAGTGTAAATAAAATAAAATATTTAATAAAAAAATAATCTGAACTGTTTAATAATACAGTGATATTACTAAACTGAACAAAATCTGTGTAATGAATGGTTTAAGCAAACGAAATTTGAGGCGATTGTCCGCAAAAGCTAAAAAAAACATGCTTCAGAGCACTTTTTCATGTCCGTCCGAGTTTCCCAGCAAACACGCTGATGAATTCTTGCATGAAGATATTGCAGAATCTAGTTTCCCGGCGAATATTAAAGATTTTTGTAACCCAGAATTAAATTTGAAAGAAAAACTTATAGTGTTTTATAGAATGGCAAATCTCACACGCCTTCAACTAGATGGTTTGTTACGTCTATTGAATTCTGAAAATATTGAAGTTCCTTTAACTTCCAACGGCTAAAACAGGGTAAATCAGGTATAATTATTCGGAGCGTTTCCCCTGGCCATTATACGCATATAGGCATTGAAAATTATCTCACATTTATTCAACAAAATTTTGAAAGTGGCCACGAATTAATTTTAGACATAAATGTGGATGGTCTGCCTTTGTATAAGAGTTCTAAAAAAAGTGTGTGGCCAATATTGGGATTTTTTCAAAATGTTCCTCACAGTGAGGTTTTTCTAATAGGGTCCTACGAGGGAAGTACGAAACCTTCTAATCAATACTTACATGACTTCTCTAATGAAATTTTTCGGCTCACCAGTAGTCCTTTTAAAGTAGGGAAGAAGATAGTAACATTAGAAGTGCGATCTTTCATTTGTGATGCACCTGCCCGTGCATTTATGTGCGGTACCCTTGGCACAAACTCGTTACACGGATGTATGAAGTGTACACAAATTGGTGTACGAGTAAATAATGTAACAATATATAGTAAAGAGTCTGGTCATTTGATTTCAGATGATGAGTTCAGAAATAGAACGTTCTTAAACCACCACTTGCAATATTTCCATGACAATAGTTTGACAATAGAGAGCTTAAACATAAATATGATTACTAGTTTTCCTTTAGATCCGATGCATCTTCTTGACCTCTGTATAGCAAAAAATTTTTTAAAAATTTTGAAAAACGTTAAAGTTTAAATTGAGTAAATGCAGCCTAGAAAACATTTTATCGAAGCTTCTTGCCCTAAAGCCTTTCATTCCAAAGGAATTCGCCAGACAACCCAGAGGTCTTGACGAACTACCGCGCTGGAAAGCAATTGAGTTTAGGCAATTTGTTTTATACACTGGACCAGTTGTATTGAAGGGTATAGTTCCAGAAGACTGTTATTATCTTTTTCTTTTATTAACATGTGGGTATAGGTGTTTGTTGCGCGAATCATATAGATCAAATATAGAAGTGGCGGAAAAAATATTTCAGCATTTTGTTCAACAATTTGAAAATGTCTTTCCTATAGAAGGATTAACCTATAATGTCCACAACTTAATTCATTTAACTCAATGTGTTAGGGAAATTGGACACATAAATTCATTTTCAGCTTACAGATTTGAAAACTTTCTACAGAAGGTAAAGCGATGTGTTCGAAAACCCACACACAGTTTGCAACAGTTAGCCAACAAATTTTCATTTTATGAGTCAAATACAGAAAAAATAAAAACTGGTCCAAAATTAAATGCCCAAGGTTTAATAACTCAATTCAATTTTCAAAACTTTGTTTTGACATCTAAAATGCCGAACAATATTTGTTGTTTAAACTCTGGGATTCCAATTAAAATTGATAGCTTTCTCTCAATGAATGGGCACTATTTTATAAAAGGTCGAGCGTACTTAAATACCAAAAACTTTTTCGACCTACCGATACAAAGCAAATCAATGGGCATCCTCTTGGTAGATGATACCGTGTCCGAAAATTCTGAATTGCATTTGGTTAGCAACATTAGTTTTAAATATATGTACCTACCATATGAAGCCACAAGTGCAGTTTTGATACCTCTCATTCACACCCTTTCAATTCAAGAAGCTTAAAGATAAATTTAAAATAAATACGTATGTATATAATATATAACCTTAAAAATAAAAGCGAATAATGGAAATGCAAAGCTTTTCACCTACGCCTGAGAGTATACATACATAGTACATTAACAGGTAGCCAACAGCAGCAGCTACATACCAATGCATGCGAATAGCATTTGGCGATAACAATAATATGCACACAGTACGCCAACTCACAATAAATGGCAAACTGAAGTACCCAATTAGCGGTTCATTTCTAACTCGCATCATAGCAGAAGCAGTATAAAAGATAATGAATTTACTGTTGTCACTTCATTCCTCGCAGTTTAGTCAGAGGAAGTGGTTGTTTTATTAAGCAACCCAGTCACTCCTCCTGACTAGCTGAGTTGAAGGGGTGCTGCCTTGGCACTGGTCACCCTTTGCTTGCGGGGACAACGGGTTGTCGCCTTTATGGTTTTCTCGCCCGTGTCCCAGCTAAGTAAGGGGGGGGGGGGCCCGCCGCCTTAGGTCTACCCCGCCCCTTCCTCTCAGCTAAGGCTCCAGCCGACCCGGTTCGGCAGCTGCGTAGCGTGGTGCCTTCGAGCCCAGTTTCTCGTCGCAGCCTACGAACCGGCAAGGACAGAGTTGGTGCACCGCCCCCCGGCACCTTACCTTAGTGTGCAACCACGGGGTGAGCGATGTCCAGCCAACGAGCCAATCCCACCTCCAGAGGGAAAGGGGGTGCCGCCACGGCACTCGTCACCCCTTGCTTGCGGGGACAACGGGTTGTCGCCTTTATGGTTTTCTCGCCCGTGTCCCAGCTAAGTAAGGGGGGGAGGGGGAGCTCGCCGCCATTCGGCCAACAGATCCCTTCCCCTCAGTCCTGGCTCAGGCAGTAGAGCAACCCGTCGGCTAAAGGGGCTACCGCTGTGCCGTCAAGGCGCACTTCCCTCAGCCCACGGATCGACCTACAAAGTTCCGGCTGGTACAACTCCGCGTCCAGCCCTGCCATCGTTCAAGCATGGAGACGGTGGTGTCCAGCTAGCGAGCCAGCACTAAAAGCGAGTGAGCCAACCACACCACGGAGTGGAAAGGGGCGCTGTCAGGGAACGGGTCACCCCTGCTTACGGGACAACGGGTTGTCGCCTTTATGGTTTTCTCGCCCATGTCCCAGCTAAGTGGGGGGTCTCGCCGCCTTATGACAATCCGGCCCTTGTCCCCTCCGCCCTGGCTCCGGCCGTAGACCAGTCCAGCAGCTAAAGGGGCTACCGCTGTGTCGTAAGGTGCACTTTCCCTCAGCCCACGGATCGGCCTACGGAGTTCCGCTTGGTACAACTCCGAGTCCAGCCCTGCCATCGTGCGGGCATGGAAGCGGTGGTGTCCAGCTGGCGGACCGCCACTAACCACAATTCTATTCATTTCTCGCAGGTCCCCCCGTCGCCGCCACTGGGACAGCGTCATCACGGGAAGCCGCCACCCGCAACTGCCGCTACTGGTAACCCCGGAAAAGGTAATCAAGTAGAACGTTTGCACAGTCACCTCACCTTGGCCTCGCCACTGGTACGCGCTCTGTCGCCCTGTTGTTACCGTCGCTATCCTACCGTCATCGCGCCGCTGCTACGACGACCGTTAGCCGCTGCTACCTCACCACCGTCGAACCAGCTCGCTGGTACCGTCACTGCGTCCATACCACTACATCCATCCGCCCGCTAATACTGTCCGCCGTCCAGCCGACGTGCTAATCCCGCCACTGCATACCACTGTACCAATCTGGCCGCTAATACTGTCCGCCGTCCGGCCGCCGTGCTGATCCCGCCGTTCCACCGCCGTACCGACCCCTCTGCTATTACAACGGCCGTTAGCCGCCGCTAGCCTCCCTCCCCCGCCATCTTTGTGTCAAGCCGTGTGTGTGTGCGTGTATTCGTCATTAACACATAAGAACTGTGTCCTTATTAAATTGGGGTTTGTGGGACCTCTACTTGACCCTGGATAGACTAAGTGCTACCTCAGCCTTCGAAAAAACCCACCTCATAAATGGCGCCCGAGCAGGGACCCCCCTCCGCAGATGACAGTGGAAAACCAAATACAACAACCACCAACACTGCCGGGGTGGGTTCGACGAACACACCACCGGAACCAACAAACACACCGGCCCCCGAAGTGAAGACGATGAATACCGACTCACTCAATTGGGTCTACTTACTGAAAAGGGAGAGGCTGATAGAGGAGTGCAAGAAGCATACGATTCACGTGGAAGGCCAAACCGTAGCCGAGCTGCGCCGCGCACTAAACACTTACGTACGAGCGAAACGCACGAGAAATTCAAGTGAAGATCTGCTGAAGGAGTTGAAAAGGGAAGTGAATGAAGAAGAGGGGAAATCCGTTATGCTACCACAGCCAACAACAAAGCCGAGCCCTTCGAGCCAGATTCATAGTACCCAACCGCATGCGCATGAGAGAGAACGCGCACCACCGAAGCGAGACGAAATGAGCGACGGTGAGCTCATGAACACCGTTCGCCGCTGGGATTTGCATTTTTCGGGTGAAGAGTCGCTGCACGAATTTCTGGAGAGGATAGAGGAGCTTGCCGAATGTTACCGCATCCCCGTCGACCGGCTCCTCCCAACGCTGCCGGAACTTCTACGTGGCAAAGCACTCCAATGGTACCGCATACGTAAACAACAAATCATCCAATGGAGCGATTTTCGAACGGAGGTGCAAAATTTTTTCCTGCCCAAGCGTCATCTTCGAAATTTGGAAGAGGCCATCCGACAACGCAAGCAACACGGACGTGAAAAAACCAAAGACTACATCCTCGCATTAGAAACACTGATCCGCCAGCACCCGGCAATGTGTAAGGAAAACCACATCGAACGAATATACGATGGCCTACGCGTTGAATACCGCCTCTTCGTCAAGCGCAGCAAGTTCGGGACGATCGATAAGCTCTTGAAAATAACGGAACAATATGAGCTGCTAAAAATCGAGGAAGCGAAACAGGGAAAAGTAGCGATCCACAGCCTGTATCATCTTCAAACGTAGTACGATAGCAAGGAGTGCTACTGTCGCTGCACGGAATGCGGACACCGCCGCTTCCAATGCAGGGGCCGCTGGAGAATGTTCTGCTCCAGGTGTGGACAAGACAACATCCTCTCCAGGGACTACCTATGACCTTCGACCAACCAATCCACCGACAACAACATATCCAGGATGCCGTCAAGTTATATGAGAGTAAGCCGCCAAGCATTATTTGTGCGGCCAAAGAAGTCTATGGAACCACCAGCCTGCAATCCCGCTGCCGAAATGCAAGTAGACGACCGTCTCTACATACCGATAACCATCGAAGGCATGAGCGTGCGCGCTAGTAGACACCGGCGCCACCCTCTCATACGTCGACGAGTCAATACGAAACCACCTGGAGAGGAACAAAATCAAACCACATCTTCACAGGCGGGGCATCCAATTGGCAGACCAGACGTGTGTCTATAGCTCCAATTCGTACCCAGCAAGGATTACGTACCAAGGACAAACGACTAACACAATGATGTCCGTCATCCCGAACTTGGCAGAACGGATGATCTTAGGAATGGACTTTTTTACGGGAAAGGGGAATCACCCTCACGCTAGATGGCCAGCCGTTAGAAGTCGCTTTGACCAGAAGATCAGCCGAGTTAGACACACTATGTGCAATGACCACCTGGGAACACGCGAACAATGGCCGAAATTCGGAGCAGGAAACTTTTTCAGCGCACCACCAGAAGCGATTGAGCAAAACCGTCAGCCCAATTACCGCAGACGAACATTCAACCATCCGTAAGCATAACCGACCGCTGAAGCAACGCTTCTACGCCCGTTACCGGCTATGCAAAAATACAACTTCGAAGAGTACCGAAAGGGAGCACCGAACGCGATATGCAATGCGCTCTCCCGCCGCCCTTTACAAAACACCGAGCCAGACATATTTTACACGATAGAAAGCGGCAGAGAAGAGCCCGGTGAGATTATTGGCAACCATGCAATATCCGGAGCCATGGCAAATAGTAACGGCCAACTTGGTGCCACTACTACCACGTTCCAAGCAAAGAAGCAATTACCTCTTCGTCATGATCTACAAATTCTACAAGTGGGTGGAGTTAATTCCGGCGCACCAAGCAACAACGGCAAGCGTGCTCAAAGCGCTACAAGGAAAGGTCTTATACCGACTTGGTTGTCCGAAAACCTTCCCCACCGACAATGGAAAGCAGTTCGGTGGAAAAGCGTTATCACCGTTCCTAAGCAACACCGCACATGGGAGTAGGAGACTCCACAAATGGCATTTGTCAGCAAAGAGCGTACAAAAGCATCTTCAGCAGACATAAACGTCGGCGAAATAAAGCGAATTTAGAGCGGGTGCACACGGAGGGAACAGTACCAGTGGCCAATAAACCGAGTCAAAATACAAAGGGTAGCACAGTTTTTTTCCGGCCCATATATTACCGAATACCGAATGGCCATAATGCAATCACAACACGAGGTAGATGAGAACAACGCTCTAAGGAGCATAAGCCTTACACCAAAATATAATAAGGTATTCTATGTGGTTGGTCCTTAAGTTGTATTTGACAGGCGCGTACAGGTGGCAACGCGCATGTCAAATACAACTGCGGCCCACATCACTGACATAAGAAATGTGACACACAAAAAAGAAGGAAAAAATGTTGAACTAAGCCAGCAAGTGTGTGCGGAACAGTTATTATTAAATAAAATCAACTAAAACTACACACACAGGATATTGCTTAAATTAATATATTAACCATACTACAAAAACTAAAACTAATTAAATAAAGTTGACTTAAGACTAAAAGTTCGTGTTTTTGTGATTGGTGTGGAGTGTATTGCGCGTGCAAGCGCACGTCCATTTTACAAATTTACATTTTTCGGAGGTTCATAAAATTAACCTTATATGGCGGCCGTGTGGCTGGAGCCTCGTCATACAACCGCTTTTTGGACGGTGGTGCAGCAGCGGCATGCAGGTGTGATATAACGGCGGTGAGTGCGTGTGGGTTAAACAACTTTCAATTTCCAAATAATTCACAGCTCAACTAAATAAAAATTGATATCTTTTTACAAAAAAAAACTAATAATTTGCGGAAATGATAAAACATTTTTTTTTTAAATGCAATTCCCTACAAATCTAATTTATAATAAACTGCGAAGATAAATAGACACAATTTGCTACAAATCTATATAAAATACAGAGGTAATAAATATTATTCTAAAATACAAATTTACAACATACAATTCAAATTATAATAAAAGACGGGAATAACACAAATTTAAAAATAAACTTTTCTCACAAAATTGGAGATAATAAATCCTTCTATAACGGCATCCAAAAACCCACGCCACTCAGACAACGGGATCAGCAACTGTACCACCGCCAGCAGCAACATCAGCAGCAGCGAAACCAGCAGCGACTTCGGCAGCAATAACAACTCGACATCAGCAGCATTAGCGACAACAGCGGACACTAGCAGCAGCAGCAGCAATAGCGGAAATAGGCAGCAGCGAAACAAGTATATATGTATATGTATTAATAAATGTTTGCCTACGGTTTTTTTATAACTTAAATGTATGTATAGAAAACTGAAAATTCTTTTATGCGGTGCGTTACAATATATATACATTTTAGATTTTTTTACTAAAACGATAAAGTGATGCGTTCTAACTTTAACTATTTCAGTTTCCAACAATTTTTAAATTTTCGAAGCATTTTATAAATTCCAACATTTTCACCAATTTCTTCAAATTTTTCATGTTTTCAAAATTCCAAATTAAAAATTCATCAAACTATTTTAAAAATTCACATATTTTCAAGCTTCCATTCTTCAAATTTGCAATTCATTTCAAAACCTTCTATTTAAAATTTCAAATTTCAGATTTTCCAGTTTTTTTAACTTTTATTTACTGCATGTAAAAGGAAAATTTTTTATAGATACGCCCATTTTCCAACATAATATTAATTTTCACCATATAAGGCTGTTGTAACGTGTAAATTTTGGATTTTGATATTACGGTGGTTTTCGAAAAAACCAATTCATCTTTTTTTTTATGCGGTGGTTCCGTTAAAAACCAAGTAATTTTTTTGACAATATGCGGTGGTTCCGTTAAAAACGAATTAACTGTTTGTGATACATGCGGTGGTTCCATTAAAAACCAATTAAGATTTTTTATTACATGCGGTGGTTCCGTGAAAAACCAATTCAATTTTTAATACATGCGGTGGTTCCGTGAAAAACCAAATTGAGATTTTTTTGAATAAAGCGGTGCGTCCTGATTACATTTTGGAATTTTTACCAATTAATACGTACATACTTTTGAGCCATTTTAAAATTATTCACTTTTTATAGATTTTTTCATACAAGTTTACTGCAGTTTTAATTAATTCTTCCGATACATGGTTAAATACCCCCTTAGTGGCTATTCACCTGCAAATCAGTTCTCTTATACAAAATTTCTTTTTTTTCCTCAACATTCCAGCTTCAAAAAATTCAGACATTCAAATAAGTACTTCATTAATTTCATAGTTTGAACTGAATTATTGGTGCTATTCTGATAACTACATATGTACCTTAGAAGTGGTAAGCAAGTCCAAAAAAATTCAGACTCAGAATCCGATTCCGATAATTCAGCCTCAAGCTACGAAAGTTTAGCTTCATCCTCGACAAACCAGGGAACTAGATTTTCTTTGTCAACAGATTTTTCAGGCTTCGAAAATTCTTCCATTAAAAATTCAACTTCTAATTTAGATTCAAATCTTAACGATTGCGGGTTCGAATCGAGCTCAAGGCCTAACAATAATTTTTTATCATTATTATTGTTATGATAAATTTTTTCTTAATTTAAAAAAATTTTTAAATTAGAATAGAAGAAAGAAAAAATTTTAGACAACTGCCAAAGCTCGTTGTATAGATCCATTTCGGGAACTGCTAAATTCCTTCATCGGCAACGTTTAGGCGCCGCTGCTATAACCATTCAGCCACCACAGCGGTTTTTTTGTTTGTCTTCATTAATCCTACTTCTATTCTGGTTCGTGCCAATTGATATTCACAAAACTGCGACATCTGTTGCAGAATAGCTGTGAAAATTGGACTTGTTTGTTGGCAATGCTGCCATAGTGTCATATTTTATTGACATTTTTTTTCCCCGTGCTCTGGGATGTATTAACAATTTTTGTTGTTATATCGGCCTACTGATTTTAAGATCGCGGGTTCGAATCGAGCTCAAGGCCTAACAATATTTTTTTATCATTATTATTGTTATGATAAATTTTTTCTTAATTGAAAAAATTTTTAAATTAGAATAGAAGAAAGAAAACATTTTAGACAACTGCCAAAGCTCGTTGTATAGATCCATTTCGGGAACTGCTAAATTCCTTCATCGGCAACGTTTAGGCGCCGCTGCTATAACCATTCAGCCACCACAGCGGTTTTTTTTGTTTGTCTTCATTAATCCTACTTCTATTCTGGTTCGTGCCAATTAATATTCACACCACTGCGACATCTGTTGCAGAATAGCTGTGAAAATTGGACTTGTTTGTTGGCAATGCTGCCATAGTGTCATATTTTATTGACACTTTTTTTCCCCCGTGCTCTGGGATGTATTAACAATTTTTGTTGTTATATCGGCCTACTGATTTTAAGATCGCGGGTTCGAATCGAGCTCAAGGCCTAACAATAATTTTTTATCATTATTATTGTTATGATATATTTTTTCTTAATTGAAAAAATTTTTAAATTAGAATAGAAGAAAGAACAAATTTTAGACAACTGCCAAAGCTCGTTGTATAGATCCATTTCGGGAACTGCTAAATTCCTTCATCGGCAACGTTTAGGCGCCGCTGCTATAACCATTCAGCCACCACAGCGGTTTTTTTGTTTGTCTTCATTAATCCTACTTCTATTCTGGTTCGTGCCAATTGATATTCACACCACTGCGACATCTGTTGCAGAATAGCTGTGAAAATTGGACTTGTTTGTTGGCAATGCTGCCATAGTGTCATATTTTATTGACACTTTTTTTTCCCGTACTCTGGGATGTATTAACAATTTTTGTTGTTATATCGGCCTACTGATTTTAAGATCGCGGGTTCGAATCGAGCTCAAGGCCTAACAATAATTTTTTATCATTATTATTGTTATGATAAATTTTTTCTTAATTGAAAAAATTTTTAAATTAGAATAGAAGAAAGAAAAAATTTTAGACAACTGCCAAAGCTCGTTGTATAGATCCATTTCGGGAACTGCTAAATTCCTTCATCGGCAACGTTTAGGCGCCGCTGCTATAACCATTCAGCCACCACAGCTGTTAATACATCCCAGAGCACGGGGAAAAAAAGTGTCAATAAAATATGACACTATGGTAGCATTGCCAACAAACAAGTCCAATTTTCACAGCTATTATGCAACAGATGTCGCAGTGGTGTGAATATCAATTGGCACGAACCAGAATAGAAGTAGGATTAATGAAGACAAACAAAAAAACCGCTGTGGTGGCTGAATGGTTATAGCAGCGGCGCCTAAACGTTGCCGATGAAGGAATTTAGCAGTTCCCGAAATGGATCTATACAACGAGCTTTGGCAGTTGTCTAAAATTTTTTCTTTCTTCTATTCTAATTTAAAAATTTTTCAATTAAGAAAAAATTTATCATAACAATAATAATGATAAAAAATGTTGTTAGGCCTTGAGCTCGATTCGAACCCGCGATCTTAAAATCAGTAGGCCGATATAACAACAAAAATTGTTAATACATCCCAGAGCACGGGGAAAAAAAGTTTCAATAAAATATGACACTATGGCAGCATTGCCAACAAACAAGTCCAATTTTCACAGCTATTCTGCAACAGATGTCGCAGTGGTGTGAATATCAATTGGCACGAACCAGAATAGAAGTAGGATTAATGAAGACAAACAAAAAAACCGCTGTGGTGGCTGAATGGTTATAGCAGCGGCGCCTAAACGTTGCCGATGAAGGAATTTAGCAGTTCCCGAAATGGATCTATACAACGAGCTTTGGCAGTTGTCTAAAATTTTTTCTTTCTTCTATTCTAATTTAAAAATTTTTTCAATTAAGAAAAAATTTATCATAACAATAATAATGATAAAAAATTATTGTTAGGCCTTGAGCTCGATTCGAACCCGCGATCTTAAAATCAGTAGGCCGATATAACAACAAAAATTGTTAATACATCCCAGAGCACGGGGAAAAAAAGTGTCAATAAAATATGACACTATGGCAGCATTGCCAACAAACAAGTCCAATTTTCACAGCTATTCTGCAACAGATGTCGCAGTGGTGTGAATATCAATTGGCACGAACCAGAATAGAAGTAGGATTAATGAAGACAAACAAAAAAACCGCTGTGGTGGCTGAATGGTTATAGCAGCGGCGCCTAAACGTTGCCGATGAAGGAATTTAGCAGTTCCCGAAATGCATCTATACAACGAGCTTTGGCAGTTGTCTAAAATTTTTTCTTTCTTCTATTCTAATTTAAAAATTTTTTCAATTAAGAAAAAATTTATCATAACAATAATAATGATAAAAAATTATTGTTAGGCCTTGAGCTCGATTCGAACCCGCGATCTTAAAATCAGTAGGCCGATATAACAACAAAAATCTTAACGATTCAAATAGTGCAAAACTAACTTCAACTTCTTTTACTTTAAAACCAGATCTTAACGATCCAAATAGTACAAACGTGGCCTCACTTTCTGCTAATTCAGCTCCAGATCTTAACGATCAAATCATGGCAACACCAGAGGATAAGAGAATTTTTATTAACACATGTGCTAGTTCTATTAGAGAAAACTACAGTGGTGATCCTCTAGCACTTGATTCTTTTATAGACAAAATCGCATTACTTTAACAATTCGCTACTGCAGATTTAATTGGTACTTTTATAGCGTTCTTAAAATCAAAATTAGAGGGTAAAGTCCGTGAAGCAATACCAACACAAGTAACTTCAGTCAATGAAATTAAAACGGCTCTACGTAATCGGATCAAACCGGACAACTCGAAAGTTGTAGCAGGGAGAATTGTAGCGTTGCACGTTAAAGGTAACAATTATACAGATTTTGCGAAAAAAGTTGAAGATTTAGCTGACTCACTTGAGCGGTCTCTTATTATTGAATGGATCACTCAAGCGAAAGCTCATGAAATGGCATTCGAACAAACTGTTAACGTGTGTCGTTTAAATGCAAAATCAAATTTAGTAAAAACCATTTTAGCCTCAACAGCATTTACTGATCCGAAAGACGTAGTAGCAAAATTTATTGTAGAAAAAAATAACGAGGTAACAGAACGTCAGGTTTTAGCTTTTCGATCACGTGGTAACAGTACATTCAGAAATTCACGTGGTAGTTATCGAGGTTTTTACCCAAATCGCGGCTATACTGGGTATAGAAATAATAATAGTTCATTTTCATACAATAGTAATTATAACGGCAACAATAATCAAAGATATAGGAATTATAACGGAAATAGATACCAGAATAATAAAAATAATAATACGCGTTCAAATACAAATCCTAATTCAAACAATAGTAACAATAGAAGCAACAATTCAAGATCTTCAAACGGTAGAGTTTGAAATGCAAACGTTCGCGCTTTAAACGCCAGCGCCCCTCAGGAGCAAACACTGAGGGAGGACGAACTAAGCCAGTAAGCGAACATCCCTCACCAATAGGCATCTATTGTTTAAATTTAAATTACTCTGATTTCATTGAATTACAACTTAACGAGTCACAAAAATTTTGTTCTTTCCTAGTAGACACTCAAGCGGACATTTCTTTACTAAAGATATCATGTTTAGACAGAAATATTTCCTTAAATACGAACGACATTATTAAAATTACTGGTGTCACTTCTAATTCAGTTTCTACTTTAGGTAAAATTACAGCAAATTTAAATTTTTCAAACTCTTCTATTAACATACTTTACATGTAGTAAATGAAGATTTTAATATTCCATCCGATGGCATATTAGGTAAAGATTTTCTGAAAATTAACAAATGCATTATTAATTATGAAAGAAACGGTATTTCCTTTTGGGTAGGTAATGAAAAAGGTTCGATACCAATCCTACACGGAAGAGAAGGCGACAGTTGTATCATTCCTCCAAGATGCGAAATATTCAGACTTTTTGATTTAGGAGATTCACCCGAGCCACTTTTCGTGGACTCGCAGGAAATTGAAAAAGGTGTTTTCACAGCTAGGTGCATTGTTAATTCCAGTAACCCAATAATTAAAGTCATTAACACCACGGATGATGCAAAATATGTGAAGAGAAAAATTATTCGGACCGAAAAACTTTCAAACTATAATGTTTATACAATTAACAAGACAGAAACAGAAGACAAACGTACGAAAAAACTAACTTCGATTTTAAAAAATCAAATACCTCAACATGCTCATAGTAAATTAATTGACCTTTGCATAGATTATGCCGACATTTTCGCTCTTGGCACGGACAAAACGACTTTAAATAACTTCTACGAGCAAAAACTAAGACAGACAGACAACGAGCCGGTATATGTTAAAAACTATAGATTGCCATATTCTCAACACGAAGAAATAAATCGCCACGTAAATAAATTGTTAGACAACGATTTGATTGAACCCAGTTATTCCAATTACAATAGTCCTTTGATTGTAGTCCCAAAGAAAGATACTAATAGTCAAAAAGCTTATCGTATGTGCGTAGATTTTCGCGCAGTAAACAAAAAACTCCTTGGTGATAAATTCCCACTCGCTAGAGTTGACGATATTTTAGACAATCTCGGTAGAGCAAAGTATTTTTCCACATTAGATCTTTTTTCAGGATTTCATCAAATCCCCCTACTCTCGTGACATTACGCTTTTCAGCACTGACCGTGGCGCATTTAGATGGAAAGTGCTTCCATTCGGCTTAAATATAGCACCAAATTCATTCTCACGAATGATGACCATAGCTTTTTCGGGTATACCACCCAACGTAGCATTTTTGTACGTCGACGATATTATCGTCATAGGGTGTAGTGAAGTACACCACATTAAAATTCTTTCAAAAGTCTTCGATAATTGTAGATCTTTCAATCTCAAACTTAACCCAAATGCAACTTTTTACGACCAGAAGTTACATTTTTAGGTCACAAATGTTCAGCCAAAGGTTTGTTTGTTGCCAGACGACTCTAAAATAAACGCAATTAAAAAGTATACAAAACCGACTGACAAAGACGCGGTACGACGATTCGCCGCGTTTGCAAACTATTACAGACGGTTTATACCTAATTTTGCATCTCTGGCAGCGCCTCTGAATCGATTAAGCAGAAAAAGAGTTGAATTGAAAGAGCATTTTTATCTTTGAAATCAGCGTTACTTTCACCAAAATTACTCTAATATCCAGATTTTACTAAACAATTTATTATTACCGTTGATGCTTCCACAACTGGATGTGGCGCTATTTTGAGTCAAGTACAGCAAGGTAGTGATTTACCAATTTGTTTCGCTTCTAAAGCATTTTATAAAGCCGAACAGAAAAAACCCATTACATAATTAGAGCTTTTAGCTATTTACTTTGCAATCAAGCAATTTCGACCATACGTTTATGGTACCCATTTCATTGTAAAATCAGACCATAGACCTCTAGTATACTTATTCAACATGAAAGACTCATCTTCAAAACTTTCAAGAATAAGACTGGAACTATCTGAATATAGCTTTACTATTGTATATATAAAAGGTAAATCAAACGTTTGTGCTGATGCACTATCGCGTATAACAATCGATGAGATTAAAGAAGCTAACAAACAAATATTGGCAGTACATACAAGACCGATGACAAAAAAGGCAAACGACAATAATTTACATAGGAAAACAGACAAAAACGACGAAAAACAAATTACTTTTTTGGTTGATTTTCCGACAGGGTGGATAAATGATGTATATTGGAACGATTTTCCGTCATCCCTTGTCAAATTTGGTTTTGAGACAAACCGGTTTCGGCGTTGTGCCATCATCAGTGTCGATTTTCGTTCTGATCTGTTGTTGTCATTTGTCCTGTATTTATAGTTCGTAGGTATATGAGCAGGTATTGTCAAATTGATGCTTGTGTATATTTAGTTATGTGTATCTGCTGTGTGTTCATTCAGAACCGAGGGTGGTTTACTAATCGATTTGTGTGGCTGACTGGGGTAGGTAGAAATCTGTAATTTTAGTCGTTTGACCTTCTTTGTCGGTTTTTTGTTTTGGTGTGTTAATTGTTTTGTGTTTATTTGTTGTTGTGTGTTTGTCTGTTGTACCTGTGTTATTAAGTCGTTTCCTGTAAACAAGTTTTAAAGGCTCGAATATTGTGTCAGAAATTGTGTTTATCTGTTCGTTTATTATTCTACCGTCGAATGTTTTCTGTTTGTAGATTTCCATGTTTTCGAGTACGTTGAGACGTCGGCCCTCTTCTTGTATGTGAAGAACCCTAACTGTTTTATTGATGTTTGCTGGGGAACACTCATTCTCGACCATGTGATTCGCGAAGTTAGACTCGGGTATAATGTTTGGATTCCGTATTTTTTTGTTGTAATCTCTAATATGTTCTCTGAACCTCATTCTAATTTGCCGTCCTGTTTGTCCTATGTAACCATGCTGGCATCCGCAGGTAAGCTTGTATACGCCATGGCTGCTAAACGGATCCTCTGAGTTAATGTTAGTTCTTAGTTTTCGCCCTAGATTGTTCGATGTTTTGAATGCTGTGTTAATGTTGTATTTTTTAAAGAAGTTTGCCAATTTATATGTTGCTTTTCCAGTATATGTCATAGTCGTCCAGCTATTATTTTCCTTTTCATTATTTCTTTTTGGTTCTCCATTTGTCCTTCTGAGCTTATCTACTAGTGCTTTTTTATATCCGTTGTTTGCAGCGATATTATATATGACCTCAAGTTCTTTCTTATATGCCTCTTGTGTAAGAGGTGTTCTTTCAAGTCTATGTACCAAGTGCCTTAATGCTGCATTTTTATGATGTTGAGGGTGATTTGAGGTATTGTGTATTATTGTGTCGGTGGCCGTTGACTTTCTATATATGTCATAGTTAAATCTTTTGGCTTCTTTATCAATATTTATCGTGAGGTCTAGATAGTTGATTCCTCCGTCTTTTTCGGTTTCCATTGTAAATTTTATATTGCCGTGCTGTTTGTTGAGGTACTCCAGTACGAGCTCTTCGTTATTAGTAGTTAAAACGCATATTATGTCATCCACGTATCTAGCATAAAATGACACGCCTAATTTGGACTTCAGCTCCTGTATGTACTTTTCTTCCAGATTTTGCATGAACACTTCCATAAGAATTGCTGACGTGGGGCTTCCCATTCCAAGACCGTTTGTTTGTCTATATATTTATACCTTTCATGAAAATGAAATGGTATATTAATTTCGTCACGAAACCAAAAATTGTAAGTCCTTAAAGGAAAATAGATAGACCCACCATTAAGTATACCGAAATAATCAGGTTGAAGAGCTGAGTTTTTTTAGCCATGTCCGTCTGTCCGTCTGTCCGTCTGTCTGTTTGTATGCAAACTAGTCCCTCAATTTTTGAGATATCGTGATAAAATTTGGTGAGCAGGTGTATTTGGGTGTCCGATTAGACATTTGTCGGAACCGACCGGATCGGACCACTATAGCATATATCCTCCATACAACCGATTTTTCAGAAAAAGAGGATTTTTGTAATATCTTACCCAATTTAACAGATTGAAGCTTCAAACTTCACCATATACTTTCGTATATTGAACATATTGTTGCCTGAAAAAATTTATGAGATCGGTCGTATATATAGTATATATCCCCCACAACCGATTGTTCAGATAAGGAACTTTTCGTAATTACTGCCCTATTTTAAGAGCTAGAGGCTTCAAATTTCAGCGAATGCTTACGTATATAGCATATATTGTTGTCTGAAAAAATCATAAAGATCGGTGGTATATATAGTATATATATGGTGGTATATATAGTATATATATATAGTATATATATATATATTTTCGCAAATTTTAGCCCCATTTTAACAGCTAGAAGCTTCAAATTTCACCGAATATTTACTTATATAGCATATATTGTTGTCTGAAAAAATCATAGAGATCGGTTGTATATATAGTATATATCTCATACAACCGATTGTTCAGATAAGAAACTTTTCGCAATTTCTACCCCATTTTAACAGCTATAAGCTTCAAATTTCACCGATTGCTTACGTATATAGCATATATTGTTGTCTGAAAAAATCATAGAGATCGGTTGTATATATAGTATATATCTCATACAACCGATTGTTCAGATAAGAAACTTTTCGCAATTTCTACCCCATTTTAACAGCTATAAGCTTCAAATTGCACTGATTGCTTACGTATATAGCATATATTGTTGTCTGAAAAAATCATAGAGATCGGTTCTATATATAGTATATATCTCATACAACCGATTGTTCAGATAAGAAACTTTTCGCAATTTCTACCCCATTTTAACAGCTAGAAGCTTCAAATTTCACCAACTGCTTACGTGTATAGCATATATTGATGTCTGAAAAAATCATTGAGATCGGTGATATACATAGTATATATCTCATACAACCGATTGTTCAGATAAGAAACTTTGCGCAATTTCTGCCCCGTTTTAACAGTTAGAAGCTTCAAATTTCACAAAATGCTTTCGTATATAGCATATATTGTTGTCTGAAAAAATCATAGAGATCGGTGGTATATATATTATATACTTCATATAAACTGTCATATTGACCCCTTTTTTACGGCTAGAAGCTTCAAGATTCATCAAATTTCATCAAATAGTTACGTTTACGTCATATATTTTTGAAATACGTGATTCGTAGCCATAGCTTTTACATGCAGACCACAAAAAACGTGAAGCTTTGCATCCTCACACAGATTACCTACCTATTTTTTATTTTATATTTATCTTAAAAATCGTTTAGATATGTTCAAATTTCACCAAATGCTTACGTGTATAGCATATATTGTTGTCTGAGAAAATCATAGATACCGGTGGTATATATAGTATATATCCCATACAACCGATTGTTCAGATAAGAAACTTTGCGCAATTTCTTCCCCATTTTAACAGTTATAAGCTTCAAATTTCACCGATTGCTTACGTATATAGTATGTATTGTTGTGTCAAAAAATCATAGAGATCGGTGATATATATAATATATATATGATGGTATATATAGTATATATATATAGTATATATATATTTTTTTTACGATTTCGGCCCCATTTTAACAGCTAGAAGCTTCAAATTTCACCAACTGCTTACGTGTATAGCATATATTGATGTCTGAAAAAATCATTGAGATCGGTGGTACACATAGTATATATCTCATACAACCGATTGTTCAGATAAGAAACTTTGCGCAATTTCTGCCCCATTTTAACAGTTAGAAGCTTCAAATTTCACAAAATGCTTACGTATATAGCATATATTGTTGTCTGAAAAAATCATAGAGATCGGTCGTATATATATTATATACTTCATATAAACTGTCATTTTGACCCCTTTTTTACGGCTAGAATCTTCAAAATTCATCAAATTTCATCAAATAGTTACGTTTTCGTCATATATTTTTGAAATACGTGATTCGTAGTCATAGTTTTTACACGCAGACCACAAAAAACCTGAAATTTTGCATCCTCACACAAAGTACCTACCCGTTTTTTATTTTATATTTATCTTAAAAATCGTTAAGGTATGTAGATCTGTTCACTATATATTTCTTATCTTATACATCCGATTATTCGGAGATTACGAACGGGATAAGATTATTGTTCAGCCCCATTCATGAAAGGTATGAAGTCTTCGGCACAGCCGAAGACAGTCCCGTTCTTACTTGTTTATTGTTGAATTTAAAATAGTTTTGACGTAAAGTGGTTCTTAGCGTATTTGTGATTTGCATACTTTTCACTTTGTTTTTTGTGTTATGAACTATTGTTGAGCTAACTATGTCCAAAGTCTCCGATAGTGGTATAGATGGGTATAAATCTTTTATGTCAAAAGATACCAATTTGCTGTTTCTTGTTAGCTCTACGGTCTCGAGTCTCTCTATTAGTTCTGTTGTGTTAGCTATAGCATATTCGTTCCTTAGCTCCAGAGTATCTATCAATATCGTTTTTAAATATTTGGACAGTTTGTAACATGGTGCCGATTTGAAATTAATGATGGGCCTCATTGGCGTGTCCGGCTTGTGGATTTTTGGTAGCGCAACCAATGGAGGAGCCGAAGGGTTCATTTGGACCAATCTATGTGCCATGTTAGAATCTACTATATTTGTTGCATTTTTTATAGCAACTTTGATTTGTTTTTGGTATTCATCTGTGGGATCCTCTCTCATTCTACGACATTTCATTTCCTCTATGAGATCCTCGGTTTTGGATATATATTGCTCTTTTTCGATTAGCACAGTGGTGTTTCCTTTGTCCGCTTTCGTTGTGACAATATTGTTTTTCCTTAGTTTATGCCGTAGATTCTTTATTGTTGTCTCCTCTGTATTCGGTTTTTGTCCTTCTTGTGCTTTCACCTCCTTTTTTATGATTTCCCTGCACATGTGTCTTGCGTGCTCCTGTTCTTCCTGTGGTATCAATGATATTGCGATCTCCGCCTCTACAATCGCTTGCTCCGTTTTTATACTCAGTTGAGCAGAGCTCACAGAGTATATTAAGTTTGATTGGATAACGGTTGGTTGTACATATATAAAGGAATCGAGATAGATATAGACTTCCATATATCAAAATAATCAGGATCGAAAAAAAATTTGATTGAGCCATGTCCGTCCGTCCGTCCGTTAACACGATAACTTGAGTAAATTTTGAGGTATCTTGATGAAATTTGGTATGTAGGTTCCTGAGCACTCATCTCAGATCGCTATTTAAAATGAACGATATCGGACTAAAACAACGCCCACTTTTTCGATATCGAAAATTTCGAAAAATCGAAAAAGTGCGATAATTCATTACAAAAGACAGATAAAGCGACGAAACTTGGTAGATGAGTTGAACTTATGACGCAAAATATAAAATTAGTAAAATTTTGGACAATGGGCGTGGCACCGCCCACTTTTTAAAGAAGGTAATTTAAAACTTTTGCAAGCTGTAATTTGGCAGTCGTTGAAGATATCATGATGAAATTTGGCAGGAACGTTACTCTTATTACTGTATGTACGCTTAATAAAAATTAGCAAAATCGGAGAAGGACCACGCCCACTTTTAAAAAAAAAATTTTTTTTAAGTAAAATTTTAACAAAAAATTTAATATCTTTACAGTATATAAGTAAATTATGTCAAGATTCAACTCCAGTAATGATATGGTGCAACAAAATACAAAAATAAAAGAAAATTTAAAAATGGGCGTGGCTCCGCCCTTTTTCATTTAATTTGTCTAGGATACTTTTAATGCCATAAATCGAACAAAAATTAACCAATCCTTTTGAAATTTGGTAGGGGCATAGATTTTATGGCGTTAACTGTTTTCTGTGAAAATGGGCGAAATCGGTTGATGCCACGCCCAGTTTTTATACACAGTCGCCCGTCTGTCCTTCCGCATGGCCGTTAACACGATAACTTGAGCAAAAATCGATATATCTTTACTAAACTCAGTTCACGTACTTATCTGAACCCACTTTACCTTGGTATGAAAAATGAACGAAATCCGACTATGACCACGCCCACTTTTTCGATATCGAAAACTGTGAAAAATGAAAAAAATGCCATAATTCTATACCAAATACGAACAAGTAAGGAAGGTTAAGTTCGGGTGTAACCGAACATTACATACTCAGTTGAGAGCTATGGTGACAACATAAGGGAAAATAACCATGTAGGAAAATGATCCGAGGGAAACCCTGGAATGTGTTTGTATTACATGTGTATCAAATGAAAGGCATTAAAGAGTATTTTATGAGGGAGTGCGCCATAGTTCTATAGGTGAACGCCATTTAGGGATATAGCCATAAAGGTGGATCAGGGTTGACTCTAGAATGCGTTTGTACGATATGGGTATCAAATGAAAGGTATTAATGAGTATTTTAAAAGGGCGTGGACCTAAGTTCTATAGATGGACGCCTTTTCGAGATATCGCCGTAAAGATGGACCAGGGGTGACTCTAGAATGCGTTTGCACAATATGGGCGTCAAACGAAAGGTGTTAATAAGTATTTTAAAATGGAGTGGGCCTTAGTTCTATACGTGGACGCCGTTTCGAGATATCGTCATAAAGGTGGACCAGGGGTGACTCTAGAATGCGTTTGTACGATATGGGTATTAAATGAAAGGTGTTAATGAGTATTTTAAAAGGGAGTAATCCTTAGTTCCATAGGTGGACGCCGTTTCGAGATATCGCCATGAAGGTGGACCAGGGGTGACCCTAGAATTTGTTTGTACAATATGGGCATCAAACGAATGGTGTTAATGAGTATTTTAAAAGGGAGTGGGCCTTAGTTCTATAGGTGGATGCCGTTTCGAAATATCGCCATAAAAGTGGACCAGGGGTGACTCTAGAATGTGTTTGTACGATATGGATATCAAATTAAAGGTATTAATGAGGATTTTAAAAGGGAGTGGTGGTTGTTTTATAGGTGGTCGCCTTTTCGAAATATCGCCATAAAGGTGGACCAGGGGTGACTCTAGAATGCGTTTGTACGATATAGATATCAAATTAAAGGTATTAATGAGTATTTTAAAAGGGAGTAATCCTTAGTTCCATAGGTGGACGCCGTTTCGAGATATCGCCATAAAGGTGGACCAGGGGTGACCCTAGAATTTGTTTGTACAATATGGGTATCAAAAGAAAGGTGTTAATGAGTATTTTAAAAGGGTGTGGGGCTTAGTTCTATAGGTGGACACCTTTTCGGAATATCGCCACAAAGGTGGACCAGGGGTGACTCTAGAATGTGTTTGTACGATATGGGTATCAAATTAAAGGTATTAATGAGGGTTTTAAAAGGGAGTGGTGGTTGTTGTATAGGTGGTGGCATTTTCGAGATATCGCCATAAAGGTGGACCAGGGGTGACCCTAGAATTTGTTTGTACAATATGGGCATCAAAAGAAAGGTGATAATGAGTATTTTAAAAGGGATTATTCCTTAGTTCCATAGGTGGACGCCGTTTCGAGATATCGCCATAAAGGTGGAGCAGGGGTGACCCTAGAATTTGTTTGTACAATACGGGTATCAAAAGAAAGGTGTTAATGAGTATTTTAAAAGGGTGTGGGGCTTAGTTCTATAGGTAGACGCCTTTTCGAGATATCGCCATAAAGGTGGACCAGTGGTGACTCTAGAATGAGTTTGTACGATATGGGTATCAAATTAAAGGTATTAATGAGAGTTTTAAAAGGGAGTGGTGGTAGTTGTATATGTGAAGGCGTTTTCCAGATATCGACCAAAATGTGGACTAGGGTGATCCAGAACATTATCGGTTGGATACCGCTAATTTATTTATATATGTAATACCTGGCAAGATTTTAAGGGTGTTTTATTTCGCCTTGCAGAACTTTTTCATTTTCTTCTACTTAATATGGTAGGTGTCACAACCATTTTATAAAGTTTTTTCTAAAGTTATATTTCGCGTCAATAAAACAATCCAATTACCTTACCATGTTTCATCCCTTTTTTCGTATTTGGTATAGAATTATTGCATTTTTTTCATTTTTCACAGTTTTCGATATCGAAAAAGTGGGCGTGGTCATAGTCGGATTTCGTTCATTTTTCATACCAAGGTAAAGTGGGTTCAGATAAGTACGTGAACTGAGTTTAGTAAAGATATATCGATTTTTGCTCAAGTTATCGTGTTAACGGCCATGCGGAAGGACAGACGGACGACTGTGTATAAAAACTGGGCGTGGCATCAACCGATTTCGCCCATTTTCACAGAAAACAGTTATCGCCATAAAATCTATGCCCCTACCAAATTTCAAAAGGATTGGTTAATTTTTGTTCGATTTATGGCATTAAAAGTATCCTAGACAAATTAAATGAAAAAGGGCGGAGCCACGCCCATTTTTAAATTTTCTTTTATTTTTGTATTTTGTTGCACCATATCATTACTGGAGTTGAATCTTGACATAATTTACTTATATACTGTAAAGATATTAAATTTTTTGTTAAAATTTTACTTAAAAAAAATTTTTTTTTTAAAAGTGGGCGTGGTCCTTCTCCGATTTTGCTAATTTTTATTAAGCGTACATACAGTAATAAGAGTAACGTTCCTGCCAAATTTCATCATGATATCTTCAACGACTGCCAAATTACAGCTTGCAAAAGTTTTAAATTACCTTCTTTAAAAAGTGGGCGGTGCCACGCCCATTGTCCAAAATTTTACTAATTTTATATTTTGCGTCATAAGTTCAACTCATCTACCAAGTTTCGTCGCTTTATCTGTCTTTTGTAATGAATTATCGCACTTTTTCGATTTTTCGAAATTTCGATATCGAAAAAGTGGGCGTGGTTATAGTCCGATATCGTTCATTTTAAATAGCGATCTGAGATGAGTGCTCAGGAACCTACATACCAAATTTCATCAAGATACCTCAAAATTTACTCAAGTTATCGTGTTAACGGACGGACGGACGGACGGACGGACGGACGGACGGACATGGCTCAATCAAATTTTTTTTCGATCCTGATTATTTTGATATATGGAAGTCTATATCTATCTCGATTCCTTTATATATGTACAACCAACCGTTATCCAATCAAACTTAATATACTCTGTGAGCTCTGCTCAACTGAGTATAAAAAAGGGATGAAACATGGTAAGGTAATTGGATTGTTTTATTGACGCGAAATATAACTTTAGAAAAAACTTTATAAAATGGTTGTGACACCTACCATATTAAGTAGAAGAAAATGAAAAAGTTCTGCAGGGCGAAATAAAACACCCTTAAAATCTTGCCAGGTATTACATATATAAATAAATTAGCGGTATCCAACCGATAATGTTCTGGATCACCCTAGTCCACATTTTGGTCGATATCTGGAAAACGCCTTCACATATACAACTACCACCACTCCCTTTTAAAACTCTCATTAATACCTTTAATTTGATACCCATATCGTACAAACTCATTCTAGAGTCACCCCTGGTCCACCTTTATGGCGATATCTCGAAAAGGCGTCCACCGATAGAACTAAGCCCCACACCCTTTTAAAATACTCATTAACACCTTTCTTTTGATACCCATATTGTACAAACAAATTCTAGGGTCACCCCTGGTCCACCTTTATGGCGATATCTCGAAACGGCGTCCACCTATGGAACTAAGGATTACTCCCTTTTAAAATACTCATTAATACCTTTAATTTGATATCTATATCGTACAAACGCATTCTAGAGTCACCCCTGGTCCACCTTTATGGCGATATCTCGAAAAGGCGTCCACCGATAGAACTAAGTCCCACACCCTTTTAAAATACTCATTAACACCTTTCTTTTGATACCCATATTGTACAAACAAATTCTAGGGTCACCCCTGGTCCACCTTTATGGCGATATCTCGAAACGGCGTCCACCTATGGAACTAAGGATTACTCCCTTTTAAAATACTCATTAATACCTTTAATTTGATATCTATATCGTACAAACGCATTCTAGAGTCACCCCTGGTCCACCTTTATGGCGATATTTCGAAAGGCGACCACCTATAAAACAACCACCACTCCCTTTTAAAATCCTCATTAATACCTTTAATTTGATATCCATATCGTACAAACACATTCTAGAGTCACCCCTGGTCCACTTTTATGGCGATATTTCGAAACGGCATCCACCTATAGAACTAAGGCCCACTCCCTTTTAAAATACTCATTAACACCATTCGTTTGATGCCCATATTGTACAAACAAATTCTAGGGTCACCCCTGGTCCACCTTTATGGCGATATCTCGAAACGGCGTCCACCTATGGAACTAAGGATTACTCCCTTTTAAAATACTCATTAACACCTTTCATTTAATACCCATATCGTACAAACGCATTCTAGAGTCACCCTTGGTCCACCTTTATGACGATATCTCGAAACGGCGTCCACCTATAGAACTAAGGCCCACTCCCTTTTAAAATACTTATTAACACCTTTCGTTTGATGCCCATATTGTGCAAACGCATTCTAGAGTCACCCCTGGTCCATCTTTACGGCGATATCTCGAAAAGGCGTCCATCTATAGAACTTAGGTCCACGCCCTTTTAAAATACTCATTAATACCTTTCATTTGATACCCATATCGTACAAACGCATTCTAGAGTCAACCCTGATCCACCTTTATGGCTATATCCCTAAATGGCGTTCACCTATAGAACTATGGCGCACTCCCTCATAAAATACTCTTTAATGCCTTTCATTTGATACACATGTAATACAAACACATTCCAGGGTTTCCCTCGGTTCATTTTCCTACATGGTTATTTTCCCTTATGTTGTCACCATAGCTCTCAACTGAGTATGTAATGTTCGGTTACACCCGAACTTAACCTTCCTTACTTGTTCTTACTGTATTCTGGTCCATGATATTGTGCTTCAGGCCCTTTTCGAGAAGTTGTGCCTCTTCCTTGGTAATGGCCACTGTTGTGAGGTTAACGAACTTGTCATGAAACTGGTGAGTGTTTTGGTTTTGGTTTCCCTCTCGTCGTCCTGCCAGCTTGTCCAATTTTCGGTTCAGCGACCTGTATTTTTGTTGTAGTTCCTGATCGACCTCTGTCTTAATGCGGTCGAAACATTCCATTAATGCAGTCGTAGGTAGTTGTTCTGCCAATCTTAAATGGATAGATAATAACTCGGCATTTATCTCATCCTTCTTCGAGTATAAGCTTTCCAACTCATATTTTAAAAAATCCTTTTCCGCTTTTCTAACTGTCTTCCTGCTAGATTTGGTATTTCCCTCATTTGGTCCAAATGAACCCTTCGGCTCCTCCACTGGTTGCGCTACCAAAAATCCACAAGCCGGACACGCCAATAAGGCCCATCATTAATTTCAAATCGGCACCATGTTACAAACTGTCCAAATATTTAAAAACGATATTGATAGATACTCTGGAGCTAAGGAACGAATATGCTATAGCTAACACAACAGAACTAATAGAGAGACTCAAGACCGTAGAGCTAACAAGAAACAGAAAATTGGTATCTTTTGACATAAAAGATTTATACCCATCTATACCACTATCGGAGACTTTGGACATAGTTAGCTCAACAATATTTCATAACACAAAAAACAAAGTGAAAAGTATGCAAATCACAAATACGCTAAGAACCACTTTACGTCAAAACTATTTTAAATTCAACAATATAATATATAGACAAACAAACGGTCTTGGAATGGGAAGCCCCACGTCAGCAATTCTTATGGAAGTGTTCATGCAAAATCTGGAAGAAAAGTACATACAGGAGCTGAAGTCCAAATTAGGCGTGTCATTTTATGCTAGATACGTGGATGACATAATATGCGTTTTAACTACTAATAACGAAGAGCTCGTACTGGAGTACCTCAACAAACAGCACGGCAATATAAAATTTACAATGGAAACCGAAAAAGACGGAGGAATCACTTTCTAGACCTCACGATAAATATTGGTAAAGAAGCCAAAAGATTTAACTATGACATATATAGAAAGTCAACGGCCACCGACACAATAATACACAATACCTCAAATCACCCTCAACATCATAAAAATGCAGCATTAAGGCACTTGGTACATAGACTTGAAAGAACACCTCTTACACAAGAGGCATATAAGAAAGAACTTGAGGTCATATATAATATCGCTGCAAACAACGGATATAAAAAAGCACTAGTAGATAAGCTCAGAAGGACAAATGGAGAACCAAAAAGAAATAATGAAAAGGAAAATAATAGCTGGACGACAATGACATATACTGGAAAAGCAACATATAATTTGGCAAACTTCTTTAAAAAATACAACATTAACACAGCATTCAAAACATCGAACAATCTAGGGCGAAAACTAAGAACTAACATTAACTCAGAGGATCCGTTTAGCAGCCACGGCGTATACAAGCTTACCTGCGGATGCCCGCATGGTTACATAGGACAAACAGGACGGCAAATAAGAATGAGGTTCAGAGAACATATTAGAGATTACAACAAAAAAATACGGAATCCAAACATTATACCCGAGTCTAACTTCGCGAATCACATGGTCGAGAATGAATGTTCCCCAGCAAACATCAATAAAACAGTTAGGGTTCTTCACATACAAGAAAAGGGCCGACGTCTCAACGTACTCAAAAACATGGAAATCTACAAACAGAAAACATTCGACGGTAGAATAATAAACGAACAGATAAACACAATTTCTGACACAATATTCGAGCCTTTAAAACTTGTTTACAGGAAACGACTTAATAACACAGGTACAACAGACAAACACACAACAACAAATAAACACAAAACAATTAACACACCAAAACAAAAAACCGACAAAGAAGGTCAAACGACTAAAATCACAGATTTCTACCTACCCCAGTCAGCCACACAAATCGATTAGTAAACCACCCTCGGTTCTAAACGAACACACAGCACATACACATAACTAAATATACACAAGCATCAATTTGACAATACCTGCTCATATACCTACGAACTATAAATACAGGACAAATGACAACAACAGATCAGAACGAAAATCGACACTGATGATGGCACAACGCCGAAACCGGTTTGTCTCAAAACCAAATTTGACAAGGGATGACGGAAAATCGTTCCAATATACATCAAATTACTTTACATGTCTACGACAAATATTCATTTAATTTTTCGAAAAAAGTCCCACGAATAAGACCCGCAATTACGTACGATAAAAATAATAAAACAACAAATTTAAGAATTTTTGCGCATATTAAACATAGGAAACTCGAGTTACTTAGTTTTGAGCTTGTTAACGAAATAATGACTTTAGAGAAATTATTTTCGAGGCTTGAATCAGAAGCCGGCAAACGCAAAATTAAGCAGATTGAATGGCCTAAAAACGATATTATGTTGAACATTATACTATTACAAATTTCAAAAATATTGGAAATAAAATTGTAAAATCATTAGAAATTATATAACAGATCCAGTGGAGACAGTAACAGATGAAGATACAAAATTAAAACTAATGAAAATTTACCATAATGATCCAATTTCTGGTGGACATTGCGGAATGAAAAGACTTTACGCAAAACTACGAACAAAATTTTATTGGAAAGATATGGCCCGCGATATATCCAAATATGTCAAAAATTGCAAAGATTGTCTCTTAAACAAGGTTAAACCCAAAACAAAAACAAAACTTGTTTTAACACCAACTCCTTGTAAACCATTTGATATGCTATTAATTGACACAATAGGACCCCTATGGTAACAAGTTCGCACTTATCATGATTTGCGACATGACTAAATACCTTGTAACAGTCGCTGTGCCAGACAAATTGGAAAAAACAATCGCTTCAGCAATCATTGAAGGCTTCATTTTAACATACGGCACAATGAATGCCATAAAATTAGGTTTAGGTACAAAATTTAAAAATGAGTTATTCGAAGAATTAACTAAGCTTCTAAATATTGAACATAATTTTTCAACTGCATACCATCACGAAACTGTTGGCACGATTGGACGTCTTCATAGATTTTTTAATGAATACTTACGTGCATATTTAAAAGATACTTTTTCTTATTGGGATGTTTATTTAAAATACTTTACTTTCCTACACAATACTACGAGTAGCACAGTTTTAGACAATCAATCTTCACCTTACGAGTTGGTCTTTGGGAAAAAGGCAACATTGCCTAATGAATTATCAAAAGAAAAAATTGACCCAATTTATAATGTCGAAAACTATACCAAAGAAGTTAAGTTTAGGATGCATAAAACGCACAAAATGGCACAGAATCTAATTAATAAAAATAAGTTACAAACTAAAAACCTGTATGATAAAACGGCACGTCCTTTAGTTGTAAAAATCCGAGATAAAGTACTTTTACAGAAACAACCATATCATAAACACGAAAATATTTATCAAGGTCCGTATACAATAACCAAAATTAACGAACCCAATGTAACTATTTTCGATGAAGTTAAAAGCAAAGAAAAAGTGGTAAATAAAAACCGCCTTAGTAAAGTAAATTAACATAACCGCAATACTTTAATTGAACAAAATCCAGAATTACTTTTATTCTATTTCGGCCTTTATTTTGTAAATTTTTGTAAAAATTTTTTCGAGCTCTAGGCCATGTATATGTAAACTGAAACACCAAAAATGCTTATTTTACATCATGATACAAAAAAGAAGGTAGTTCCACTCAAAATTTTTTGACGTATTTGGGGATTTTTGAAGTTTCATAATGTTTGTTGCTTTGCCAGAAGCGTTGCCATACCGTCACTGTTTAAGGGGAAACTGTGTTTTTTCGTGATGGAAATTTCCTTTAGGATGAAAACGCAATGGTCATTTCAGACAATGATGTGCTTTAGCACGATTTATTTATTTATTTATTTATTTCAAAGTAAATCTAGGACAAATTAAAATATCACTACAGACTATTTACAAATTATTAGCTTAAATATTATCTACCATATCAAGTCATTTAGTATAAGTTTGAACTTTCATTTATTTACTGAAAAATCAATTTTCCCTGGCATTAGTAAGAAGACTGAATTCCTTCAATGCTTTAGCAATAGGCGAATTAGCGACATATGTCGTTCTGGCTCTATCCAGATTGAGAATAAAGTAAAACATGCAATTTTATTGAAAAATAGTGGATAATGACTCATACATTGGTTAATGACTCATATATTTATGGCTGCATGACCCGTAGACAGAAAAAAAAAAAATACACGAAAAATCCTGGCGTTCTAGCATGGGCCTATTATCATGCCCTACAGTAAATATTTCTGAAAGCATGTTGATAAAAAGTGTACCTCCAGAGTCTGCACATCTATGTCAATGATACATGCACGGAATGTGTATAGGCGGGGCTGCCCCCTGTTACAACTGGCAAAAACACTCTCATAACTAGTGGCTAACCTGCAGAGCTACAGGGTAATGTTCTCCCTAAAAATGGTTTGACAATTCTTTCCTAAAGCGAAACGCTTGAATTATACAATAAATAAAAAAAATAAAAAATGTGGAATTGTAGCCAATTTATCAAGAAATTGCGGTGCCGGTTTATAAAGACCTCATTTGAGCAAGCAATTGACAAACGTGTATGTTTTGTCAAAATGTTCTGAGCAAACGTCGGGACACTTAAGAATGCTATATTCACTTGCTTTGCTTACTTCAATCATGTTTCTTCCACCAAAACATTTTTCGAAAAACTTATTAAAAACCTTCGTTTCTAGGCTGATATTTTGTATTGAAATGTTTCCAAGACTCATTTTTTTCTTTTTTATTTAAAATAACTATGAAAGTAATTTAGTCGTCTTCGTTAAAATGAAATCCATCAAAATTAGAAAAATTCGTAACATTTTTCAATCTGGTAGCTTGTTTTTGTGATATTGTCATTGTCCCACGCAAAAGTCAAGGGGCTAATATCACACTAAATGGAACTACCTCTTTTTTTTGTATCATGATTTTACATATAAATTTTATATTTGTCAAATTTATTTTTATCAATTTATTTTTATCGATATTTCGATTTCAAACTGAAATCATCTTCAGGACTGAAAAGCATATAAAAATGAAAAAATATTAACACATAAAACATAACAACATTCCATAATTTTTCACTTACACTCTTGAGTGCACCTGATCGACTAATTTAACAAATCTTAAAATAAACAAGTACAAGGGAAAACAATAAACAAAAAAGTAAACATCTAAAGAACCGTAATAATATACAAATTTTTACATAAACAACAATACGTTGAATAATAAGCAGTAAGTGGCGCTCAGCATATTAGCGTTGGGACAGCATATTTGGAACGACACTCTTCTCACGAGGAATTGTAGTTGTTGTAATCAATCGACGATAGGCTGCCGCGCAGCCTTCTACATCTGCCTTAAAATTTATTCTTTGATATTTAGGGTAATGATAATATAAAGCATTTCTAATGTGTATCTTTTGTTGTAATGCCTCTCTTGTTGAATTACTGCTACGTTGTTTAAATCTGGAGAGTGCCCGGTTACTCTGCAATGTTGTGTCAAAGCTGTTTTATTATCATTAGCGTGGTCCCGATTTTTGATATTAGATTTATGCGCGGAAACAATTGTCTTTAATTTTGATTTTGTAGTCCCGACATATACTTTATTGCATACATGGGACCCGTCGCCGTTACATGAAATTTGGTATATTACGTCAGATTTCTCGTATTTTTCGATTTTGTCCTTTGTGTTGCTAAAAATTTGTTGTACGGTATTGTTGTAAGTGAAAGCCATTTGCAATTTTTCGTGGTCTTACATATTGGAATATTTTAGCCTGTTGGACAGTCCAGGGACATATACGGACGTTTTATATATTTTATTTCTATTATTATTTATTCGATTGGTACTTGATTTTCAAAATAATCGCGGATATAACCTTTTATAAGATATATCGGAAAGTAGTTATTTTTAAGCATTTTTACAATAATCTCTATATTTTTATTATAGTATATTTCATCACTGATGGTCAGCACTCTTCGAATAAAATTTTTTGCTGTGTTTACTATAATTGGTTTGCTGTGTTTCGAGTGGAAATTAATCAATCTGCCTGACGATGTAGGCTTTTTATACCAGTCAAAGTATAGTTTTTTGTGTTTTCTTATCACCAAAGTGTCTAAAAATGGTGACTGGTCATCCTTTTCAATTTCATGGGTAAACTTTATTGATTTATTATAACTGTTTAAGTTCGCCAGCATATCCTCTACAGCATCAATTTTTACGATGGCGAATAGATCGTCGACGTATTTAGATAAAAAGCGGGGTTTATTAGGAGAGTCTTCCTCGAATTTACTCAGCAATTCTTCCATTACTAAGTCTGCAATGACAGGTGATGCTGGTGACCCCATTGGCATTCCCGACCGCTGTTCATATATTTTATTATTTGATTTGAAATATCGGTTTTCTTTAATGCAAAATCTCACAATTTCCAAAAACAATTCTTTACTAATACTGGTATGGGCTTTTAATTGGTTCCATTTAGATGCTATAATATCCAAAGCATGGTCGACTGGAATGCTGGGAAACAAGGAAACCACATCTAATTTCATGTAACGGCGACGGGTCCCACGTATGCAATAAATTATATGTCGGGACTACAAAATCAAAATTAAAGACAAGTATTTCCGCGCATAAATCTAATATCAACAAGTAAGGAAGGCTAAGTTCGGGTGTAGCCGAACATTACATACTCAGTTGAGATCTATGGAGGAAATAAGGAAAATCACTATGTAGGAAAATGAACCTAGGGTAACCCTGGAATGCGGTTGTATGACATGTGTATCAAATGGAAGGTATTAAAGAGTATTTTAAGAGAGAGTAGGCCATAGTTCTATGGATGGACGCCATTTAGGGATATCGCCATAAAGGTGGACCAAGGCTGACTCTAGAATTTGTTTGTACGATATGGGTATCAAATGAAAGGTGTTACTGAGCATTTTAAGAGGGAGCGGGCCTAAGGTCTATCGGTTGACGCCTTTTCGAGATATCGCCATTAAGGTGGGCCAGGAGTGACTCTAGAAGGTGTTTGTACGATATGGGTATCAAATGAAAGGTGGTAATGAGTATTTTAAAAGGGAATGGGCTTTAGTTCTATAGGTGAACGCCTTTTCGAGAAATCGCCATAAAGGTGGACCAGGGGTGACTCTAGAATATGATTGTACGATATGGGTATCAAATGAAAGGTGTTAATGAGTATTTTCAAAGGGAGTGATCCTTAGTTCCATAGGTGGACGCCGTTCGAGATATCGCCATAAAGGTGGACCAGGGGTGACTCTAGAATGTGTTTGTACGATATGGGAATCAAATTAAAGGTGTTACTGAGCATTTTAAGAGGGAGTGGGCATTAGGTCTATAGGTGGACGCCTTTTCGAGATGTCGCCATTAGGGTGGGCCAGGGGCGACTCTAGAATGTTTGTACGATATGGGTATCAAACGAAAGGTGTTAGTGAGCATTTTAAAAGGGAGTGTGCATTAGGTCTATAGGTGGATGCCTTTTCGAAATATCGCCATTAGGGTGGGCCAGGGGTGACTCTAGAATGTGTTTGTACGATATGGGTATCAAATGAAAGGTGGTAATGAGTATTTTAAAAGGGATATGGGTATCAAACGAAAGGTGTTACTGAGCATTTTAAGAGGGACTGGGCATTAGGTCTATAGGTGGACACCCTTTCGAGATATCGCCATTGGGGTGGGCCAGGGGTGACTCTAGAATGTTTGTACGATATGGGTATCAAACGAAAGGTGTTACAAAGCATTTTAGGAGGGAGTGGGCATTAGGTCTATAGGTTGACGCCTTTGCGAGATATCGCAATTAGGGTGGGCCAGGGGTGACTCTAGAATGTTTGTACGATACGGGTATGAGCATTTTAAGAGGGAGTGGGCATTAGGTCTATAGGGGGAAGCCTTTTTGAGATATCGCCATTAGGGTGGGCCAGGGGTGACTCTAGAAAGTTTGTACGATATGGGTAAATAACGAAAGGTGTTACTGAGCATTTTAAGAGGGAGTGGGCATTATGTGTATAGGTGGACGCCTTTTCGAGATATCACCATTAGGGTGGGCCAGGGTGACTCTAGAATGTGTTTTTACGATATGGATATCAAATTAAAGGTATTAATGAGGGTTTTAAAAACGAGTGGCCGTTAGATGTATATGTGAAGGCGTTTTCGCGATATCGACCAAAATGTGGACCAGGTGATCCAGAAAATCATCTGTCGGGTACTGCTAATTTATTTATATATGCAATACCACTAACAGTATTCCTGCCAAGATTCCAAACGCTGTTGATTTCGCCTTGTAGAACTTTTTCATTTTCTTCTACTTAATATGGTAGGTGTCACACCCATTTTACAAAGTTTTTTCCAAAGTTATATTTTGCGTCAATAAACCAATCCAATTACCATGTTTCATCCCTTTTTTCGTATTTGGTATAGAATTATGGCATTTTTTTCATTTTTCGTAATTTTCGATATCGATAAAGTGGGCGTGGTTATGGTCGGATTTCGGCCATTTTTTATACCAAGTTAAAGTAAGTTCAGATAAGTACGTGGACTAAGTTTAGTAAAGAGATATCGGTTTTTGCTCAAGTTATTGTGTTAACGGCCGAGCGGAAGGACAGACGGTGGACTGTGTATAAAAACTGGGCGTGGCTTCCACCGATTTCGCCCATTTTCACAGAAAACAGTTACCGTCATAGAATATATGCGCCTACCAAATTTAAGAGGGATTGGTAAATTTTTGTTCGACTTATGGATTTAAAAGTATTCTAGACAAACTAAATGAAAATGGGCGGAGCCACGCCCATTTTGAAATTTTCTTTTATTTTTGTATTTTGTTGCATCATATCATTACTGGAGTTGAATTTTGACTTAATTTACTTATATACAGTAGAGATATTAAACTTTTTGTTAAAATTTCAATTAAAAATTTTTTTTTTTTTAAAAGTGGGCGTGTTCTTCATCCAATTTTGCTAATTTTATTTAGCACATATATAGTAATAGTAGTAACGTTCATGCCAAATTTCATCATGATATCTTCAACGACTGCCAAATTAGAGCTTGCAAAACTTTTAAATTACCTTCTTGTAAAAGTGGGCGGTGCACGCCCATTATCCTAAATCTTACTAATTTTCTATTCTGCGTCATAACCTCAACCCATCTACCAAGTTTCATCGCTTTATCCGCCTGTGGCAATGAATTATCGCATTTTTTCGGTTTTTCGAAATTTTCGATATCGAAAAAATGGCGTGGTTATAGTCCGATATCGTTCATTTTAAATAGCGATCTGAGATGAGTGCCCAGGAATCTACATACCAAATTTCATCAATATACCTCAAAATTTACTCAAGTTATCGTGTTAACGGACAGACGGACGGACATGGCTCAATCAAATTTTTTTTCGATACTGATGATTTTGATATATGGAAGTCTATATCTATCTCGATTCCTTTATACCTGTACAACCAACCGTTATCCAATCAAAGTTAATATACTCTGTGAGCTCTGCTCAACTGAGTATAAAAATCGGAGAGGACCACGCTAAGGATAATAAAACAGCTTTGACACAACATTGCAGAGTAACCGGGCACTCTCCAGATTTAAAAAACGTAGCAGTAATTCAACAAGAGAGGCATTACAACAAAAGATACACATTAGAAATGCTTCATATTATCAATACACCAAGAGATCAAAGAATAAATTTTAAGGCAGATGTAGAAGGCTGCGCGGCAGCCTATCGTCGATTGATTACAACAACTACAATTCCTCGTGAGAAGAGTGTCGTTCCAAATATGCTGTTCCCAACGCTAATGTCCTGAGCCACACTTACTGCTTATTATTTAACGTATTGTTGTTTATGTAAAAATTTGTTTATTATTACGGTTCTTTAGATGTTTACTTTTTTGTTTATCGTTTTCCCTTGTACTTGTTTATTTTAAGATTTGTTAAATTAGTAGATCACGTGCACTCAAGAGTGTAAGCTAAAAATTATGGAATGTTGTTATATTTTATGTGTTAATATGTTTTTATTTTTACATGCCTTTCAGTTCTGAAGATGATTTCAGTTTGAAATCGAAATATCGATAAAAATAAATTGATAAAAATAAATTTGACAAATATAAAGTATATATGTAAAATAAACATTTTTGGTGTTTCAATTTACATATACATGGCCTAGGGCTCGAAAAATTTTTTATAAAAATTTACAAAATCCAAAATTTTTAGAAGTAATTTCATACTCGTCATTTTAAATAGCCACGAAGGCAACAAAAAAATATATATAAAAACAAAACAAGAATATATATAGAACACAAAATTTTGTATATCAAAACAAAAAAATGTAATTCGAAATTATTCATAGTATAGTACAACCGAAAAAAAAAACAAATTAATATATTATAAACAACAAAAAAACCTTAAGTTGAATATATAAAATGTAAATATTGTACAAACAAAGATTCAAAATACCACAATTTTAATTAACATATTTTAAATAGTCATAAAATTGCTCCGGATGAACGAATTTCAAAAAGGAAGGTACACCCTAATATTTTCGTTCATCCAAACCAATTTATAGAATACAAAAGAAGAATATGGCACACGTGTTTAATTTGCCAATTCTTCTTTTGAAAAGGAAGGGTGATATAAGGAACATAAGCCTTACACCAAAATGTAATAAGGTATTCTATATGGTTGGTCCTTAAGTTGTATTTGACAGGCGCGTACAGGTGGCAACGCGCATGTCAAATACAGCTGCGGCCCACATCACTGATATAAGAAATGTGACACACAAAAAAGAAAGAAAAAATGTTGAACTAAGCCAGCAAGTGTGTGCGGAACAATTATTATTAAATAAAATCAACTAAAACTACAAGCACAGGATATTGCTTAAATTAATATATTAACCATACTACAAAAACTAAAACTAATTAAATAAAGTTAACTTAAGACTAAAAGTTCGTGTTTTTGTGATTGGTGTGGAGTGTATTGCGCGTGCAAGCGCACGTCCATTTTACAAATTTACATTTTTCGGAGGTTCATAAAATGAACCTTATAACGCCAATATGTCAAGGATGGGAGAAGAAGAAGGATGGCATCTTATTAATAATATTCATGAATTTCGCATTATTTTAAAATTAAATATTCTGGTAGTTTAAGAAAAATTAAATTGTAATTAAACCTGATATGTAAACATTTTTTTTTTCTGAATCAACTTTGTTAGGTATAAGTGGAATGACTCTGTATATTTTATGGGAAAAAAATGTTAATAAAACGATGCACGCATACACACCGGCAAAGCCGGCATAACGGCACACATACAACCGCTAGGCCAGGCATGGCGTGATACTCCTGTTCCTCACAGCAGCTTTCCGTCAACCGAAGTGGGAGGGGACTGTAACGTAGCGATAAAATAGTATGACCCCCACTGTAACCCTGTTTCTCCAACGCCTGAGACCCCCCTCTCTAACCCTTTTTCACCTACGCCTGAGAGTATACATACATAGTACATTAACAGGTAACCAACAGCAGCAGCTACATACCAATGCATGCGAATAGCATTTGGCGATAACAATAATATGCACACAGTACGCCAACTCACACTAAATGGCAAACTGAAGTACCCAATTAGCGGTTCATTTCTCACTCGCATCATAGCAGAAGCCAGTATAAAAGAGCGTGGGTGCCTTCGGGCCCAGTTTCTCGTCGCAGCCTACGAACCGGCAAGGACAGAGCTGGTGCACCGCCCCCGGCACCTTACCTTAGTGTGCAACCACGGGGTGAGCGATGTCCAGCCAACGAGCCAATCCCACCTCCAGAGGGAAAGTGGGTGCCGCCACGGCACTGGTCACCCTTGCTTGCGGGGACAACGGGTTGTCGCCTTTATGGCTTTCTCGCCCGTGTCCCAGCTAAGTAAGGGGGGGCTCGCCGCCATTCGGCCAACAGATCCCTTCCCTTCAGTCCTGGCTCAGGCAGTAGAGCGACCCGTCGGCTAAAGGGGCTACAGCTGTGCCGTCAAGGCGCACTTCCCCTCGGCCCACGGATCGATCTAAAAAGTTCCGGCTGGTACAACTCCGCGTCCAGCCCTGCCATCGTGCAAGCATGGAGGGGGTGTTGTCCAGCTAGCGAGCCAGCACTAAAAGCGAGTGAGCCAACCACACCACGGAGTGGAAAGGGGCGCTGTCAGGGAACAGGTCACCCCTGCTTGCGGGGACAACGGGTTGTCGCCTTTATGGTTTTCTCGCCCGTGTCCCAGCTAAGTGGGGGGAGGGGGGAGGGCTTCGCCGCCTTATGACCATACGGCCCTTTTCCCCTCCGCCCGGCTCCGGCCGTAGCACCGCTGCTCCGACTACCGTTGGCTGCCCACTATCCTACCGCCGTTGCGCCGATGCTCCGACGACCTTTGGCCGCCCGCTATCCTATCGCCGTCGCGCCGCTGCTACGACGACCGTTAGCTGCTGCTACCTCACCACCGTCCAACCAGCTCGCTGGTACCGTCACTGCGTCCATACCGCTAGATCCATCCGTCCGCTAATACTGTCCGCCGTCCAGCCGCCGTGTTAATCCCGCCACTGCATACCGCTGTACCAATCTGTCCACTAATACTGTCCGTCGTCCGGCCGCCATGCTGATCCCGCCGTTCCACCGCCGTACCGACCCCTCTGCTATTACAACGACCGTTAGCCGCCGCTCGCCTCACTCCCCCGCCATCTTTGTACGGAAAGCTGCTGACCTCACTACCCGTCAAGCCGTGTGTGTGTGCGTGTATTCGTCATTAACACATAAAAACTGCGTTCTTATTAAGTGGGGGTTTGTGAGACCTCTACTTGACCCTGGATTGACTGAGTGCTACCTCAGCCTTCGACAAAACCCACCTCATATACTAAACAGAAGAGATAACTGTAGTGCACACTCACTCTTTGCTATGTTTACTGCGATTCTTATTTACAAGTTTGAAACATTTTGAATTGCAATTTTGAAAAATCGTACATAAATATAGTGCTTTAAACGTTACATATATGTAACACTAGCCTTTAATGAGTTAATATACTTTGAGCAGTATTATTCAGATTTGTCTTATTTACAACACTTCTGTCACAACTGAAAATGAAAAGTCATATTTAACTGAAGTGATAAAGTTACACAATTCTATATAAATCTGTAATTTACGAAGCTTCACTGGATGAGTCTTGATCTCCATAATACAAATGCTAGTTTAAAAATAATAAATACTTCTTCCTTATACGTAAAATTCAAGTTCTGAAGGTAATATCGTCATTGTTCTTTCCTCTCATGGCAGATCATGGACGCCACAGAATATAACAGTTTCTATAATAGACGATATGAATTTTCTATTCTCCTCCACTATTTTTTCGTGCCAAATTTGTAATGACAGGTTGATTGGTGTTATTTTCAAAAATTTCTTTGCTTCTCTGCTACTGCTCCCAGGTGCCATTGATTTGTAGAGTGCTTATTGCAATATTCATGTATGTTTTTATAACGTTGGAAAGATTTTTTTTATCAATGATCCTAAAACACCTTGAACATTTTTCGGCGGAAAAAGAACAAAATATAAACACAAAGCTCCCTTCAGTTTTTTCGAATACTGAAGCCAAAGAGAATACATTTTCAGCCATTCAAATTTAAATTTTCGGCCTAAGTCTTCGACGTCGTCATTAAAACTGTAATTTTCTGACGGCACCCAACATCTCTTTAGAAATTCCATCTTGTCAATAGTTGATATCTGTGATGATCGTCCAACACAAAAGCCTAAATCGTCTGAGTGATATTCTTCCAAACTTGTTTCATTTAAACATGGTGATGCTGAAGTGAAAGAACTTGTTTTAACACGATGGGAGGAATTTGTAGGTTGATGACTAGAGGTCGAAGTTTGGCCTTCATCACACTTCGAAGTGCATTCTTTCGGATCGTTCGATGGAATATCTGTTAAATTTTCCACAAATACGAGCAATTATTTTTTATTGAGAAACTCACAATGAATGTTATAAGCATGAAGTTATAATTTTTACCAATCGCAATATTCATTAGCATGTATACGCAGGTCTAGAACATTACCTGCGTGTCCGAGTAATAAAAAAATAGCTACAAATCCGAAAGTGGTGCCCAAAAACGCGTTTTGCGCAGCATTTCTGCGCAGAACACTTTCACCCACAATTTTTTTGTGTGTACAACAAAGGCACAACAACCACATGAAAGCTTCAAATTGGTTTTGCAAATATCTCGAGAATTATCAGAGATATCGGGTTTATGGTTTCGGATTCGAGATCCTGGGATCAAAACGAGTTTGTGGGTACCACTTTCTGATTTTTAGATATTTTTTTTAGCACACGGCCACTGTCCTAGAACATTACTTGCGTATGCATTCTAATCCAAGAATGTTGTATTCAAATCCAAGTAATTGTGATAATCACACATTTTCCACTTCAAGAATAGAATTTCATTGTAATAACGACTTGATAAAAACTATTACTTAAGTAGTCATATTTTGACTTTAAATACTACAGGGTGATCAATTGCATTCAACTTCACCAAAATTTAGTACTCCAACTAAAAAGTTGAGCCGATAAAAACATCTGTAAACCTTTGCCATTTTTTTTACTTTTTTTCGGTACATTATTATCGGATTTAGGTGGGAAAGGGGGCGGGGCTTTGCCAAGCGCAAAAAATAAAAAAATCATCCCACTAAAATTAAAAATGGCAAAAAAATAATAGTAATTTTATAAATAAAAAAAATTATAAGACTTCATGAATTTAGGGGTAGGCATTTGCCCCCCCCCCCCCCTTCCCCCCTGCCTACGCCCTTGTTTTGAGTTTGAATATCATCCTATCCATCTTCACTTAAGTATTAAATAAAGAAATAAATATTCAAGGGAAGTAATAATTTCAACGGGGGTCGATTGCTAATACATATTAAAAAATGCTGGGATAGGTGTCAAAAGCTGTCAAGAAATTTTTTGAAAAAAAGTAAACGTTTTCATGTGGTTGTTGTAATTTTGGTGATTTCCTTAAGGACCACGCCAACTTTTATATAAAAGATTTTTAAAAGGGTCGTGGGCGAATAAAATAAGCTATATCTTTGCAAAAAAAGAGCTTTATATCAATGGAATTTCATTTCCCAAGTGGAATTATAACAATAAATAGGAAAACCTTCAAATTTTAAAAAATGGGCCTGGCACCGCCCCTTTTATTACTAAGCAATTTTCTATGTTTCGGGAGCCATAACTCGAAGAAAAATTAGTTCATAATAGAACCATATGTATCTATATTTTTGTTTAAGTGACTTGCGTTCACTTAAATAGGCAACGGTTCCGTGACTTGCGTTCACCTAACCGCCCATCTGTGACTAGCGATCACGTCTCCAAGTGACTTGCGTTCCCTTCACTAGTTATGACTTGCGTTCATACAACGCTGGCGGTAGAGTAGACTGGAGTTGCCATGCAGTGCTTCCATTCAACAGTGTTGGAATTGCTTTCCATCACTAATCCATGTTGTAAATACAAGTGCAATACATTAACTCTTTCTCTTGTTTCGTGGAACACCGAACATCTATCAGCAACCAACATCATCTACTTTTTGAGAAAATTTGCATCGGATCATCAACTCCGGAGCGAGTACAAACATCACCACCTACGCCACATCCAACTCCAGGAGAAAATCAAAGGAAGTATTATCCCAAAATCGCAAGTTATATCTTTCAATATAAAAGCAACCGAAGTAGCACTTGCGCTGCGGTATCCCCCTAACTTAATCTAACCCTTGAGCGGTCATCACCACCCTTGCGTGAGATTGGTTATCGAACCCCACCTAGCCCTTGCGCGGCCGCAAGACGGATCCAAACCCCGAATTATATCCTTCAAATTCACTATTTAAATTTATTTCATAAAATTTTCGTTCCATTGTGGAATTAGTTATCATATTTGCTGTGTGAAGTATCAGCGTTTAAGTTCCATTTGTTAGCTTTAAGAGTTTAAATTAAATAAATGAATTAATATAGAAACAAGCATTTGCGTCAATGCGTTAGACATTTGGTCCTTGCGAGCCAAATTTGAATCAGTGGCAACGCAATAAGTACAACACTGGATATATCGCTATCGCCCCATCGCTAACTTTTTCACTCGAATTTTTAACTCTGCGCGTGTGACAACCAAAATATTATAAGTACCATACAATATTTGGAAACAGTCTTAAATTGTTAAAATAATTTGTATAATTGTCGTAAAATTGTCGTAAAATTGTTAAAATATTTTGGAAAGAGTTTACAAAAAAACTTGTGAAGTGAAGTGGCGAAAATTGCAACGCGAATTACCATTTTGCCTCACAAGCCGCCTTGTGCGCAAATCATTGTTGACGTACATCTAAAACCTACCCAAAAATCAGAAAAAAGAGCTCTAAACAACAGCGATGAGGACTGTCCGCATACGCACGTAACTGGAAATTCATTTTTTTCTTTTTCGAGAAAGTGCATTCATAGCGGCAACCAAGCCCGTATATTCTACGGTTATTTTCATATACGGTGGTATCTACATACATACGGAGTTCCAGTCCGCTATTCGGCAAATAGCGTGCCTCAGTTCCAACAATTTTTTCGTTCGTCGCTTGCGCTTGCGCTAGCAGCGACTGCAGCCTATCTCCCTTTTGGCTTTTCATCATTTATGTATATACACATACATGGTAATACTAATTCACGCTATTTGCACTGGCATATCAAAAGACCCCACTTGTTTTTCAATTAAATTGCTTCTAAATACTATAAAAGATCCCTCCTTAATGAAATTCAAAAAGAAGTTCTCTAAAGTTCTATAAAGTGCATATATGAGTTTTTCTCAATAAACCGAAAAGTTGTGTACCTACGCATATGTACATACCACAACCAGTTGCCTACATGCACATACAGATAAACACCGGTTTGTATGAGTAAAGAGTGTGATTTGCTCTAATCGGCATAGTCATCGATATAACTAAAATATTAAATTTGTAATAAGGATTTATCGGTGCGATTGGGTTCGTACCCAATAATTGTCTGGAAAAATTATACCTTAATAAAAAAAAAAAAATACAACAATCTTACATCTTGCGCAATCCAGCACGGGAATAAACCCGTTCTTACGTTGCTTGCATCCAACCAAAACACCTTTTGAAAAAACTCGCTTATCTTGGGTTTCTCAAAATTGAAGATCCCAAGTTATTTTGCATATAACATATCTCCATCATTTTCCATCAACTCTACACATACCACGTTTATTTACACATAACACAAACATTTTGTATCACAAAATATTCAACATCATACGTATATTTCAGTGAATTCGGGGTAAATTCCCTAGTAAACCGTGCTAAGTTCCCTTTTGTGAAATACTTTCGATTTCTGTGGGGCATTCCATAAATAACATTGATTAGTTTCTTTTGGTGAATCTCTCCGTGAGCAGTGCAAACCGATTAAGTGTCCATTCGTTTTCGAAAAATCGTTATCCCTCTGAGCGACAGACGGAAAGTCCACTCTCCAAATAAGTTGAAGTTGAAGTTTCCAAACCTGAATCTTCGCGCACAATACCAATTGTGAACTAAAATAATCTCCACCCAGCTTGTCTTCCTGGTAATTTTTTATCAATTCAGACCCTTGATACCGTCTCCAATCATGCCTTCTTCAACAGAAATAATGTCAAAATTTATCTTCGACTCCAACAATGTGGTGAAATTTTGCACCAATTTTCAAAAGGAAGATCCTGATGACCAAAAGGACTCTTTATTGGAGGTGAAGTTAGAGGACCTCAACGGTCGCTGGGCTTCGTTAAAAAACGCCTATGAAAATGTCTGCAGAGCTGAGGACAGCGCAGTTTCTGGAGAGCTTAAAGAGGAATCCCACAACAAATTTCAGCTTTGTGCTGACTCTTTCTACATCTGTAAATCACATATATTGGACCAATTAAAAATCCTCCGTGGGAATTCATCAGAGTCTGGCAATACCTCCCATTGGAATCAAACAGGGCCAGGCAATACCTCCCGTCAGTCTCTGCCTTTCGATCCAAGCTCGGTTTCATGTCTCAAGGTGGCACCGTGTGATACAGAAACCTTTTGCGGTAGTTATGAGGAGTGGCCATCCTTTCGTGATATGTTCACGGCCGTTTACCTCAACCATCCCAAACTGACTCCCGTACAGAAACTCTATCACTTGCGAAATAAGACTCGAGGAAAGACGGGCGCAATCGTAAAGCAGTACCCTTTGTCCGATGATAACTTTTCATTAGCATGGGAAGCGCTAAAAGCCCGATTCGAAAACAAACGAATCTTAATAGATAAACAATTGAAATTTCTTTCCAACATTCCTCAAGCTACCTCGGAGAGGATTCAAAAGATACAGAACACCATCAATGATTGTCTTGTGATCCTAAAGACGCAAAGAATTTCCGTTTCAGAGTGGGACCCCATTTTAATCTATTTATGTTCCTCAAAGCTACCAGAGGAAACGCTGTCTCTGTGGGAGCAGTCCCTCGAATCTAGGAAGGAGCTTCCTAACTGGTCCCAGATGAACCAGTTTCTGACCAAACGTTACGAAGAGGTTGAACGCCTACATGAATATAAAGGCACTAAATCACGCACTTCGTTCCCATCGAAATCCTCGCCTAAAATCCAATGCAATCACTTTCAAGAAAAACTTACGTCTACTTGTAGATTATGCAACGACAGTTATCCCTTGAATTCCGAAAACTAAGCGTACCAGAGCGTACCAAATTTGTGAAGGATATCCGGTTTTGCACGAATTGCTTCGCTTACAACCATTCATCTACCAACTGTCCCAGTGCCTTCCGATGTCTGCACTGTAAGAAAAACCATCACACCATGTTTCACCCTCCCACAACCAACCAGCCCGAATCAAAGGCTACGCCTAGCACATCCGCAAAAAAGGCAACCAATCTATTACACGCCGAATCTTCCCAAGAGCCCCGACATCCAATCTTCAACCTCACCGAGGGCAATTGGGAAGAGTCTCCTCCTCCCACAAAACCTTACTTCGAAATTCAGGCTAATTTCTCCACCTACAACGAGAAAACACTCCTTCCCTCCCACCGCCCTAGTGAGCATCGAACACCAGGTTTCTATCTTCACGTTACGAGCACTCATCGAACAAGGATCACAAAAAACCTTTGTGTCCGAAAAAATACACCACCGTTTACAACTACCTACCTATATAGAAAACTTTTCAGTCACGGGGATGGGCGGAAAAGTAGTAGAAAATGCCAATCGTGTCTGTCAACTCACGTTGGTACCGAAATTCAATCACACCCGTATCCATACCAATGCCATCGTCTTAAAACAGCTAACCAGTTTTCTTCCATACTTTAAACTATCGAAACCAAATCTTTCGGAAATTCAGGATTTAGATCTTGTGGATCCATACTTTTATACACCCGGTCCCATTGATCTCGTCATTGGCAGTGACCTTATACCCCAGATCCTCCTACAGGGAATGAGACACGGAGTTTTTGGGAGTTTGCTTGCGCAAAATACCGTTTTCGGGTGGTATCTGAGTGGACCACTGACCTCCATCGAATGCTCTACATTTCATACCCATGCCACAACAGTTTCAAACGAGGATCTGAGCTTCCAGCTGAAACGTTTCTGGGAATTAGAGGAAGTCGCTGAATCACATCTCCCATCCGAGGACGACCGCCTCCCCTTCAAAGCAGGGTTCCCATCCCAGATTTCTCTCGGTTCGTCTCGGTCGCAGGCAATGAAACAAGCGATTCGTATGGAACACATGCTCAAAAAAACTCAGCTCCTTGAATCTGAATATAATTATGTGCTAGAAGAATGTCTAGCCCTGGAACATATGAAACCGACTTCTCCCGAAGAAATCCATCAAAACGAAAAGTATTTTTCGTATTATCTTTCGTATCATTCGGTAGTGAAACCAAGCCGACGTCCTCAGGCACGTCATTGAACGATATCCTCCACATAGGCCCTACTTTGCAAACCGATCTTATGTTCATCCTTCTCAACTGTAATAAGGACGATGTAAAGAGGAGGACTGAGTCGCAATCCAAGGACGACAAATACGAATGATCCGATGCGTCGGACTCGGGGAGCGAGAGTAGTGCTGATTCAATGAGCTCCGTGTTGGAGAAGCACACAAATGAAAACGGAGTAGAAGAGTGGAGAAGCGTACGGAGCAGAGGAAGTAAAAGAGCTCTCTCACAGTACCGTGCAGCACTAAGAATTGTTCAACGCTTGGGAGCAGTGGTCGACCCAACAGAAGTCGAGCGCTTGGAATGGTCCCATGAAGCGGTAGAAGTAGGTCGAAAGCAGTTCAAAAGGTTTGCTGCGAGAAACCCTCGGTTCTGCAACCGGTACGAGGAGGAAGAAGCGTCGAATGGCAGAATGAAGAGGCAGCGTTCGTCGGAAGGCGATAAGCCTGCTTTCAAGAGGCAGAAAGGACCCAGTCCTAGAGCCGCGAGGCAGGGAAGTCGCATAGACAAGACAAGTAGGCCCAAAGCTGTAAGACAGATGGGCTCCAATAGCGAGGTAGCAACTACCTCGAAAGCTGCGAGTCAGAGGGAAGTTCCAATTAAGGAAATAGGAGATAAGCCAAAGGGAGATAACGCTAAGGCTCCGGCTTTCTCGGAGGCGCTAAAGGGAGTTAACGCTAAGACTCCGACTTTCTCGGAGGTGCCAATGGGAGATAACACTAAGACCTGCTTTTCCCGAGAAGATGAGTGATGTGGCAAAGCAGTCACTGACTGTGGCGCTGGTTGATCGTAGCAGTCCTTTCGGACAAATGACTACTGAAAGGTGGAGATCTGTGGAAAGGGAGCTTATTAGCTTAGTGCTTAAGATGATGCGGGAACAACCAAGTAAGCCCCTTCCAACCTTTGATTCGGGGGGATGGTATAACGGTGTGAAGATTATAGCGTGCGACAACATCGCGAGCTTGCAGTGGCTGGAGGAAGTGGTTCCAAACCTCCAAAGGCAAGGCACGAATGCGCGGTTTGAGGTGGTGGATAAAGCGCAAATCCCCACGGTACCAAAAGTTAAGGTATGGATACCATGCGTGATGAAGTCGGAGGATACACTGCGACTTCTGCAGAATCAGAATCCGAACATACCGACACAGGATTGGAAGGTACTTACTGTATCTCGGCCTACAGAGCATGGTCAGTTCTACATCTTCCAAATAAACAAGCAGGCGGAGGATATTTTGTACACGCAGCTTGGTAAAATGTCCTTTGGCACTGGCAAAATTTACATGCGACTCAGGAAAAGAAGTCCCGAGGATAAAAACCCTAACACGCTAGAGGTGGGCGAAGTCGAAAAGGACCTCAAAGGCCTAAGGGAAAAAAGACAGGTGGAGGTCCCCGACGTCACCACGAACGTGCTAGAAGAGGACCAACCGCCAAATGGTGCTGTGACTCGCACAGAGGAACACCCTGCACAACAGTCACAAGAGGCTGAAGGGGGCCTCTAATACTCTAAACCAAAGGGCAAGGGGAGGACGACGACGTCAAGACGAAAGTGCTGGAGGGGGACAAACAGCCCAATGGTGCTGCGAGTCCTACAGATAAACCTCCAACACAGTAAAGTGGCGTCGAGCGAACTCCTCCTAACCCTTGAGGAGGGTTCGTTTGACGTGGCGCTGATCCAGGAGCCGTGGCTCTCATCGGGAGGAAAGGTTTCTGGACTTAGCGCGCGCGGGTTTGGCGTTTACTACGCGCAAACGGAAGGACGGGTGCGAGCTGTAGTAATGGTAAGGAAACAGCTGCATTCATATATGCTGCCTAATTACACCACTGAGGATCTCGTAGCGGTGGCCGTTGAGCAAAAGAATAAGCAGGCATTTATCCTGGCGTCCTGCTACATGGTCCATGCTGCGGAGGTCCCACCGATGGAGCGCAAAAGGCTAGTACAGAAGGAAGGGCGCAAAGGGCGGTTGGTCATAGGCGCAGATGTAAATGCGCACCACAATGCATGGGGAAGAGCAGATACGAACGAGAGAGTCGAATCTCTGTTTTGTTACATCCTGCAAACCAATTTGCAGATAGCTAACAGGGGAAATGTCCCTACATACATTGGTCCAACATCCAGCAATGTTCTGGATATTACATTGAGCTCCGAGCGTGATATATCAAGGTATGATTGGATGGTTCTTGATAGACCATTCTTCTCCGACCATGCGTATATCAGCTTCAACATCCCCCTAAAGAGGGTAGAGAAGAGAGGAACCTTTAGAAACACTAGGTCAACGAACTGGACTAAATTCCAGAAACATGTAGAAACAAAACTGGGACAACCCAAAGAGGTTGCTAATGTAGAGGAACTGGAAGAGTCGAATGAATTCCTAACAAGGACGCTTATGACTGCGTATAACAAAGCTTGCCCTCTAAGAAGATTCAGAGGAAAAGCAAAGCCATGGTGGAGCAATGAGCTGAGTCTTCTAAGAAGACAGGTTAAAGAAATGTTTAAGCTCACAAAGACCGCGGAAAGCGAAGCGTCTCGAGAAGAGTATAGGGATCTACTGAGGATCTACAAGCGTGAAATTACCAGGGCGAAGACAAACTCATGGGAAAGTTTCTGTACGGACATAGAGTGCTCCAGCGAAACAACACGGTTGAAAAAAGTCCTAGCAAAGGGAAACATAGTCCAGGGACTAATAAAGAAAGATAACGGGGAATGGTCACGTAATAGTGAGGAGTCCCTTGAGGTGCTTCTCGATACACATTTCCCATTGGGAGACGGTTTAGAGGAGCCAGCAGACATCACTCACACTCCGATCACGGAGCTAGTAGTGCCGGGCTTGGTGACCGATACCAAGATCGAGTGGGCAGTGAAGACGTTTTCTAAGTTTAAATCGCCGGGGCCAGATGGTATATTCCCGGCCATGCTACAAGTCTCAAGTAGGGCGGTCGCGGAATGGCTTAAAATAATATTCGATGGGTGCATACGACTGAATCATGTACCGCACTATTGGAGAACTGCTCGTGTAGCTTTTCTACCAAAGGCGGGGAAGATCGGTCACATGTATTCCAAAGACTATAGACCCATTAGCTTAACATCATTTCCGCTCAAAACCTTTGAGAGGCTGATAGATGTGTACATAAAGTCCAACGTGGATGAAAAGCTGCTCTCCACAACTCAGCATGCGTACACCAAAGGCAAGTCGGTAGACACCGCATTGCATAGGGTGGTAATAAGCATAGAGAAATCCCTGGAATATAAGGAGTATGCTCTAGGCGTCTTCTTGGACATTACCGGGGCCTTCAATAATGTTGCGAAATGGGCGATTATGGATGGTCTTAATTACATTAAAGTACATCCTGCCTTAATCAGATGGATCGGCTGCATGTTAAATTGCAGAAAGATTACATCACAATGGTGATTGTACGAGGCCACGAAATCAGTCGACAGGGGCACGCCGCAGGGAGGTGTGCTATCACCTCTGCTGTGGACGCTGGTCATCAACCAACTGCTCAGGCAATTCGATGAGGGACCCGTAATACTTACGGCTTACGCAGATGACGTTGCAATTGTCATAAGTGGAAAGTGCCTTCCAACGATTAGTTCTTTGATGGATCGGGCGCTTCGCGATATTCATACCTGGGCATCTAATGTCGGGTTGAACGTCAATGCGGAGAAGACGGATATGGTCTTGTTTACAAAGAGGTACAAGGTCCCAAATTGGACCAGGCCTAAGTAAGGAGGGGTGACCTTACAGGAGAAACCTTGCACAAAATATTTAGGAATCATCCTAGACAGTAAGCTGTCATAGAAGCTCAACGTGGAGGAGAGGGTCAAGAAGGCCTCAACGGCACTCTACGCATGTAAAAGAATGCTGGGGTGTACGTGAAGCCTATAGCCCTCTCTTTCTCATTGGGTTTTTACAGCGATTGTAAGCCCTATTCTATACTATGGAGTTCTTGTTTGGTGGAAAGCCACACAAAAAACAACATACCTCAAAAAATTAGAGGGGGTATGCAGACTATCGATGCTTAGCATTACGGGAGCCCTGAAAACAACCCCGACGGCTGCACTGTTTGCCATTTTGCACATCCCACCTGTAGACCTGGTAGCAAAGAACAAAGCGTTAACGACCGCAACCAGGCTCGGTGCTTCGAGGCAGCTTGAGCGCCGACCATATGGCAATAGTAGTATAGCGTCATCAATCACAAGACGAACAGACTACATGACTCCCTATCTGCGCTTCGAGGGAGATCTTAAGGCCACAATAGAGGTGGACGGTTGGCGCAAGTGTGCGCAAATGGCGGACGAGGCGATACATGTGTACACCGATGGTTCCAAAGTAGTGGAAGGAGTGGGGTCTGCGGTATACTGCACTGATCCGGAAATAAGCAGATCCTACAGGCTGCCGGATTACTGTAGCGTTTTCCAAGCGGAAATATTAGCCGTAACCAAAGCAGTAGAAACCCTGGAAGAGAATAGCTTAAGCTGCAACCGTGTTAACTTTTATATTGACAGTCAAGCAGCAATTAAGGCAATAATCTCGCATAGCACAGCATCTAAATGCGTGTTAGAGTGTAAGCAGCCTCTGGAGAGAATCGGGACAGGGAGAAGCATACATCTATATTGGGTCCCAGGGCATATGGGAAAAGATGGGAATGAAAAAGCGGATGAACTAGCTAAAAAGGGCGCATCCCTTGAAGCTTGCTCCGTAGATGTCCCAATTAGATTGGGCGAGATTAAGCGAAGGCGAGAGCTGCACATGATCGACCAAGCGGGAAAGGCGTGGGTTCAAGCGCGGGGCTGTAAAGTGTCGAAGATTATGTGTAGGTCTTACAACCTTAGACTAACACAGTTGCTCCTATCATTAAAAAGAGAGGACTGTAGACTCATGACGGGTATTCTGACTGGACACTGCCTTCTGGCGTCACATGCCTTTAAACTAGGCTTGGTCAGTGATAGCAGATGTAGGAAGTGCGGGTTGGAGGAGGAAACGATCGAGCACGTTCTGTGCTCGTGCCCTGCACTTGCCAGGCTAAGAATCCAGCTATTAGGAGTGATAGAGCTGTCAGATCAAGAAGCAGCAAGTGGGTTAAGTCCTAGGAAGCTTCTAGTATTTGCCAAGAGGACGGAGTTATTTTATAACATAGGTCCTGGTTTTTGATAGGGTTTTTCAGTTTGGTCGTTAAAACAAACTTCTGGTAACACTACGGACTCAATCAGTCTATGTGAGGTCATGGAACGGCCAGTTCAACCTACCTACCTACCTTCTCAACTGGCGTCTTTATAGATATGTATTCAATGGCGACATTCAAAAAATGTACCGTCAGATCCTCCTACATGAGGACGACCAGCAGTATCAGAGAGTTATTTTTCGTCGACCCCATGACACAAAACCTACCGATTTCGCCTTAAAAACCGTAACATTTGGAGTGAACTGTGCGCCATACCTGGCTATCCGAACATTACACCAGTTGGCCAAGGACTTGAGGGAACCCTACCCTATAGCTGAGCGAATTCTCACCAAAGAAACTTACGTTGACGACATCTTGTCTGGAGGACATGACCTTCGCTCCTGCATGCAAGCCCAATTCTAAACCATTCATTGTTTAAACTCCGCGGGATTCCCCCTCAAGAAAATCACAGCCAACCATCCAGAGCTTCTTGTCCATATTGCAACAGAAGACTTGCTTGACTCCGACTTCTTGAAATTTGATTGCTCAAGTTCAACGAAAACCCTCGGCATTAGATGGAAGGCATTAAACGATTCGTTTTCGTATACCATAGAACCCACTCAAGTACCTTCTCAGGCAAATAAAAGGCAAATCTTATCTTCGGTTTCGAAACTTTTCGATCCCGCAGGGCAGCTCGCGCCTATTCTGATTCAGGCAAAGATATTGCTACAGCAGATATGGTTAGAAGGTACTGAATGGGACGAATGTGTCCAACCACCCTCCCTCCAAAAGTGGATTTAATTCGTATCCGACCTACCGGTTATCGGAAAAGTTCGAATACCCAGATGGACTGAGTTTTCTCCAAACCAAAACATCCAAATTCACGGCTTTCGCGATGCTTCCGAGAAAGCATATTGCGCAACTGTATTTATACGTTGTAAATCGGATGAAAAAGTCTCATGTCATCTTCTCTTTTCTAAAACAAAAGTAGCACCTTTGCAATGAGTGAGCCTGCCGCATTTAGAACTGTGCGGTGCAGTCCTAACATTCAAATGCATAAAAAATCTAATCAATCAACTACCTTTAAGAGATATTGAAATCTTCTTATGGTCGGATTCATCAATCGTCCTTGCGTGGTACGAAAAGCCAACATGCAATTGGAAAATATATGTAGCGAATCGTACGTCACAGATTATCAACAACGTAGGTAACATCAAATGCCGCCACGTATCCACTAACCATAACCCAGCAGACCTCGGCACTCAAGGGTGTAGACCACAGGATTTAATTTACCAATCACTGTGGTGGACCGGACCAGACGGGCTTCTAAAACCACCCGAGCAATGGCCCCTTTCATCGCGTCAGAACGTTGTTCCTCACGAAGAACGAAAGGTTGAGGCGTTTCACATTTCGGAGAATGAACCCGACATCCTAGATAGATTCTCATCTTGGCCGAGGGCATTACGAGTGATAACCTACATCTTTCGTTTCCTCCATCGAATCAAGCCCACAATTCTTGATCAATTGCGAGTCTTTAGTTATCACTCAGTTAAAATTAACTGGGTAAAAACACGTCTCATAAAAAAAACATGGAACTTGGGGGTGGGGAGTGAGGGATGGCCTGAAGGTTTAATGTGGCCATATAAATCGTTCCCGAGATGGTCGGGCCAGCACCTTAATGGTGCTGTGTTACCGGAGCGTATCGGATCTGTATCCGACAAAGGACCATCACATCGATAACACTCCCCAAAGCCTTCGGGGAGTAACTAATCGCTACAACAACAACAACAACAACAACATCTCATAAAACTTGCGCAGACCAGATACTATCCCGTGGAATATGCCCAAATTTCCAATGGACAAAATATCTCAAAAAGGAGTTCACTTCTCCCCCTGAATCCCCTTCTCGGCGCAAATGGCCTTCTCCGGGTGATGACCAATTCGGACATCCCGTATAAAGAAAAATATGCAGTCATAATCCCTGAATCCTCACGTTTCTGCTACTTATTTCTCCAATATCTACATAATTTATTAATGCATGCTGGACACCAACTCATGGTGAGAACTGCTAGAGAGGAATATTCCATTCCGCGATTGAAATCAAAAATTAAGTTTTGCATACGTAAATGCAAAATATGTACCATCTTCAAAAAAGCCTCGAGATCACAAATCATGGCAGACTTACCACCAGAACGTTCTAACTATTCCCTACCATTCACCTATACCGGACTGGACTTTGCAGGTCCCTTTGACCTTAAATCGTCAAGTATGCGTAAAGCACCAATAATTAAAGGCTACGTCTGCGTCTTTGTGTGTTTCTGCACCAAAGCAATACACTTAGAACCCTGTTCGGAACTTTCAACCAAAGCATTTCAAGCCGCCTTTTCCCGATTCGTCGAAAGAAGCGGTCTTCCCTCACGACTCTTCTCCGACAATGGGAAAAACTTTATCGGCGCCAATAGGGCATTTCAACTAGACTTTAAACAATTCCTGAAAGAAGCTTCCGATGATATCAAGGAAAAATACTCTCTTCAATCTCTCGAATGGCACTTTTTACCACCCAATGCCGCCCACATGGGTGGCCTCTGGGAAGCCGCCGCTAAGAGCTTCAAATTGCATTTTAAACGCATTGCTAGCGGTCATCATTTTACATTCGAGGAGCTGGCCACATTGCTTGCGCGCATTGAAGCCACAATCAACTCCTGACCACTCTCCCCTATGTCCGATAAGCCACAGGAACTACTCGCGCTAACTCCAGGGCATTTCCTACGCGGTGCGCCACTGCTGGCTGCGCCGGAGCCCCAACTCGATAATCTATCTCTCCATAACAAATGGGAAAAGCTTAAAAGGTTACATCACCAATTTAGTCAAAGGTGGAAAGATGAATACCTCAAAGAGTTTCATAAAAGGTATAAATGGAAGACCGCTCAAAAGGACCTTTCTGAAGGATATTTCGTCGTTCTTAAAAATTAATTGCTGCCCCCAAACAAATGGCGCCTAGGCCGAGTAGAAAAGGTGTACCATGGAGTTGACAATCGTATACGTGTCGTCGACATTCGAACGCAACAGGGAAATTTCATCAGACCAATAGTCAAACTATGTCCTCTTCCCATCCAAGCTGAGATGCCCAGCCCTTAACCCGACTTCACACACACTTTCGCCGTCCAATTACCACCGCCATACCTGTTTAATACTTTTACTAAATCGCATCTCTCTTACAGAAGCCGTGACACCCATCAATCGTCATCGTCGGATGTCTCCGTCGGCAATCGTTCCCGGGTACCCCGTGACCCCAACGTGCACCAGTACTTGGTATGCTTCCGCTATCACGCCCTGCGTTTTTGCCGGGAGTTTAATTTGATGGATGTAGAGGAGCGTCCCGTCAAGGTACGCTTCCTCGATTCCTGCCCCAATTGCCTCACCCGAACACACAACCATGTCAGAGACTGTCAATCCGAACAGAAGTGCAAGATATGTCGTCAATGACACCACACCCTACTGCATCGTCCATCCACGGAAAAGCTGGAGGTGGAACACACCTCTACCGAAACGGCACGTCAACGGGCAACAACCCCGGCGGCCCGCCGCCGCCACCTCTCGATCGGCTTCAAGACCCGCTACGGCACCGGCTCGACGTAGACCTCAGCCATTGGATGCTCGCTGGTGCCTCGAGCTCGACAATGCCATCACTGCCTTACAACGCCTCCGCAGAGCAGTTGCACATGTGCAACGGGGCGCCATGTTTAAGTAACTTGCGTTCACTTAAATAGGCAACGGTTCCTTGACTTGCGTTCACCTAACCACCCATCTGTGACTTGCGATCACGTCTCCAAGTGACTTGCGTTTACTTCACTAGTTATGACTTGCGTTCATACAACCCTGGCGGTAGAGTAGACTGGAGTTGCCATCCAGTGCTTCCATTCAACAGTGTTGGAATCGCTTTCCATTACTAACCCATGTTATAAATACAAGTGCAAGGCATTAACTCTTTCTCTTGTTTCGTGGAACACCGAACATCTACCAGCAACCAACATCATCTACTTTTTGAGAAAATTTGCATCGGATCATCAACTCCGGAGCGAGTACAAACATCACCACCTACGCCACATCCAACTCCAGGAGAAAAGCAAAGGAAGTATTATCCCAAAGTCGTAAGTTATATCTTTCAATATAAAAGCAACCGAAGTAGCACTTGCGCTGCGGTACCCCCCTAACTTAATCTAACCCTTGCGCGGTCATCACCACCCTTGCGTGAGGTTGGTTCTCGAACCCCACCTATCCCTTGCGCGGCCGCAAGACGGATCCAAACCCCGAATTATATCCTTCAAATTCACTATTCAAATTCATTTCATAAAATTTTCATTCCATTGTGGAATTAGTTAACATATTTGCTGTGTGAAGTATCAGCGTTTAAGTTCCAATTGTTAGCTTTAAGAGTTTAAATTCAATAAATGAATTAATATAGAAACAAGCATTTGCGTCAAACTTCAAAGAAAAAACTTTTTCTATTAATTATAAACAAATAGAGTAATATTTTTTAACAAAAATAAGCCTATGCACTGCGGCTGATCAATACGAATCGATTCGTATAACTTTTATATGATTTTTCGTATGCTAAGTATGCGAAACAGCCTGTCAATTGATTGTATGGAAATTTTGTTAGCGAATTAATTTAAACAATATTAATTCGCTAACAAAATTTCCATACAATCAATTGACAGGCTGTTTCGCATACTTAGCATACGAAAAATCATATAAAAGTTATACGAATCGATTCGTATTGATCAGCCGCAGTGCATAGGCTTATTTTTGTTAAAAAATATTACTCTATTTGTTTATAATTAATAGAAAAAGTTTTTTCTATACAGCGGTGGTTTGTTTGACTGGCATATTTGCTACTTCTATTCCTTTTTACCAACTATATTTATTCAGTGTTGCGCCATCTGGTACAAATCACCGATAATGCTAGATTTTTGTTTATTGTCAATTACTTTGTTTGACATTCCCAAGTGCTCATGGTTTATTAACAATTGTTTTTGTTTTCATCGGCCTATTGATAAATGATTCAAGGTTCGATTCGAGCTCAAGGCCAGAACAATCATTTTTTTCTAATGATAATTATTGTTATTTTTTTTAATTTTTTCTAAATTTGAAAAATTGTATTTTGTTTTTGGAATAGTAAGTAAAAAATTTGCAATAGGCCGATAAAAACAGTTGTTAATAAACCATGAGCACTTGGGAATGTCAAACAAAGTAATTGACAATAAACAAAAATCCAGCACCAGATGGCGCAACACTGAATAAATATAGTAGGTAAAAAGGAATAGAAGTAGCAAATTTGCCAGTCAAACAAACCACCGCTGTATAGCTAAATGGTTAGCGCAGCATGCCTAAAGAGTACTGATGATGAAGGCTTTGCACCCTTCGAAATGGATCTATCCGCGCAGCTATGGCAGGTTGTCTGTAAATTTTTCTACTTACTATTCCAAAAATAAAATACAATTTTCCAAATTTGAAAAATTAAAAAAAAAATAACAATAATTATCATTAGAAAAAAATTATTGTTCTGGCTTTGAGAACGAATCGAACCTTGAATCATTTATCAATAGGCCGATAAAAACAAAAACAATTGAAAAAGTTTTTTGTAAATTCGAAAATCTGTGCAACTATCGAATTTGCCATCTGTAGGACGCATTAAGTTCACAAACCCCCTGAGTACAAAGCTCCAAATGGTGATTTGTCGCGTTGCTCAAATGTTCCATCTCTACATATGTATATATTTTTACACGCCAAACGGTTATCATATTTGCTGTGTGAAGTATCAGCGTTTAAGTTCCATTTGTTAGCTTTAAGAGTTTAAATTAAATAAATGAATTAATACAGAAACAAGCATTTGCGTCAATGCGTTAGACATTTGGTCCTTGCGAGCCAAATTTGAATCAGTGGCAACGCAATAAGTACAACACTGGATATATCGCTATCGCCCCATCGCTAACTTTTTCACTCGAATTTTTAACTCTGCGCGTGTGACAACCAAAATATTATAAGTACCATACAATATTTGGAAACAGTCTTAAATTGTTAAAATAATTTGTATAATTGTCGTAAAATTGTCGTAAAATTGTTAAAATATTTTGGAAAGAGTTTACAAAAAAACTTGTGAAGTGAAGTGGCGAAAATTGCAACGCGAATTACCATTTTGCCTCACAAGCCGCCTTGTGCGCAAATCATTGTTGACGTACATCTAAAACCTACCCAAAAATCAGAAAAAAGAGCTCTAAACAACAGCGATGAGGACTGTCCGCATACGCACGTAACTGGAAATTCATTTTTTTCTTTTTCGAGAAAGTGCATTCATAGCGGCAACCAAGCCCGTATATTCTACGGTTATTTTCATATACGGTGGTATCTACATACATACGGAGTTCCAGTCCGCTATTCGGCAAATAGCGTGCCTCAGTTCCAACAATTTTTTCGTTCGTCGCTTGCGCTTGCGCTAGCAGCGACTGCAGCCTATCTCCCTTTTGGCTTTTCATCATTTATGTATATACACATACATGGTAATACTAATTCACGCTATTTGCACTGGCATATCAAAAGACCCCACTTGTTTTTCAATTAAATTGCTTCTAAATACTATAAAAGATCCCTCCTTAATGAAATTCAAAAAGAAGTTCTCTAAATTTCTATAAAGTGCATATATGAGTTTTTCTCAATAAACCGAAAAGTTGTGTACCTACGCATATGTACATACCACAACCAGTTGCCTACATGCACATACAGATAAACACCGGTTTGTATGAGTAAAGAGTGTGATTTGCTCTAATCGGCATAGTCATCGATATAACTAAAATATTAAATTTGTAATAAGGATTTATCGGTGCGATTGGGTTCGTACCCAATAATTGTCTGGAAAAATTATACCTTAATAAAAAAAAAAAAATACAACAATCTTACATCTTGCGCAATCCAGCACGGGAATAAACCCGTTCTTACGTTGCTTGCGTCCAACCAAAACACCTTTTGAAAAAACTCGCTTATCTTGGGTTTCTCAAAATTGAAGATCCCAAGTTATTTTGCATATAACATATCTCCATCATTTTCCATCAACTCTACACATACCACGTTTATTTACACATAACACAAACATTTTGTATCACAAAATATTCAACATCATACGTATATTTCAGTGAATTCGGGGTAAATTCCCTAGTAAACCGTGCTAAGTTCCCTTTTGTGAAATACTTTCGATTTCTGTGGGGCATTCCATAAGTAACATTGATTAGTTTCTTTTGGTGAATCTCTCCGTGAGCAGTGCAAACCGATTAAGTGTCCATTCGTTTTCGAAAAATCGTTATCCCTCTGAGCGACAGACGGAAAGTCCACTCTCCAAATAAGTTGAAGTTGAAGTTTCCAAACCTGAATCTTCGCGCACAATACCAATTGTGAACTAAAATAATCTCCACCCAGCTTGTCTTCCTGGTAATTTTTTATCAATTCAGACCCTTGATACCGTCTCCAATCATGCCTTCTTCAACAGAAATAATGTCATAATTTATCTTCGACTCCAACAATGTGGTGAAATTTTGCACCAATTTTCAAAAGGAAGATCCTGATGACCAAAAGGACTCTTTATTGGAGGTGAAGTTAGAGGACCTCAACGGTCGCTGGGCTTCGTTAAAAAACGCCTATGAAAATGTCTGCAGAGCTGAGGACAGCGCAGTTTCTGGAGAGCTTAAAGAGGAAACCCACAACAAATTTCAGCTTTGTGCTGACTCTTTCTACATCTGTAAATCACATATATTGGACCAATTAAAAATCCTCCGTGGGAATTCATCAGAGTCTGGCAATACCTCCCATTGGAATCAAACAGGGCCAGGCAATACCTCCCGTCAGTCTCTGCCTTTCGATCCAAGCTCGGTTTCATGTCTCAAGGTGGCACCGTGTGATACAGAAACCTTTTGCGGTAGTTATGAGGAGTGGCCATCCTTTCGTGATATGTTCACGGCCGTTTACCTCAACCATCCCAAACTGACTCCCGTACAGAAACTCTATCACTTGCGAAATAAGACTCGAGGAAAGACGGGCGCAATCGTAAAGCAGTACCCTTTGTCCGATGATAACTTTTCATTAGCATGGGAAGCGCTAAAAGCCCGATTCGAAAACAAACGAATCTTAATAGATAAACAATTGAAATTTCTTTCCAACATTCCTCAAGCTACCTCGGAGAGGATTCAAAAGATACAGAACACCATCAATGATTTTCTTGTGATCCTAAAGACGCAAAGAATTTCCGTTTCAGAGTGGGACCCCATTTTAATCTATTTATGTTCCTCAAAGCTACCAGAGGAAACGCTGTCTCTGTGGGAGCAGTCCCTCGAATCTAGGAAGGAGCTTCCTAACTGGTCCCAGATGAACCAGTTTCTGACCAAACGTTCCGAAGAGGTTGAACGCCTACATGAATATAAAGGCACTAAATCACGCACTTCGTTCCCATCGAAATCCTCGCCTAAAATCCAATGCAATCACTTTCAAGAAAAACTTACGTCTACTTGTAGATTATGCAACGACAGTTATCCCTTGAATTCCGAAAACTAAGCGTACCAGAGCGTACCAAATTTGTGAAGGATATCCGGTTTTGCACGAATTGCTTCGCTTACAACCATTCATCTACCAACTGTCCCAGTGCCTTCCGATGTCTGCACTGTAAGAAAAACCATCACACCATGTTTCACCCTCCCACAACCAACCAGCCCGAATCAAAGGCTACGCCTAGCACATCCGCAAAAAAGGCAACCAATCTATTACACGCCGAATCTTCCCAAGAACCCCGACATCCAATCTTCAACCTCACCGAGGGCAATTGTGAAGAGTCTCCTCCTCCCACAAAACCTTACTTCGAAATTCAGGCTAATTTCTCCACCTACAACGAGAAAACACTCCTTCCCTCCCACCGCCCTAGTGAGCATCGAACACCAGGTTTCTATCTTCACGTTACGAGCACTCATCGAACAAGGATCACAAAAAACCTTTGTGTCCGAAAAAATACACCACCGTTTACAACTACCTACCTATATAGAAAACTTTTCAGTCACGGGGATGGGCGGAAAAGTAGTAGAAAATGCCAATCGTGTCTGTCAACTCACGTTGGTACCGAAATTCAATCACACCCGTATCCATACCAATGCCATCGTCTTAAAACAGCTGACCAGTTTTCTTCCATACTTTAAACTATCGAAACCAAATCTTTCGGAAATTCAGGATTTAGATCTTGTGGATCCATACTTTTATACACCCGGTCCCATTGATCTCGTCATTGGCAGTGACCTTATACCCCAGATCCTCCTACAGGGAATGAGACACGGAGTTTTTGGGAGTTTGCTTGCGCAAAGTACCGTTTTCGGGTGGTATCTGAGTGGACCACTGACCTCCATCGAATGCTCTACATTTCATACCCATGCCACAACAGTTTCAAACGAGGATCTGAGCTTCCAGCTGAAACGTTTCTGGGAATTAGAGGAAGTCGCTGAATCACATCTCCCATCCGAGGACGACCGCCTCCCCTTCAAAGCAGGGTTCCCATCCCAGATTTCTCTCGGTTCGTCTCGGTCGCAGGCAATGAAACAAGCGATTCGTATGGAACACATGCTCAAAAAAACTCAGCTCCTTGAATCTGAATATAATTATGTGCTAGAAGAATGTCTAGCCCTGGAACATATGAAACCGACTTCTCCCGAAGAAATCCATCAAAACGAAAAGTATTTTTCGTATTATCTTTCGTATCATTCGGTAGTGAAACCAAGCCGACGTCCTCAGGCATGTCATTGAACGATATCCTCCACATAGGCCCTACTTTGCAAACCGATCTTATGTTCATCCTTCTCAACTGTAATAAGGACGATGTAAAGAGGAGGACTGAGTCGCAATCCAAGGACGACAAATACGAATGATCCGATGCGTCGGACTCGGGGAGCGAGAGTAGTGCTGATTCAATGAGCTCCGTGTTGGAGAAGCACACAAATGAAAACGGAGTAGAAGAGTGGAGAAGCGTACGGAGCAGAGGAAGTAAAAGAGCTCTCTCACAGTACCGTGCAGCACTAAGAATTGTTCAACGCTTGGGAGCAGTGGTCGACCCAACAGAAGTCGAGCGCTTGGAATGGTCCCATGAAGCGGTAGAAGTAGGTCGAAGGCAGTTCAAAAGGTTTGCTGCGAGAAACCCTCGGTTCTGCAACCGGTACGAGGAGGAAGAAGCGTCGAATGGCAGAATGAAGTGGCAGCGTTCGTCGGAAGGCGATAAGCCTGCTTTCAAGAGGCAGAAAGGACCCAGTCCTAGAGCCGCGAGGCAGGGAAGTCGCATAGACAAGACAAGTAGGCCCAAAGCTGTAAGACAGATGGGCTCCAATAGCGAGGTAGCAACTACCTCGAAAGCTGCGAGTCAGAGGGAAGTTCCAATTAAGGAAATAGGAGATAAGCCAAAGGGAGATAACGCTAAGGCTCCGGCTTTCTCGGAGGCGCTAAAGGGAGTTAACGCTAAGACTCCGACTTTCTCGGAGGTGCCAATGGGAGATAACACTAAGACCTGCTTTTCCCGAGAAGATGAGTGATGTGGCAAAGCAGTCACTGACTGTGGCGCTGGTTGATCGTAGCAGTCCTTTCGGACAAATGACTACTGAAAGGTGGAGATCTGTGGAAAGGGAGCTTATTAGCTTAGTGCTTAAGATGATGCGGGAACAACCAAGTAAGCCCCTTCCAACCTTTGATTCGGGGGGATGGTATAACGGTGTGAAGATTATAGCGTGCGACAACATCGCGAGCTTGCAGTGGCTGGAGGAAGTGGTTCCAAACCTCCAAAGGCAAGGCACGAACGCGCGGTTTGAGGTGGTGGATAAAGCGCAAATCCCCACGGTACCAAAAGTTAAGGTATGGATACCATGCGTGATGAAGTCGGAGGATACACTGCGACTTCTGCAGAATCAGAATCCGAACATACCGACACAGGATTGGAAGGTACTTACTGTATCTCGGCCTACCGAGCATGGTCAGTTCTACATCTTCCAAACAAACAAGCAGGCGGAGGATATTTTGTACATGCAGCTTGGTAAAATGTCCTTTGGCACTGGCAAAATTTACATGCGACTCAGGAAAAGAAGTCCCGAGGATAAAAACCCTAACACGCTAGAGGTGGGCGAAGTCGAAAAGGACCTCAAAGGCCTAAGGGAAAAAAGACAGGTGGAGGTCCCCGACGTCACCACGAACGTGCTAGAAGAGGACCAACCGCTAAATGGTGCTGTGACTCGCACAGAGGAACACCCTGCACAACAGTCACAAGAGGCTGAAGGGGGCCTCTAATACTCTAAACCAAAGGGCAAGGGGAAGACGACGACGTCAAGACGAAAGTGCTGGAGGGGGACAAACAGCCCAATGGTGCTGCGAGTCCTACAGATAAACCTCCAACACAGTAAAGTGGCGTCGAGCGAACTCCTCCTAACCCTTGAGGAGGGTTCGTTTGACGTGGCGCTGATCCAGGAGCCGTGGCTCTCATCGGGAGGAAAGGTTTCTGGACTTAGCGCGCGCGGGTTTGGCGTTTACTACGCGCAAACGGAAGGACGGGTGCGAGCTGTAGTAATGGTAAGGAAACAGCTGCATTCATATATGCTGCCTAATTACACCACTGAGGATCTCGTAGCGGTGGCCGTTGAGCAAAAGAATAAGCAGGCATTTATCCTGGCGTCCTGCTACATGGTCCATGCTGCGGAGGTCCCACCGATGGAGCGCAAAAGGCTAGTACAGAAGGAAGGGCGCAAAGGGCGGTTGGTCATAGGCGCAGATGTAAATGCGCACCACAATGCATGGGGAAGAGCAGATACGAACGAGAGAGTCGAATCTCTGTTTTGTTACATCCTGCAAACCAATTTGCAGATAGCCAACAGGGGAAATGTCCCTACATACATTGGTCCAACATCCAGCAATGTTCTGGATATTACATTGAGCTCCGAGCGTGATATATCAAGGTATGATTGGATGGTTCTTGATAGACCATTCTTCTCCGACCATGCGTATATCAGCTTCAACATCCCCCTAAAGAGGGTAGAGAAGAGAGGAACCTTTAGAAACACTGGGTCAACGAACTGGAGTAAATTCCAGAAACATGTAGAAACAAAACTGGGACAACCCAAAGAGGTTGCTAATGTAGAGGAACTGGAAGAGTCGAATGAATTCCTAACAAGGACGCTTATGACTGCGTATAACAAAGCTTGCCCTCTAAGAAGATTCAGAGGAAAAGCAAAGCCATGGTGGAGCAATGAGCTGAGTCTTCTAAGAAGACAGGTTAAAGAAATGTTTAAGCTCACAAAGACCGCGGAAAGCGAAGCGTCTCGAGAAGAGTATAGGGATCTACTGAGGATCTACAAGCGTGAAATTACCAGGGCGAAGACAAACTCATGGGAAAGTTTCTGTACGGACATAGAGTGCTCCAGCGAAACAACACGGTTGAAAAAAGTCCTAGCAAAGGGAAACATAGTCCAGGGACTAATAAAGAAAGATAACGGGGAATGGTCACGTAATAGTGAGGAATCCCTTGAGGTGCTTCTCGATACACATTTCCCATTGGGAGACGGTTTAGAGGAGCCAGCAGACATCACTCACACTCCGATCACGGAGCTAGTAGTGCCGGGCTTGGTGACCGATACCAAGATCGAGTGGGCAGTGAAGACGTTTTCTAAGTTTAAATCGCCGGGGCCAGATGGTATATTCCCGGCCATGCTACAAGTCTCAAGTAGGGCGGTCGCGGAATGGCTTAAAATAATATTCGATGGGTGCATACGACTGAATCATGTACCGCACTATTGGAGAACTGCTCGTGTAGCTTTTCTACCAAAGGCGGGGAAGATCGGTCACATGTATTCCAAAGACTATAGACCCATTAGCTTAACATCATTTCTGCTCAAAACCTTTGAGAGGCTGATAGATGTGTACATAAAGTCCAACGTGGATGAAAAGCTGCTCTCCACAACTCAGCATGCGTACACCAAAGGCAAGTCGGTAGACACCGCATTGCATAGGGTGGTAATAAGCATAGAGAAATCCCTGGAATATAAGGAGTATGCTCTAGGAGTCTTCTTGGACATTACCGGGGCCTTCAATAATGTTGCGAAATGGGCGATTATGGATGGTCTTAATTACATTAAAGTACATCCTGCCTTAATCAGATGGATCGGCTGCATGTTAAATTGCAGAAAGATTACATCACAATGGTGATTGTACGAGGCCACGAAATCAGTGGACAGGGGCACGCCGCAGGGAGGGGTGCTATCACCTCTGCTGTGGACGCTGGTCATCAACCAACTGCTCAGGCAATTCGATGAGGGACCCGTAATACTTACGGCTTACGCAGATGACGTTGCAATTGTCATAAGTGGAAAGTGCCTTCCAACGATTAGTTCTTTGATGGATCGGGCGCTTCGCGATATTCATACCTGGGCATCTAATGTCGGGTTGAACGTCAATGCGGAGAAGACGGATATGATCTTGTTTACAAAGAGGTACAAGGTCCCAAATTGGACCAGGCCTAAGTAAGGAGGGGTGACCTTACAGGAGAAACCTTGCACAAAATATTTAGGAATCATCCTAGACAGTAAGCTGTCATAGAAACTCAACGTGGAGGAGAGGGTCAAGAAGGCCTCAACGGCACTCTACGCATGTAAAAGAATGCTGGGGTGTACGTGAAGCCTATAGCCCTCTCTTTCTCATTGGGTTTTTACAGCGATTGTAAGCCCTATTCTATACTATGGAGTTCTTGTTTGGTGGAAAGCCACACAAAAAACAACATACCTCAAAAAATTAGAGGGGGTATGCAGACTATCGATGCTTAGCATTACGGGAGCCCTGAAAACAACCCCGACGGCTGCACTGTTTGCCATTTTGCACATCCCACCTGTAGACCTGGTAGCAAAGAACAAAGCGTTAACGACCGCAACCAGGCTCGGTGCTTCGAGGCAGCTTGAGCGCCGACCATATGGCAATAGTAGTATAGCGTCATCAATCACAAGACGAACAGACTACATGATTCCCTATCTGCGCTTCGAGGGAGATCTTAAGGCCACAATAGAGGTGGACGGTTGGCGCAAGTGTGCGCAAATGGCGGACGAGGCGATACATGTGTACACCGATGGTTCCAAAGTAGTGGAAGGAGTGGAAGGAGTGGGGTCTGCGGTATACTGCACTGATCCGGAAATAAGCAGATCCTACAGGCTGCCGGATTACTGTAGCGTTTTCCAAGCGGAAATATTAGCCGTAACCAAAGCAGTAGAAACCCTGGAAGAGAATAGCTTAAGCTGCAACCGTGTTAACTTTTATATTGACAGTCAAGCAGCAATTAAGGCAATAATCTCGCATAGCACAGCATCTAAATGCGTGTTAGAGTGTAAGCAGCCTCTGGAGAGAATCGGGACAGGGAGAAGCATACATCTATATTGGGTCCCAGGGCATATGGGAAAAGATGGGAATGAAAAAGCGGATGAACTAGCTAAAAAGGGCGCATCCCTTGAAGCTTGCTCCGTAGATGTCCCAATTAGATTGGGCGAGATTAAGCGAAGGCGAGAGCTGCACATGATCGACCAAGCGGGAAAGGCGTGGGTTCAAGCGCGGGGCTGTAAAGTGTCGAAGATTATGTGTAGGTCTTACAACCTTAGACTAACACAGTTGCTCCTATCATTAAAAAGAGAGGACTGTAGACTCATGACGGGTATTCTGACTGGACACTGCCTTCTGGCGTCACATGCCTTTAAACTAGGCTTGGTCAGTGATAGCAGATGTAGGAAGTGCGGGTTGGAGGAGGAAACGATCGAGCACGTTCTGTGCTCGTGCCCTGCACTTGCCAGGCTAAGAATCCAGCTATTAGGAGTGATAGAGCTGTCAGATCAAGAAGCAGCAAGTGGGTTAAGTCCTAGGAAGCTTCTAGTATTTGCCAAGAGGACGGAGTTATTTTATAACATAGGTCCTGGTTTTTGATAGGGTTTTTCAGTTTGGTCGTTAAAACAAACTTCTGGTAACACTACGGACTCAATCAGTCTATGTGAGGTCATGGAACGGCCAGTTCAACCTACCTACCTACCTTCTCAACTGGCGTCTTTATAGATATGTATTCAATGGCGACATTCAAAAAATGTACCGTCAGATCCTCCTACATGAGGACGACCAGCAGTATCAGAGAGTTATTTTTCGTCGACCCCATGACACAAAACCTACCGATTTCGCCTTAAAAACCGTAACATTTGGAGTGAACTGTGCGCCATACTTGGCTATCCGGACATTACACCAGTTGGCCAAGGACTTGAGGGAACCCTACCCTATAGCTGAGCGAATTCTCACCAAAGAAACTTACGTTGACGACATCTTGTCTGGAGGACATGACCTTCGCTCCTGCATGCAAGCCCAATTCTAAACCATTCATTGTTTAAACTCCGCGGGATTCCCCCTCAAGAAAATCACAGCCAACCATCCAGAGCTTCTTGTCCATATTGCAACAGAAGAATTGCTTGACTCCGACTTCTTGAAATTTGATTGCTCAAGTTCAACGAAAACCCTCGGCATTAGATGGAAGGCATTAAACGATTCGTTTTCGTATACCATAGAACCCACTCAAGTACCTTCTCAGGCAAATAAAAGGCAAATCTTATCTTCGGTTTCGAAACTTTTCGATCCCGCAGGGTAGCTCGCGCCTAGTCTGATTCAGGCAAAGATATTGCTACAGCAGATATGGTTGGAAGGTACTGAATGGGACGAATGTGTCCAACCACCCTCCCTCCAAAAGTGGATTTAATTCGTATCCGACCTACCGGTTATCGGAAAAGTTCGAATACCCAGATGGACTGAGTTTTCTCCAAACCAAAACATCCAAATTCACGGCTTTCGCGATGCTTCCGAGAAAGCATATTGCGCAACTGTATTTATACGTTGTAAATCGGATGAAAAAGTCTCATGTCATCTTCTCTTTTCTAAAACAAAAGTAGCACCTTTGCAATGAGTGAGCCTGCCGCATTTAGAACTGTGCGGTGCAGTCCTAACATTCAAATGCATAAAAAATCTAATCAATCAACTACCTTTAAGAGATATTGAAATCTTCTTATGGTCGGATTCATCAATCGTCCTTGCGTGGTACGAAAAGCCAACATGCAATTGGAAAATATATGTAGCGAATCGTACGTCACAGATTATCAACAACGTAGGTAACATCAAATGCCGCCACGTATCCACTAACCATAACCCAGCAGACCTCGGCACTCAAGGGTGTAGACCACAGGATTTAATTTACCAATCACTGTGGTGGACCGGACCAGACGGGCTTCTAAAACCACCCGAGCAATGGCCCCTTTCATCGCGTCAGAACGTTGTTCCTCACGAAGAACGAAAGGTTGAGGCGTTTCACATTTCGGAGAATGAACCCGACATCCTAGATAGATTCTCATCTTGGCCGAGGGCATTACGAGTGATAACCTACATCTTTCGTTTCCTCCATCGAATCAAGCCCACAATTCTTGATCAATTGCGAGTCTTTAGTTATCACTCAGTTAAAATTAACTGGGTAAAAACACGTCTCATAAAAAAAACATGGAACTTGGGGGTGGGGAGTGAGGGATGGCCTGAAGGTTTAATGTGGCCATATAAATCGTTCCCGAGATGGTCGGGCCAGCACCTTAATGGTGCTGTGTTACCGGAGCGTATCGGATCTGTATCCGACAAAGGACCATCACATCGATAACACTCCCCAAAGCCTTCGGGGAGTAACTAATCGCTACAACAACAACAACAACAACAACATCTCATAAAACTTGCGCAGACCAGATACTATCCCGTGGAATATGCCCAAATTTCCAATGGACAAAATATCTCAAAAAGGAGTTCACTTCTCCCCCTGAATCCCCTTCTCGGCGCAAATGGCCTTCTCCGGGTGATGGCCAATTCGGATATCCCGTATAAAGAAAAATATGCAGTCATAATCCCTGAATCCTCACGTTTCTGCTACTTATTTCTCCAATATCTACATAATTTATTAATGCATGCTGGACACCAACTCATGGTGAGAACTGCTAGAGAGGAATATTTCATTCCGCGATTGAAATCAAAAATTAAGTTTTGCATACGTAAATGCAAAATATGTACCATCTTCAAAAAAGCCTCGAGATCACAAATCATGGCAGACTTACCACCAGAACGTTCTAACTATTCCCTACCATTCACCTATACCGGACTGGACTTTGCAGGTCCCTTTGACCTTAAATCGTCAAGTATGCGTAAAGCACCAATAATTAAAGGCTACGTCTGCGTCTTTGTGTGTTTCTGCACCAAAGCAATACACTTAGAACCCTGTTCGGAACTTTCAACCAAAGCATTTCAAGCCGCCTTTTCCCGATTCGTCGGAAGAAGCGGTCTTCCCTCACGACTCTTCTCCGACAATGGGAAAAACTTTATCGGCGCCAATAGGGCATTTCAACTAGACTTTAAACAATTCCTGAAAGAAGCTTCCGATGATATCAAGGAAAAATACTCTCTTCAATCTCTCGAATGGCACTTTTTACCACCCAATGCCGCCCACATGGGTGGCCTCTGGGAAGCCGCCGCTAAGAGCTTCAAATTGCATTTTAAACGCATTGCTAGCGGTCATCATTTTACATTCGAGGAGCTGGCCACATTGCTTGCGCGCATTGAAGCCACAATCAACTCCTGACCACTCTCCCCTATGTCCGATAAAACACAGGAACTACTCGCGCTAACTCCAGGGCATTTCCTACGCGGTGCGCCACTGCTGGCTGCGCCGGAGCCCCAACTCGATAATCTATCTCTCCATAACAAATGGGAAAAGCTTAAAAGGTTACATCACCAATTTAGTCAAAGGTGGAAAGATGAATACCTCAAAGAGTTTCATAAAAGGTATAAATGGAAGACCGCTCAAAAGGACCTTTCTGAAGGATATTTCGTCGTTCTTAAAAATTAATTGCTGCCCCCAAACAAATGGCGCCTAGGCCGAGTAGAAAAGGTGTACCATGGAGTTGACAATCGTATACGTGTCGTCGACATTCGAACGCAACAGGGAAATTTCATCAGACCAATAGTCAAACTATGTCCTCTTCCCATCCAAGCTGAGATGCCCAGCCCTTAACCCGACTTCACACACACTTTCGCCGTCCAATTACCACCGCCATATCTGTTTAATACTTTTACTAAATCGCATCTCTCTTACAGAAGCCGTGACACCCATCAATCGTCATCGTCGGATGTCTCCGTCGGCAATCGTTCCCGGGTACCCCGTGACCCCAACGTGCACCAGTACTTGGTATGCTTCCGCTATCACGCCCTGCGTTTTTGCCGGGAGTTTAATTTGATGGATGTAGAGGAGCGTCCCGTCAAGGTACGCTTCCTCGATTCCTGCCCCAATTGCCTCGCCCGAACACACAACCATGTCAGAGACTGTCAATCCGAACAGAAGTGCAAGATATGTCGTCAATGACACCACACCCTACTGCATCGTCCATCCACGGAAAAGCTGGAGGTGGAACACACCTCTACCGAAACGGCACGTCAACGGGCAACAACCCCGGCGGCCCGCCGCCGCCACCTCTCGATCGGCTTCAAGACCCGCTACGGCACCTGCTCGACGTAGACCTCAGCCATTGGATGCTCGCTGGTGCCTCGAGCTCGACAATGCCATCACTGCCTTACAACGCCTCCGCAGAGCAGTTGCACATGTGCAACGGGGCGCCATGTTTAAGTAACTTGCGTTCACTTAAATAGGCAATGGTTCCTTGACTTGCGTTCACCTAACCACCCATCTGTGACTTGCGATCACGTCTCCAAGTGACTTGCGTTTACTTCACTAGTTATGACTTGCGTTCATACAACCCTGGCGGTAGAGTAGACTGGAGTTGCCATCCAGTGCTTCCATTCAACAGTGTTGGAATCGCTTTCCATTACTAACCCATGTTATAAATACAAGTGCAAGGCATTAACTCTTTCTCTTGTTTCGTGGAACACCGAACATCTACCAGCAACCAACATCATCTACTTTTTGAGAAAATTTGCATCGGATCATCAACTCCGGAGCGAGTACAAACATCACCACCTACGCCACATCCAACTCCAGGAGAAAAGCAAAGGAAGTATTATCCCAAAGTCGTAAGTTATATCTTTCAATATAAAAGCAACCGAAGTAGCACTTGCGCTGCGGTACCCCCCTAACTTAATCTAACCCTTGCGCGGTCATCACCACTCTTGCGTGAGATTGGTTCTCGAACCCCACCTATCCCTTGCGCGGCCGCAAGACGGATCCAAACCCCGAATTATATCCTTCAAATTCACTATTCAAATTCATTTCATAAAATTTTCATTCCATTGTGGAATTAGTTAACATATTTGCTGTGTGAAGTATCAGCGTTTAAGTTCCAATTGTTAGCTTTAAGAGTTTAAATTCAATAAATGAATTAATATAGAAACAAGCATTTGCGTCAAACTTCAAAGAAAAAACTTTTTCTATTAATTATAAACAAATAGAGTAATATTTTTTAACAAAAATAAGCCTATGCACTGCGGCTGATCAATACGAATCGATTCGTATAACTTTTATATGATTTTTCGTATGCTAAGTATGCGAAACAGCCTGTCAATTGATTGTATGGAAATTTTGTTAGCGAATTAATATTGTTTAAATTAATTCGCTAACAAAATTTCCATACAATCAATTGACAGGCTGTTTCGCATACTTAGCATACGAAAAATCATATAAAAGTTATACGAATCGATTCGTATTGATCAGCCGCAGTGCATAGGCTTATTTTTGTTAAAAAATATTACTCTATTTGTTTATAATTAATAGAAAAAGTTTTTTCTATACAGCGGTGGTTTGTTTGACTGGCATATTTGCTACTTCTATTCCTTTTTACCAACTATATTTATTCAGTGTTGCGCCATCTGGTACAAATCACCGATAATGCTAGATTTTTGTTTATTGTCAATTACTTTGTTTGACATTCCCAAGTGCTCATGGTTTATTAACAATTGTTTTTGTTTTCATCGGCCTATTGATAAATGATTCAAGGTTCGATTCGAGCTCAAGGCCAGAACAATCATTTTTTTCTAATGATAATTATTGATATTTTTTTTAATTTTTTCTAAATTTGAAAAATTGTATTTTGCAATTTGCAATAGGCCGATAAAAACAGTTGTTAATAAACCATGAGCACTTGGGAATGTCAAACAAAGTAATTGACAATAAACAAAAATCCAGCACCAGATGACGCAACACTGAATAAATATAGTAGGTAAAAAGGAATAGAAGTAGCAAATTTGCCAGTCAAACAAACCACCGCTGTATAGCTAAATGGTTAGCGCAGCATGCCTAAAGAGTACTGATGATGAAGGCTTTGCACCCTTCGAAATGGATCTATCCGCGCAGCTATGGCAGGTTGTCTGTAAATTTTTCTACTTACTATTCCAAAAATAAAATACAATTTTCCAAATTTGAAAAATTAAAAAAAAAATAACAATAATTATCATTAGAAAAAAATTATTGTTCTGGCTTTGAGAACGAATCGAACCTTGAATCATTTATCAATAGGCCGATAAAAACAAAAACAATTGAAAAAGTTTTTTGTAAATTCGAAAATCTGTGCAACTATCAAAATTGCCATCTGTAGAACGCATTATGTTCACAAACCCCCTGAGTACAAAGCTCCAAATGGTGATTTGTCGCGTTGCTCAAATGTTCCATCTCTACATATGTATATATTTTTACACGCCAAACGGTGAGAGGAATACGCTTCATTCATTTTTAGTTGAAAAGTCGCGTTGCTCAAATATTTCATCTCTACATATGTATATATTCGTACCCGCCAAACGGTGGGAGAACTAATGCTTCACTCATTTTCAGTTCAAATAAAATATTGTTTCCCATTGTTGCCAATTACCTATATTAGTCTGTACCAAAATCCTTAAAATATTGTTCTAAAATAATTGTTAGCGCAAAAAAAACTTTGAAGAGAAGTATTAAATTAACCGGCCTATTTTTTTGGACAAATTTTACTTACACGTAAAAGCATAGGTCTTTATTTACCAGATTCTGTGTTTTTCATTTTAGGTGCTTTAAAAAAATTAAATCAGAAATAATGAGTCAACTTTTGTTCAAACTCACTAAATTTATTTATTCATAACAATTAATTGCCAATTTGACCCAAATGGTTTTTGCATTTTCAGATTTTATGTTCATTTTAGATATAGCACGTCTTATAGCGAACAAAAAATAAATAAATTTGCTACAAATATATTACATTAAAATTTGTATATTGTCTTTTGTGCTAATTTATTTTGATATTTCTTATTTTATTATATTATATTATCTTTTATCACGTTGTATATTAAATTTTCTACAAAGATATTACATTAAAATTTGTATATTGTCTTTTATGCTAATTTATTTTGATATTTCTTATTTTATTTTATTATATTATCTTTTATTTCAACTTAGTTTATTATTATTTAAAATTTTATTTTATAAAAAAACGACCAAAAACGTTTTCGATTTTAGGTCAAAATAATGCATAGGCAGTATATTACACACTATCTATCTATATATTAATACGCTAACCAAATTTCCATACCATCAATTGACAGGCTGTTTCGCATACTTAGCATACATAAAATCATATAAAAGTTATATGAATCGATTCGTATTGATCAGCCGCAGTGCATAGGCCTATTTTTGTTAACAAATATTACTCTATTTTTTTTATAATTAATAGAAACAGTTTTTTGTAAATTCGAACAATTCATTCAAATATCGTACGTCATTTTCGTGCACAAGCGCGCCATCTTTGGGAACAATTATCTAAGTGTTCTAATGCGAATTTCAAAGACCTAAACCTTTATGCACAAGCGCGCCGCCTTTGGGAACAATGATCTAAGTTTTTTAATGTGAATTTCAAATTTTATGTATACTCGCTAAATTCGAAAGCACAAATGTTTAACCAACATACAATTATGGTTCCCCATTGTTGCCGCTTACCTATAATAGACTTTATGATTCCCTGCTAAATTCGAAAGCACAAATGTTTCACGTACATACAAATATGGTGCCCAATGTTGCCACTTACCTATAAAAGCCTCTACCAAAATCCAAAAAACTGTTCCAAAATAGATTGTAGTGTACCAAAAAATCTTAAATAGAATTAATTTTTGAACGGCTCATTGTTTGTGGCAAATTTTACTTACACGTAAATACATAAGTCTTTATTTAACAGATTATTTGTTTTTTATTTTAGTTGTTTTCAAGAAAACATGAAATCACAAATAATGAGTTAACTTTTGTTGAAACTAACTAAATTCATTTAAAAAAATTGATGGCGAGGTTGCCCGAAAATGTTTTTGCATTTGCTGGTTTAATCCTCCTTTTAAATAAAGTACGTCTTATACTGAACAAAAAACAAAAACTTTAAAATATATAACATTAAATTTTTTATATTGTCTTTTATGCTAATTTATTTTATTTCTTATTTTACTTTATTATATATTCGTTTATTTCAACTTAGTTTATTATTATTTAAATGCAACTTGACTGAATCGGAAAATTTCACGTTGTATATTAAACGAAAAAAAAGTCCCTTGATTATAGGTGAAAACGGCAACCGGCATCATGGCGGTCGTATTGCATAGGCAGTATTTTACCCACTATCTATATATTAATACGCTATCAAAATTTCCATACAATCAATTGATAGGCTGTTTCGCATACTTAGCATACGTAAAATCATATAAAAGTTATATGAATCAATTCGTATTGATCAGCCGCAGTGCATAGGCCTATTTTTGTTAACAAATATTACTCTATTTGTTTATATTGAATAGAAAAATTTTTTTGTAAATTCGAGCAAATTAATACAAATATCGAATTAATTTTCGTGCACAAGCGCGCCAGCTTTGGGAACAATTATCTAAGTGCTCTAATGCGAATTTCAAAGACCTAAACCTTTATGATTCCCTGCTAAATTCGAAAGCACAAATGTTTCACGTACATACAAATATGGTGCCCAATGTTGCCACTTGCCTATAATAGCCTCTACCAGAATCCTAAAAAACTGTTCCAAAATAATTTGTAGCGTACCAAAAGACCTTACATAGAATTAATTTTTGAACGGCCCATTTTTTGTGGCAAATTTTACTTACACGTAAATACATAAGTCTTTATTTAACAGATTATTTGTTTTTTATTTTAGTTGTTTTCAAGAAAACATGAAATCACAAATAATCAGTTAACTTTTGTTGAAACTAACTAAATTCATTTATAACAATTAATGGCAAATTTGCCCAAAAATGTTTTTGCATTTGCAGATTAAACCTCATTTTAAATAAAGTACGTCTTATACTGAACTAAAAACAAACAATTTACAAAAATATAACATTAAATTTTTTATATTGCCTTTATGCTAATTTATTTTATTTCTTATTTTACTTTATTATATATTCGTTTATTTCAACTTAGTTTATTATTATTTAAATGCAACTTAACTGAATCGGAAAATTTCACGTTGTATATTAAACGGAAAAAAAACGTCCCTTGATTTTAGTTGAAAACGGCAACCGGCACCATGGCGGCCGTATTGCATAGGCACTATTTTACCCACTATCTATATATTAATACGCTAACAAAATTTCCATACAGTCAATTGATAGGCTGTTTCGCATACTTAGCATACGTAAAATCATATAAAAGTTATATGAATCAATTCGTATTGATCAGCCGCAGTGCAAAGGCCTATTTTTGTTAACAAATATTACTCTATTTGTTTATAATTAATAGAAAAAGTTTTTTGTAAATTCGAACAATTCATACAAATATCGTACGTCATTTTCGTGCAAAAGCCCGCCATCTTTGGGAACAATTATCTAAGTGTTCTAATGCGAATTTCAAAGACCTAAACCTTTATGCACAAGCGTGCCGTCTTTGGGAACAATGATCTAAGTTTTATAATGTGAATTTCAAATTTTATGTATACTCGCTAAATTCGAAAGCACAAATGTTTCACGTACATACAAATATGGTTCCCCATTGTTGCCGCTTACCTATAATAGCCTTTATGATTCCCTGCTAAATTCGAAAGCACATATGTTTCACGTACATACAAATATGGTGCCCAATGTTGCCACTTACCTATAATAGCCTCTACCAAAATCCTAAAAAACTGTTCCAAAATAATTTGTAGCGTACCAAAAAACCTTAAATAGAATTAATTTTTGAACGGCCCATTTTTGTGGAAAATTTTACTTACACGTAAATACATAAGTCTATATTTAACATATTATTTGTTTTTTATTTTAGTTGTTTTCAAGAAAATATGAAATCACAAATAATGAGTTAACTTTTGTTCAAACTAACTAAATTCATTTATAACAATTGATGGCAAGTGTGCCCGAAAATGTTTTTGCATTTGCAGATTTAATCCTCATTTTAAATAAAGTACGTCTTATACTGAACAAAAAACAAAAAATTAACAAAAATATAACATAAAATTTTTTATATTGTCTTTTATGCTAATTTATTTTATTTCTTATTTTACTTTATTATTATTTAAATGCAACTTGACTGAATCGGAAAATTTCACGTTGCATATTAAACGAAAAAAAACGTCCCTTGATTTTAGGTGAAAACGGCATCCGGCATCATGGTGGCCGTATTGCATAGGCAGTATTTTACCCACTATCTATATATTACTACGCTAACAAAATTTTCATACAATCAATTGACAGGCTGTTTCGCATACTTAGCATACGTAGAATCATATAAAAGTTATATGAATCGTATTGATCAGCCGCAGTGCATAGAATTAATTTTTGAACGGCCCATTTTTTGTGGCAAATTTTACTTACACGTAAATACATAAGTCTTTATTTAACAGATTATTTGTTTTTTATTTTAGTTGTTTTCAAGAAAACATGAAATCACAAATAATGAGTTAACTTTTGTTGAAACTAACTAAATTCATTTATAAAAATTAATGGCAAATTTGCCCGAAAATGTTTTTGCATTTGCAGATTTACTCTTCATTTTAAATAAAATACGTCTTATACTGAACAAAAAACAAAAAATTTACAAAAATATAACATACAATTTTTTATATTGTCTTTTATGCTAATTTATTTTATTTCTTATTTTACTTTATTATATATTCGTTTATTTCAACTTAGTTTATTATAATTTAAATACAACTTAACTGAATCGGAAAATTTCACGTTGTATATTAAACGAAAAAAAAACGTCATTTGATTTTAAGTGAAAACGGCAACCGGCACCATGGCGGCCGTATTGCATAGGCAGTATTTCGCCCATATCTATATATTTAATTTTTTTTTTTCATCTATATATTAATACGCTAACAAAATTTCCATACAATCAATTGATAGGCTGTTTCGCATACTTAGCATACGTAAAATCATATAAAAGTTATATGAATCGATTCGTATTGATCAGCCGCAGTGCATAGGCCTATTTTTGTTAACAAATATTACTCTATTTGTTTATAATGAATAGAAACAGTTTTTTGTAAATTCGAACAATTCATAAAAATATCGAAATTAATTTTCGTGCACAAGCACGCCATCTTTGGGAACAATTACCTAAGTGTTCTAATGCGAATTTCAAAGACCTAAACCTTTATGATTCCCTGCTAAATTCGAAAGCACAAATGCTTCAAGTACATACAAATATGGTGCCCAATGTTGTCACATACCTATAATAGCCTCTACCAAAATCCAAAAAACTGTTCCAAAATAATTTGTAGCGTACCAAAAAACCTTAAATAGAATTAATTTTTGAACGGCCCATTTTTTGTGGCAAATTTTACTTACACGTAAATACATAAGTCTTTATTTAACAGATTATTTGTTTTTTATTTTAGTTGTTTTCAATAAAACATGAAATCACAAATAATGAGTTAACTTTTGTTGAAACTAACTAAATTCATTTATAAAAATTAATGGCAAATTTGCCCGAAAATGTTTTTGCATTTGCAGATTTGATCTTCATTTTAAATAAAATACGTCTTATACTGAACAAAAAACAAAAAATTTACAAAAATATAACATAACATTTTTTAGATTGTCTTTTATGCTAATTTATTTTATTTCTTATTTTACTTTATTATATATTCGTTTATTTCAACTTAGTTTATTATTATTTAAATGCAACTTGACTGAATCGGAAAATTTCACGTTGTATATTAAACGAAAAAAAACGTCCCTTGATTTTAGGTGAAAACGGCAACAGGCACCATGGCGGCCGTATTGCATAGGCAGTATTTTACCCACTATCTATATATTAATACGCTAACAAAATTTCCATACAATCAATTGATAGGCTGTTTCGCATACTTAGCATACGTAAAATCATATAAAGGTTATATGAATCGATTCGTATTGATCAGCCGCAGTGCATAGAATTAATTTTTGAACGGCCCATTTTTTGTGGCAAATTTTACTTACACGTAAATACATAAGTCCTTATTTAACAGATTATTTGTTTTTTATTTTAGTTGTTTTCAAGAAAACATGAAATAACAAATAATGAGTTAACTTTTGTTGAAACTAACTAAATTCATTTATAAGAATTAATGGCAAATTTGCCCGAAAATATTTTTGCATTTGCAGATTCAACCTCATTTTAAATAAATTACGTCTTATACTGAACAAAAAACAAAAAAATTACAAAAATATAACATTACATTTTTTATATTGTCTTTTATGCTAATTTATATTATCTCTTATTTTACTTTATTATATATTCGTTTATTTCAACTTAGTTTATTATTATTTAAGTGCAACTTGACAGAATCGGAAAATTTCACGTTGTATATTAAACGTAAAAAAAACGTCCCTTGATTTTAGGTGAAAACGGCAACCGGCATCGTGGCGGCCGTATTGCATAGGCAGTATTTTACCCACTATCTATATATTAATATGCTAACAAAATTTCCATACAATCAATTGATAGGCTGTTTCGCATACTTAGCATACGTAAAATCATATGAAAGTTATATGAATCGAATCGTATTGATCAGCCGCATTGCATAGGCCTATTTTTGTTAACAAATATTACTCTATTTGTTTATAATGAATAGAAAAAGTTTTTTGTAAATTCGAGCAATTCATACAAATATCGAAATTAATTTCGTGCACAAGCGCGCCATCTTCGGGAACAATTATCTAAGTGTTCTAATGCGAATTTCAAAGACCTAAACCTTTAAGATTCCCTGCTAAATTCGAAAGCACAAATGTTTCACGTACATAAAAATATGGGGCCCAATGTTGCCACTTACCTATAATAGCCTCTACCAAAATCCAAAAAAACTGTTCCAAAATACTTTGTAGCGTACCAAAAAACCTTAAATAGAATTAATTTTTGAACGGCCTATTTTTTGTGGCAAATTTTACTTACACGTAAATAAATAAGTCTTTATTTAACAGATTATTTGTTTTTTATTTTAGTTGTTTTCAAGAAAACATGAAATCACAAATAATGAGTTAACTTTTGTTGAAACTAACTAAATTCATTTATAACAATTAATGGCAAATTATAATTTTATTTAATTAATTATAAATACATATGTAATAGTAAAGCGCCAATTTCATACCTAACAGGTAGTGCGAAATAGGTTAAATTCCTTTAGCACATTTCTTCGTTCTTAACTAAAAATTCGTGTTTTTTGAATTATGACGATATTGAAGTAAATGGGCGATATATGTATATGTAGTTTATATTGGTGATATAAGCCTACTGGGGAACCGAGCACCCAAAACTAACTTTGCTAGAGCGCCAACGGCTTGTCCCCCGGGTGGTGTATAAAAAGCAAATTTTCAATTCAATTTCAAGTAATTTCACCACAATTCTATGTAAATTTCATTTGATTTTACATATTTTTTATATTTTTTTTAAGGAGCTCTACACCAAAACTTATAATTACATTTGAAAAGTTTGTAGAAAATTTAAGAAAATACAATCAAAGATTATAACGTCTTAGGTCAAATTCAAAATTTTAATGAGAACTTTAAGTAAGATAGATCAGTTCGCTATATTTCCACTCACTGCTCAACTATTAACGCATTATTGCACTACCCCAACACTGGATGCATAGAATGAGTTGAAAAAAATACAAGTTGGTCGAATTTCGACCACGGGCGATACTAGTATTTATTATTAGGCAAACTTTGTTTGATTATATGCCCATTAATCGGATGCTTAGATCCCATAATCCTAATTTGCTTATGTCGCTTAAAATTATGAAATCAATTTTATTTTAGGAAATATGTTTGCGTGAATAATTTCAATGTTTTGGTTTTGTCAAGTAATTTCACCTTAATTCTATGTCAATTTCTTTTGATTTTACATATTTTTTATATTTTTGTTTAAGGAGCTCCTTACCAAAACGTTATAAATACATTTGAAAATTTTGTAGAAAATTTAAGAAAATACAATAAAAATTACAACGTCTTAATGAAAAATTTAAGTAAGTTAGACCGTTTGGCGGCCACCGTGGTGTGATGGTAGCGTGCTCCGCCTACCACACCGGATGCCCTGGGTTCACACCCCGGGCAAAGCAACATCAAAATTTTAGAAATAAGGGTTTTCAATTAGAAGAAAATTTTTCTAAGCGGGGTCGCCCCTCGGAAGAGTTTGGCAAACGCTCCGGGTGTATTTCTGCCATGAAAAGCTCTCAGTGAAAACTCATCTGTCTTGCAGATGCCGTTCGGAGTCGGCATAAAACATGTAGGTCCCGTCCGGCCGATTTGTAAGGAAAATCAATAGGAGCACGACGCAAATTGGAAGAGAAGCTCGGCTTTAGATCTCTTCGGAGGTTATCGCGCCTTACATTTATTTATTTATTTTTTTAAATATGTTTGCGTGAATAATTTCAATGTTTTTGTTTTGTCAAGTAATTTCACCTTAATTCTATGTCAATTTCTTTTGATTTTACATATTTTTTATATTTTTGTTTAAGGAGCTCCTTACCAAAACGTTATAAATACATTTGAAAATTTTGTAGAAAATTTAAGAAAATACAATAAAAATTACAACGTCTTAATGAAAAATTTAAGTAAGTTAGACCGTTTGGCGGCCACCGTGGTGTGATGGTAGCGTGCTCCGCCTACCACACCGTATACCCTGGGTTCACACCCCGGGCAAAGCAACATCAAAATTTTAGAAATAAGGGTTTTCAATTAGAAGAAAATTTTTCTAAGCGGGGTCGCCCCTCGGCAGAGTTTGGCAAGCGCTCCGGGCGTATTTCTGCCATGAAAAGCTCTCAGTGAAAACTCATCTGTCTTGCAGAAGCCGTTCGGAGTCGGCATAAAACATGTAGGTCCCGTCCGGCCAATTTGTAGGGAAAATCGAGAGCACGACGCAAATTGGAAGACAAGCTTGGCCTTAGATCTCTTCGGAGGTTATCGTGCCTTACATTTATTTATTTTTTTTACACCAGTTGGCTATATTTCCACTCACTGCTTAACTATTAACGCATTATTGCACTACCCCCAACACTCGGATTCAAATTCCAAAATTTGGTGGAACATACATAAATTGGTTGCGTTTTCGTGATTTTTGAGGTGATGGTAAATTCTAAAAGTAATTTAGCAGACATAGAAAGTTTGAATATCTATTAACGAAATTAAAGGGAGATGCATTGTCGTTAGAGAAACATTTGAAACCAACAAATGATAATTATAAAATAGCGTGGGAGCTTTTACAAAAGAAATATAACGAAAGTGATAAGGTTAAAAAGGTATATTTGAGTTTATTGCTTGATCAGCCGACAATACAAGTAGCAAGTTTGGTCGATATACAACGGCTTTACAACAACATTAATGAGGGCACCAATGCGTTGAAAGCTTTAGGAGAGGCAGTTGACCAATGGGATACAATGCTGCTCTATTTGTTTGAAAATAACTTGACCCTGACACTTTGACCCTTTGGTTCAGATTTAAGAGTTCCGAAAAGGGTGGTACATTTAAGCAACTAATGCAATTTTTAGAGCAGCGCATTTTTGAATTAGAAAGTAACCATACAACAAATTTAAATAAAACGCAAGCAAGATTCATTAATCATCGGGAATCACACCAAAAGTTTATTCGTCAAAATTTATGCAATGTATCGCGTGTGGAAAAAATCATGCTATACATCAATGTAACAAATTTAAGCAAAAGCCGGTTACAGAGAGAATTAAATTAATTAGAAATAGTGACCTTTGTTTTAATTGTCTTAAAGGGGATCATCGAACATTTGAGTGCAAATCCTTTGCACGTGAAATTTGTAATCTAAAGCACAACACATTGTTACATTTACCACAAGACAATAAAAAAGAAATTCATACAAATATACAAAATCAACAAGTAACCACAAATCCAGTCAGTTTTACTAAAACGATTAATGAATCAATTGTACTACTACCAACTGCAATAGTTAATGTATTAGATAATAACAATCAATATCAAATATGCCGCATATTGTTGCATTCAGGTGTGCAAGTATCGCTTATGAGAGAGGCATGCATTCAAAGGTTAGGTTAGAAAAGAAAATACAAGGCGAGGGTGGTAGCAGCAAATGTAGAGGTGAAGTTCAAATCAAGGTGGCATCATCAAGATGCAATATAGCAATAACAACAACCGTATATTGTTTGCCTAGCCTAACACACGATTTACCAAGAACAGCAGTACCTAGTGAACACATAAGTATTTTAGAACTCTTGATTTAGCAGATGAAGGTTATGTTGACATTATTTTAGGTGCAGATGTTTTTGCAGATTGTGTTCTGAGTGGTAAGGAAGTTCATCCAAACGGATCACCTACAGCAATCGAAAGAAAATTTGGTTGGGTTTTGCTTGGAAAGGTTGAATCAAGTCAACCATTTAAAATATTTATTGCTCATGCATCTGTTGATTTAGCTAAGCAATTGCAAAAATTCTGGAAAGTTGAAGAAATTCCGCCATCAAATCAGGTTTTAGCAAGTGAAGAACAACGGGCAGAAGATCATTATTTACAAAATACTAAACGAGAAACTAATGGTAGGTATGTAGTTCGATTACCTTTTAAAGAATCAAATATCGAGTTTGGTAACTCGAAATCAGCAGCATTGAAGAGGTTGTGTTTAATGGAATCAAGATTTCGTAAGAATGGTAAATTAGAGGAAGATTAGAAACAATTCATGAATGAATATGTTATGATGAATCATATGGAAAGAGTTTCAGAAACGGATATACAAAATGAATATTATCTGCAACATCATGCAGTATTTAAACCAAGTAGTACAAAAACCAAAATTAGAGTAGTGTTTGATGCACCATGCAAATCAACTAATGGCAAGTCACTTAATGATCAGTTGCTGGTAGGATATCCGGTACAAAATGATTTATTTCAATTATTAGTACAATTTCGTAAATACAAGGTAGGTGTCACAAGTGACATAAAAAAATATATAGGCAAATACTGGTCCATGAAGATGATAGATGTTATCAGCTCATATTTTGGAGGAATAATATTAACAATGAAATAGAAGCATACAATATGAAGACAATTACATATGGTACATCCTGTGCACCTTTTATAGCAACTAGAACTGTGAAGCAAAAAGGTATTGAAAATACAGATTTACATCCATGGGCGAGCCAAGCAATAATAAATTGTTTTTACGTAGACGATTTCATGTTTTGCGCAGAAGATCTAGATCGGCTATTGGAATTAAGGAGGATGTTTGCAGATTATTAATGCAAGCAGGTTTTCATTTACGCAAGTGGTGTTCAAACTCAGATCAATTTATGGGAAGCATCAACCCAATTGATAGAGAATTATCAGAAGAGACAATTATTGATGATACTCAGACAATAAAAACAGTAGGGTTGTTATGGGATACAAAATGTGATTCTTTTAGATATACTGTTACCTTAAATGAATTACAAACGCGCGTAACAAAACGCACAGTATTGTCAGACATATCAAGGATATTTGACCCGTTAGGATGGTTGTCTCCAGTAGTAATTTCGCTGAAACTTTTTGTGCAGAGGCTATGGTTGAAAGGCATTGGCTGGGATGATGAATTGCCTCACGACATATACACAAATTGGTGCGAGTTAAGATTCAATATTCATGGTATTTGTAATATACGCATTCCTAGATGGATGGTGTATAATAAAGCCGAATTAATTGAGCTGCACGAATTCGCTGATGCGTCTGGGTTAGCATATTCAGCAGCTGTGTATTTAAAGGTTTATTAAATTTGCTACAAAGATATTACATTAAAATTTTTATATTGTCTTTTATGCTAATTTATTTTGATATTTCTTATTTTATTTTATTATATTATCTTTTTTTCAACTTAGTTAATTATTATTTAAATGCAATTTGATTGAATGGGAAAATTTCACGTTGTATATTAAACGAAAAAAAAACGACCCAAAAACGTTTTCGATTTTAGGTCGAAATATTGCGTAGGCAGTATATTACCCACTATATTTATTATTAAGCACACTTTGTTTGATTATATGCCCATTTATCGGATGCTTAGATCCCATAATCCTAATTTGTTTATGTCGCTTAAAATTATGAAATCAATTTTATTTTGGCGGCCACGGTGGTGTGATGGTAGCGTGCTCCGCCTACCACACCGTATGCCCTGGGTTCACACCCCGGGCAAAGCAACATCAAAATTTTAGAAATAAGGTTTTTCAATTAGAAGACAATTTTTCTAAGCGGGGATGCCCCTCGGCAGTGTTTGGAAAGCGCTCCGGGTGTATTTCTGCCATGAAAAGCTCTCAAGGAAAACTCGTCTGCCTTGCAGATGCCGTTCGGAGTCGGCATAAAACATGTAGGGAAAATCAATAGGAGCACGACGAAAATTGGAAGAGAAGCTCGCCCTTAGTTCCCTTCGGAGGTTATCGCGCCTTACATTTATTTATTTATTTTATAAATATGTTTGCGTGAATAATTTCAATGTTTTTGTTTTGTCAAGTAATTTCACCTTAATTCTATGTCAATTTCTTTTGATTTTACATATTTTTTATATTTTTGTTTAAGGAGCTCCTTACCAAAACAAATTTTGTAGAAAATTTAAGAAAATACAATAAAAATTACAACGTCTTAATGAAAAATTTAAGTAAGTTAGACCGTTTGGCGGCCACCGTGGTGTGATGGTAGCGTGCTCCGCCTATCACAGCGTATGCCCTGGGTTCGCACCCCGGGCAAAGCAACATCAAAATTTTAGAAATAAGGTTTTTCAATTAGAAGAAAATTTTTCTAAGCGGGGTCGCCCCTCGGCAGTGTTTGGCAAGCGCTCCGGGTGTATTTCTGCCAAGAAAAGCTCTCAGTGAAAACTCATCTGTCTTGCAGATGCCGTTTGGAATCGGCATAAAACATGTACGTCCCGTCCGGCCAATTTGTAGGGAAAATCAAGAGGAGCACGACGCAAATTGGAAGACAAGCTTGGCCTTAGATCTCTTCGGATGTTATCGTGCCTTACATTTATTTATTTTTTTTAGAACAGTTTGCTATATTTCCACTCACTGTTTAACTATTAACGCATTATTGCGCTACCCCCAACACTGGGTGCATAGACTGAGTTGAAAAAAATACAAGTTGGTCGAATTTCGACCACAGGCGATACTAGTATGCATTATTGCGCAGCCTTTTAACACTATTAAGCACACAAAACAAACAACAACAGCATTTCAGATATACAGCTGGGTATGTAATGTTCGGTTTCACCCGAACTTAGACTTCCTTACTTGTTGAATAATCGAAATTTTTTTCTGGAGAACGTTTTGCCTCTTTGGCTATCGGTAAAAATCAAAAGAAATGCACCAATATCATGTTAAAATCAAATATAGGACATAAAATAATGAAGTAAACACCCCAATTGGCGGTACCACAGGGTAACGTTAGCTCCACACTAATCAATCGTCAAGAGTCCGGACAAGAAATTAGACTTCCTCGGATTCAAATTCCAGAATTTGATGGAACATACATAAATTGGTTGCATTTTCATGATTTTTGAGGTGATGGTAAATTCTAAAAGTAATTTAGCAGACATAGAAAAGTTTGAATATCTATTAACGAAATTAAAGGGAGATGCATTGTCGTTAGAGAAACATTTGAAAACAACAAATGATAATTATAAAATAGCGTGGGAGCTTTTACAAAAGAAATATAACGAAATTGATAAGGTTAAAAAGGTATATTTGAGTTTATTGCTTGATCAGCCGACAATACAAGTAGCAAGTTAAGTCGATATCAAACGGCTTTACAACAACATTAATGAGGGTATCAATGCGATACAATGCTGCTCTATTTGTTTGAAAAGGAGCTTGACCCTGACACTTTGACTCTTTGGTTCAGATTTAAGAGTTCCGAAAAGGGTGGCACATTTAAGCAACTAATGCAATTTTTAGAGCAGCGCATTTTTGAATTAGAAAGTAACCATACAACAAATTTAAATAAAACGCAAGCAAGATTCATTAATCGTCGGCAATCACAGCCAAAAGTTTATTCGTCACAATTTAGGCAATGTATCGCGTGTATATCAATGTGACAAATTTAAGCAAAAGCCGGCTACAGAGAGAATTAAATTAATTAGAAATAGTGACCTTTGTTTTAATTGTCTTAAAGGGGATCATCGAGCATCTGCATGTGAAATTTGTAATCTAAAACACAACACATTGTTACATTTACCACAAGACAATAAAAAAGAAATCCATACAAATATACAAAATCAACAAGTAACCACAAATCCAGTCAGTTTTACTAAAACAATTAATGAACCAATTGTTCGACTACCAACTGCAATAGTTAATGTATTAGATAATAACAATTAATATCAAATATGCCGCATATTGTTGGATTCAGGTGCGCAAGTATTGCTTATGAGAGAGGCATGCATTCAAAGGTTAGGTTTGAAAAGAAAATACAAGGCAAGGGTGGTAGCAGCAAATGTAGAGGTGAAGTTCAAATCAAAGTGGCATCATCCAGATGCAATATAGCAATAACAACAACCGTATATTGTTTGCCTAGCCTAACACACGATTTACCAAGAACAGCAGTACCTAGTGAACACATGAAGTATTTTAGAAATCTTGATTTAGCAGATGAAGGTTATGTTGACATTATTTTAGGTGCAGATGTTTTTGCAGATTGTGTTCTGAGTGGTAAGGAAGTTCATCCAAACGGATCACCTACAGCAATCGAAACAATATTTGGTTGGGTTTTGCTTAGAAAGATTGAATCAAGTCAACCATTTAAAATATTTGTTGCTCATGCATCTGTTGATTTAGGTAAGCAATTGCAAAAATTCTGGAAAGTTGAAGAAATTCCGCCATCAAATCAGGTTTTAACAAGTGAAGAACAACGGGCAGACGATCATTCTTTACAAAATACTAAACGAGAAATTAATGGTAGGTATGTATTTCGATTACCTTTTAAAGAATCAAATATCGAGTTTGGTAACTCGAAATCAGCAGCAATGAAGAGGTTGTGTTTAATGGAATCAAGATTTCGTAAGAATGGTAAATTAGAGGAATATTACAAACAATTCATGAATGAATATGTTATGGCGAATCATATGGAAAGAGTTTCAGAAACGGATATACAAAATGAATATTATCTGCCACATCATGCATTATTTAAACCAAGTAGTACAACAACCAAAATTAGAGTAGTGTTTGATGCACCATGCAAATCAACTAATGGCAAGTCACTTAATGATCAGTTGCTGGTAGGATGTTTGGTACAAAATGATATATTTCAATTATTAGTACAATTTCGTAAATACAAGGTAGGTGTCACAAGTGACATAAAAAAATATATAGGCAAATACTGGTCCATGAAGATGATAGATGTTATCAGCTCATATTTTGGAGGAATAATATTAACAATGAAATAGAAGCATACAATATGAAGACAATTACATATGGTACATCCTGTGCACCTTTTATAGCAACTAGAACTCTGAAGCAAAAAGGTATTGAAAATACAGATTTACATCCATGGGCGAGCCAAGCAATAATAAATTGTTTTTATGTAGACGATTTCATGTTTTGCGCAGCAGATCTAGATCGGCTATTGAAATTAAGGAGGATGTTTGCAGATTATTAATGCAAGCAGGTTTTCATTTACGCAAGTGGTGTTCAAACTCAGATCAATTTATGGGAAGCATCAATCCAATTGATAGAGAATTATCAGAAGAGACAATTATTGATGATACTCAGACAATAAAAACTTTAGGGTAGTTATGGGATACAAAATGTGATTCTTTTAGATATAGTGTTACCTTAAATGAATTACAAACGCGCGTTACAAAACGCACAGTATTGTCAGACATATCAAGGATATTTGACCCGTTAGGATGGTTGTCTCCAGTAGTAATTTCGCTGAAACTTTTTGTGTAGAGGCTATGGTTGAAAGGCATTGGCTGGGATGATGAATTGCCTCACGACATATACACAAATTGGTGCGAGTTAAGATTCAATATTCATGGTATTTGTAATATACGCATTCCTAGATGGATGGAGTATAATAAAGCCAAATTAATTGAGCTGCACGAATTCGCTGATGCGTCTGAGTTAGCATATTCAGCAGCTGTGTATTTAAAGGTTTATCATTCGGATGGCTCTATATCAACGAATCTCATAGCTTCCAAGACCCGTGTAGCACCTATCAAGCAAATTTTTTAACTAGACTTGAGTTATGCGCTGCACATCTTATGACAAAACTCATTGTCAAAATTAAATAAATTCTTGATGTTGACCAAGTTACTCTTTATGGTTATACAGATTCCACCATTGTGTTAGCTTGGTTAAGCGATTTTCCACGGCGTTGGAAAACTTTTATAGCTAATTGGTTTCATATATTATTGACCTGATACCTCGTCAATTTTGGTATCATATTTCATCACAGCAAAACCCAGCTGATTTAGCTACACGATGTGTTAATGTAACCGAATTAATTGACAACAATCTGTGGTGGCATGGGCCCAATGTATTACGAAAGAGGGACGAACTTGAACAACCTATATTGAACCCAATCAATACACCATAGTTAGAAGAAAGATATGTCGAAGTCTGTCATATTTCAGAAGTAAATTATATCGATTTGTTTAAGCGTTATTCCAGTTTAATAAATTACTGTTTGTTACAGCTTATATATTAAGATTCGTAGGAAACTGCGAACATACTTGTTCTGAGCATTAATTTAAGTGCGACAATTCAGCCAGAACCTTGAATTATTTGAAAATTGAAGACTGTCCATGCGTTATCAACACCTTCGAAGCGATATTGTTCATGAGGCTTGAGTGGCAACCTCCGTCTTGCTTTGAAGCTACAATACAACAACATCATCGGTTTTTCCCATTTGGTAGTAAATGTTATTCAACAATTTATACAAATAGTTTATATACGAAATTCTGTGAACATAATTCGGTCATATTAAAGAGTACACATTGTGAAAGGTTTTCCAAATAAAAATTGTTTGATACAAAACGACTACGGTAGTACCTATAGCAAAACGCATAATTGTCTGCACTAAGCCATCTGAGTGCTCAATGATCGAGATTTTTTTAGAAGGCAACCAGTGGAGACCAAGACTGCATTACCGAACTCTTGGCTGCAAGGTTGATTGGGAGGCGTTCGATCTCACTCCATAGCGAAGAATACCAAAAGGCTCTCGAATTATACAATGGTCCTTCGTCGCCGACAAGGAACAGCACACAAAAAAATAAATACCCAAAATAATAAAACCGTAAGTAGAAAACCAAATTTCTATTTCCCCGTCTAGTACCAAAAAATTTAAAATTTTCATAATTAAAATCTCAAAAAAAAAAAAAATTGTTTTATCACGCTAAAACTTTAGGAAATCCCGCCAAAAACAAAATCATAAGTCTCTCCCCCCCCCCCCCCCCCCCACATACAAAATAAAAAAAGAAAAGCGGTAGATATCCTCTGTCAGTGGATCAGTATCGTTCGCATACAAAACAAAATATATCAAAAGATAATAATTTAATTTCGAAAAAAGGGGTGCGTTTGTGTGTACAATAAGTACACATAAGATAAAGACACATTTGTTCCACAATATCCCTCGGATGGCTCTATATCAACGAATCTCATAGCTTCCAAGACCCGTGTAGCACCTATCAAGCAAATTTTTTAACTAGACTTGAGTTATGCGCTGCACATCTTATGACAAAACTCATTGTCAAAATTAAATAAATTCTTGATGTTGACCAAGTTACTCTGTATGGTTATACAGATTCCACCATTGTGTTAGCTTGGTTAAGCGTTTTTCCACGGCGTTGGAAAACTTTTATAGCTAATTGGTTTCATATATTATTGACCTGATACCTCGTCAATTTTGGTATCATATTTCATCACAGCAAAACCCAGCTGATTTAGAGACACGATGTGTTAATGTAACCGAATTAATTGACAACAATCTGTGGTGGCATGGGCCCAATGTATTACGAAAGAGGGACGAACTTGAACAACCTATATTGAACCCAATCAATACACCATAGTTAGAAGAAAGATATGTCGAAGTCTGCCATATTTCAGAAGTAAATTATATCGATTTGTTTAAGCGTTATTCCAGTTTAATAAATTACTGTTTGTTACAGCTTATATATTAAGATTCGTAGGAAACTGCGAACATACTTGTTCTGAGCATTAATTTAAGTGCGACAATTCAGCCAGAACCTTGAATTATTTGAAAATTGAAGACTGTCCATGCGTTATCAACACCTTCGAAGCGATATTGTTCATGAGGCTTGAGTGGCAACCTCCGTCTTGCTTTGAAGCTACAATACAACATCATCATCGGTTTTTCCCATTTGGTATTAAATTTTATTCAACAATTTATACAAATAGTTTATATACGAAATTCTGTGAACATAATTCGGTCATATTAAAGAGTACACATTGTGAAAGGTTTTCCAAATAAAAATTGTTTGATACAAAACGACTACGGTAGTACCTATAGCAAAACGCATAACTGTCTGCACTAAGCCATCTGAGTACTCAATGATCGAGATTTTTTTAGAAGGCAACCAGTGGAGACCAAGACTGCATTACCGAACTCTTGGCTGCAAGGTTGATTGGGAGGCGTTCGATCTCACTCCATAGTGAAGAATACCAAAAGGCTCTCGAATTATACAATGGTCCTTCGTCGCCGACAAGGAACAGCACACAAAAAAATAAATACCCAAAATAATAAAACCGTAAGTAGAAAACCAAATTTCTATTCCTCCGTCTAGTACCAAAAAATTGAAAATTTTCATAATTAAAATCTCAAAAAAAAAAAAATTTTTTTATCACGCTAAAACTTTAGGAAATCCCGCCAAAAACAAAATCATAAGTCTCTCCCCCCCCCCCCCCCCCTCCACATACAAAATAAAAAAAGAAAAGCGGTAGATATCCTCTGTCAGTGGATCAGTATCGTTCGCATACAAAACAAAATATATCAAAAGATAATAATTTAATTTCGAAAAAAGGGGTGCGTTTGTGTGTACAATAAGTATACATAAGATAAAGACACATTTGTTCCACAATATCCCTCGGATGGCTCTATATCAACGAATCTCATAGCTTCCAAGACCCTAATAATAAGTTTATACATAAAGCGTACTCCGCGGTACGGTTATTCGCAAATATACATATTTATTTATAGAGTACCAAAAGAATTTTAGTTGGCTCAGTGCTCACGGTTTCCAAATTCCCCAAGTGAAATTTTATAAGCGAACTAGCTTGTCTAATCCCAAAACTTCCCCATAAAAATACTCCCTCGAAAGGTAGTATTAACGGAAAAGAATGTATAAATAAATTTAATCAGCTCAAAATTCTCCCTAAAAAGAAAAGTTCTTCCTTTATGAAAATGTCCAGTTCAGTCCAAAATAAGTTCATCTCCGAAACGGACATTTTCACTGACTACTGCACTCGATTCCGCTCAACGCCCCTACAGGACAATACCGAGTCAGCCGTAGCTATTAAGGACAAAAACATCGACCTTCTTTTGGGAGAGAGTCCAGGGCGCCTATGATGCGGTAGTAGAAACCGAAGTCAAATCGGTGATCAAATGCAGCTCAAGATAATAAGTATTCCCGTCCCCGCTACAATCACCACTCCCCAAGAGAGTTCCGGGATACACCTCAAAGTACCCGCCTGTGGCACCGAAGTCTTCTACGTGAGTTATGATCAATGGCCGTTCTTCCGTGACATGTTCACTGCCGTCTATATCAACCATCCAAAACTCTCGAGCGCCCAAAAACAATACCATCTCAGGTATAATACCCAAGGTAAAGCCGGCCAGAAAGTAAAACAATTCCCACTTAGCGATGACAATTTCGCACTAGCATGGGAAGCCCTGAAATCCCGATATGAAAATAAAGGCTAATGAAAATTGGTAAGGAGCTATATGAGGTAAAGTCCTAACACATCCAGTAAAATGTGGAATTGGGGAAAAGAGGGCGTGGCACCTTCCCTACAAATTGGATTTTTCAGAACTATGGCTACCGTACAAACTTAGGTTACTATAACAGCTAAATTTTTACTACAGAGTTGTTTGGCTGTTATTCCTTATGCAGGTTTAATAATCTTCCGCCGTTAAAATTTTTTATATGAGGTTAAGTCTTAACACCTGCAGTAAAATGTGGAATTGGGGAAAAGAGGGCGTAACACCTTCCCTACAAATGGTTATTGTAACAGCTAAAGTTTGACTACAAAGTTGTTTGGCTGTTATTCCTTTTGGATGTTTAATAATCTTCCGTCGTTAAATTTTTTTGTTAACTTCAGTCTATCCATATCTTCTATCTATCTATATATATAAAATTCAAATTATGTATATATGTATGTATGTAGGAATAGATCGAATTTCGTCCTAAACGGATCGACCGAACACAACCAAATTTGCACAACCCACTAGAACCCTTCCTAGGATGGTCATAGGCTAAAAATAATATCGACATATAAAAGGGGCGTGGCACCTCCCCTGCAAAATGAATATTTGGTACTACATAACTCTGAAAGTATTCATGCTAGCACATTGAAATTCGGTAAGGAGTTATAAGAAGTCAATCCCTAACACCCCCAAGAAAATGGTGAGGTGGTGTGGCACCTCCAGTATAAATGGAGTTTATCATACTGCATATTTCTGGGTGTAGTAATGGTAGGCTAATGAAAATTGGTAAGGAGCTATATGAGGTTAAGTCCTAACACCTCCAGTAAAATCTGGAATTGGGGAAAAGAGGGCGTGGCACCTTCCCCACAAATGGGATTTTTCAGAACTATGGCTGCCGTACAAACTTGGGTTATTATAACAGCTAATTTTGACTACAGAGTTGTTTGGCTGTTATTACTTTGGATGTTGAATAATCTTCCGCCGTTAAAATTTTTTGTTAACTTCAGTCTATCCACATCTTCTATCCATCTACATATATATATAAAATTCAATTTATGTATGTATGTATGTAGGTAAATAATTAAGTAATTAATATAGATCGGTAAACGACTCACACAATAAAGAATTAAAATTTAAACACCTTATAGTCGTTTATATATATATATACATATGTTTGCTTTATTTAGCAAAACAATTGTTTCGACACTCGCGACGTGTCATCATCAGTTGCTAGTTATCAACTAACCATTGTCTACAAATATAAACAAAGTATGGCTATGCAAATCAAACATTCAAAATTTTTGTAAAAGCTAATGCAATGCGAAAATAATAAAAAGAGAGTTTAAACAACAACAACAAAATACAAAAGTAATTATGTACATATGTATGTAATATGTAATAACAATATATGGAACAAACTAAGTTTACTGGAATGCTGTGAAGAGACTCGAGTACATTGGGCCTGTATCACGATTTACAGAATCATTTTTGTTTACATATATATGTAGAGATTCCAAAATGTTTAATTTTTTAATATTACATTCCGACTTAATTAACTGGCAATCGTCCTCACTTATTGAATGCTCATTCACTAAAGCATGTTCAGCGATTCCACTTCTCGGATCAATATTCTGAATATATTTTAGGTGCTCATGTAATCTGATTCGTACAGTGCGGGTCGATTGGCCGATGTACTTTGCGCCGCATGCATTCCCGTTGTCGTTTTTCTGGGAGCAAGTGATTGAATAAACGCCAGGTTTGTCCAAATTTTCGTATTTGTCTTTTGTGATGTAAGTAATGGTTTTAATTTTGTTGTTGTTTTAGGAGCCAAATTCACATTTATTTGTCTGCAGCATTTTTGTAAATCGTTGAAATAATTAGAGTAGTAGGTCATGCTACACCAAGTCTTTTTGTTTTCAACGTCCAACGTATCAAAAAATGAGCTACTCTCCCTTGGCTCTTTTTTGTTGTGGTGCTTTTTAATTATCTGCTCTATACTGTTAGAGCTATATCCATTCGTTTCTGCAATGCTCACGATTTTATCTCTTTCTTTTTTGTATGCCGCATAACTGAATGGAACGTTTACTAGCCGATGAGCCATGGAATTGAAGGCAGCTAGTTTGTGGGAGTAATGATGATTGGACTCAATTGGAATAAATCGATCTGTTGAAGTCGGCTTCCGATATATATCGAATTCGATAGCTCCATCGACATTGTGTTTGATTTTTAGGTCCATAAATGGAAGCTCGTTATTTGATTCGTATTCACACGTAAACTGGATAACGTTATTTTTTGAATTAAATAGATTGAGAGTTTGCTCGATTTTGTCTCTCTCAATAATAACAAAACAATCGTCAACATATCGGCAATAAAAACGTGGGAATAGAGAGCTGTGAATTAGTTGTTCTTCAACTGTGTTCATGAACAAATTGCATAGAAAGGGACTTATATTTAAACCCATTAGTAAGCCCTCGGTTTGTTCATAAAAATCGCCTCTGAACTGGAAAAATGATTGTTTAATACATGTAGAGGTTAAGTCAAATAATGCACTGGCGACCGATGGATTAATATTTTGTCTATCTAACCAAATTTTTAAAGAGTCCAACGCACCATTTCTCGGTACATTCGAAAAGTACGATGTTATATGGAACGATGCGAAGCATTTATTCATATTCAACTGCATATTTTTGATCTTATCAGTTAATTCAAGAGAATTCGTTATAGAAAAATTATCGAAACTTTTTAAATTCTTAAAGTAATTACTCAACCATGATGCGATATTTGCGATGGGTGAGGTGTAGCCAGCAATAATGGGACGAAATTTGTTACAAGGTTTGTGAGCCTTGTATAAACCATACAAACATGGCACACGGACATAAGATTTATGCATGTTTTTGTCCCACTGACGACCGAATAAATCAGCATACATTTTACGACACTCAATCACCTGTTTCTTCATCTTTGGGAGAGGATTCTTCACTTTAGTATAATTTCCTTCCTCAATAAGAGCGATCATACCACTGTTGTAATCAACTTCATTTAGCACGACCACATAATCACCTTTATCGGCTTTTGTTACGTAGATATTTTTACGGTTTAGCGATTTTACCGTATTATAAAAAAGCGTTGAATTGTTATGTTCTTTATACCTGGATTTCGACAATAGAGCTTTCTTTACACAAAACCTTATATTTTCTGCCTTTTCGGTATCCACTTTTCCGAGGGCTAACTCAGAATCCACTATTATATCCTGCTTTGTTGAAGATTTGTGAGGTAACGCGAAGTTGAGGCCTTTGTTCAGAAGACATATTTCATTCTCCTCTAGGGTCACATCAGATTTGTTTATAATTAGATCAGGGATGAACTTACTCGACGACTTTTTGGGCCTTTTTGTTTGTCTTAGCTTCCTCAACTTAATTCTTTTCCGTTGGAATTGCTGTCGATCTGAGGCGATTTTTATAAACAAACCGAGGGCTTACCAATGGGTTTAAGTATAAGTCCCTTTCTATGCAATTTGTTCATGAACACAGTTGAAGAACAACTAATTCACAGCTCTCTATTCCCACGTTTTTATTGCCGATATGTTGACGATTGTTTTGTTATTATTGAGAGAGACAAAATCGAGCAAACTCTCAATCTATTTAATTCAAAAAATAACGTTATCCGGTTTACGTGTGAATAGGAATCAAATAACGAGCTTCCATTTATGGACCTAAAAATCAAACACAATCTCTATGGAGCTATCGAATTCGATATATATCGGAAGCCGACTTCAACAGATCGATTTATTCCAATTGAGTCCAATCATCATTACTCCCACAAACTAGCTGCCTTCAATTCCATGGCTCATCGGCTAGTAAACGTTCCACTCAGTTATGCGGCATACAAAAAAGAAAGAGATAAAATTGTGAGCATTGCAGAAACAAATGGATATAGCTCTAACAGTATAGAGCAGATAAGTAAAAAGCACCACAACAAAAAAGAGCGAAGGGAGAGTAGCTCATTTTTTGATACGTTGGACGTTGAAAACAAAAAGACTTGGTGTAGCATGATCTACGACTCTAATTATTTTAACGATTTACAAAAATGCTGCAGACAAATAAATGTGAATTTGGCTCCTACAACAACAACAAAATTAAAATCATTACTTACATCCACAAAAGACAAATGCGAAAATTTGGACAAACCTGGCGTTTATTCAATCACTTGCTCCCAGAAAAACGACAACGGGAATGTATGCGGCGCAAAGTACATCGGCAAATCGACCCGCACTGTACGAATCAGATTACATGAGCACCTAAAATATATTCAGAATATTGATCCGAGAAGTGCAATCGCTGAACATGCTTTAGCGAATGAGCATTCAATAAGTGAGGACGATTGCCAGTTAATTAAGTCGGAATATAATATTAAAAAATTAAACATTTTAGAATCTCTACATATATATGTAAACAAAAATGATTCTGTAAATTGTGATACAGGCCCACTGTACTCGAGTCTCTTCACAGCATTCCAGTAAACTTAGTTTGTTCCATATATTGTTATTACATATTACATACATATGTACATTATTATTATTTTGTTGTTGTTATTTAAACTCTCTTTTTATTATTTTCGCATTGCATTAGCTTTTACAAAAATTTTGAATGTTTGATTTACATAGGCATACTTTGTTTATATTTGTAGACAATGGTTATTTGATAACTAGCAACTGATGATGACACGTCGCGAGTGTCGAAACAATTGTTTTGCTAAATAAAGCAAACATATATATATATAAACGACTATAAGGTGTTTCAATTTTAATTCTTTAATGTATGTAGGTATAGATCGAGTTGCGTCCTAAACGGATCGACCGATCACAACCAAATTTGCAAAACCCACTGAAGGTATTCATGCTAGAACATTGAAATTCGGTAAGGTTCGGTCCCTAACACCCCCAGGAATATGCGCGTAGGGGAGAAGGGGGCGTGGCACGTCCCATATAAATGGAGTAAATCATACTGCATATCTCTGGATGTAGTAATGGTAGGATAATGAAAATCGGTAAGGAGCTATATGAGGTTATTTCCAAACAACTCCAGTAAAATGTGAGATTGGGGAAAAGGGGGCGTGGCACCTTCCCTACAAATTGTATTTTTCAGAACTATGGCTGCCATACAAAGTTAGGTTTTTATAACAGCTAAAGTTTGACTACAGAGTTGTTTGGCTGTTATTCCTTTTGGATGTTTAATAATCTTCCACCGTAAAATTTTTTTGTTAACTTCAGTCTATCCACATCTTCTATCTATCTTCTATCTATATATATAAAATTCAAATTATGTATGTATGTATGTATTTAGGTATCGATCGAGTTGCGTCCTAAACGGATCGACCGAACACAACCAAATTTGCACAACCCACTTGAACCCTTCCAAGGATGGTCCTGGGCTAAAAATAATATCGATATATAAAAGGTGCGTGGAACCTCCCAATCAAAATGAATATTTGGTACTACATAACTCAACCCCTAACACCCCTAAGAACATGTGAGGTGGGGAGAAGAAGGCGTGGCACCTCCCTTATAAATGTAGTTTATCGTACTGCATATCTCTGGATATAAAAATGTTAGGCTAACGAAAATTGGTAAGGAGCTATATGAGGTTAAGTCCTAACACCTCCAGTAAAATCTGGAATTGGGGAAAAGAGGGCGTGGCACCATCCCTATAAATGGGATTTTTCAGAACTATGGTTGCCGTACAAACCTAGGTTAATATAACAGCTAAATTTTGACTACAGAGTTGTTCTGTCTATCAATATATATAAAATTCAAATTATGTATATATGTATGTATGTAGGTATAGATCGAGTTGCGTCCTAAACGGATCGACCGAACACAACCAAGTTTGCACAACCCACTAGAACACTTCCAAGGATGGTCATAGGCTAAAAATAATATCGACATATAAAAGGGGCGTGGCACCTCCCCTGCAAATGAATATTTACTAAACTCAGAAGGTATTCATGCTAGAACATTGAAATTGGGCAAGGAGTTATAAGAAGTCAATCCCTAACACCCCTAAGAAAATGTGGGGGAGGAGGAGAAGGGGGCGTGGCACCTGCAATATAAATGGAGTTTATCATACTGCATATCTCTGGGTGTAGTAATACTAGGCTAATGAAAATTGGTAAGGAGCTATATGAGGTTAAGTCCTAACACCTCCAGTAAAATGTGGAATTGGGGAAAAGAGGGCGTGGCACCTTCCCTACAAATGGGATTTTTCAGAACTATGGCTGCCGCACAAACCTAGGTTAATATAACAACTAAATTTTGACTACAGAGTTGTTTGGCTGTTATTCCTTTTGGATGTTTAATAATCTGCCGTCGTTAAAATTTTTTGTTAACTTCAGTCTATCCACATCTTCTATCTATCAATATATATAAAATTCAAATGATGTATATATGTATGTATTTAGGTATAGATCGAGTTGCGTCCTAAACGGATCGACCGAACACAACCAAGTTTGCACAACCCACTAGAACACTTCCAAGGATGGCCATTGGCTAAAAATAATATCGACATATAAAAGGGGCGTGGCACCTCCCCTGCAAAATGAATATTTACTAAACTCTGAAGGTATTCATGCTAGAACATTGAAATTGGGCAAGGAGTTATAAGAAGTCAATCCCTAACACCCCTAAGAAAATGTGGGGGAGGGGGAGAAGGGGGCGTGGCATCTCCAATATAAATGGAGTTTATCATACTGCATATCTCTGGGTGTATTAATGGTAGGCTAATGAAAATTGGTAAGGAGCTATATGAGGTTAAGTTCTAACACCTCCAGTAAAATGTGGACTTGGGGAAATGAGGGCGTGGCACCTTCCCTACAAATGGTATTTTTCAGAACTATGGCTGCCATACAAAATTAGGTTTTTATAACAGCTAAAGTTTGACTACAGGGTTGTTTGGCTGTTATTCCTTTTGGATGTTTAATAATCTTCCACCGTTAAAATTTTTTGTTAACTTCAGTCTATCCACATCTTTTATCTATCTTCTATCTATATAAATAAAATTCAAATTATGTATGTATGTACGTATGTAGGTATCGATCGAGTTGCATCCTAAACGGATCGACCGAACACAACCCACTAGAACCCTTCCAAGGATGGTCATATGCTAAAAATAATATCGATATATAAAAGGGGCGTGGAACCTCCCATGAAAAATTAATATTTGGTACTACATAACTCTGAAGGTATTCATGCTAGAACATTGAAATTCGGCAAGGAGTTATAAGAAGTTAATCCCTAACACCGCCAAGAAAATGTGGGGTGGGCAGAAGGGGGCGTGGTACCTCCCATATAAATGAAGTTTATCGTACTGCATATCTCTGGATATAGTAATGTTAGGCTAACGAAAATTGGTAAGGAGCTATATGAGGTTAAGTCCTAACACCTCCAGTAAAATGTGGAATTGGGGAAAAGAGGGCGTGGCACCCTCCCGATAAATTGGATTTTTCAGAACTATGGCTGCCGTACAAACCTAGGTTAATATAACAGCTAAAGTTTGACTAAAGAGTTGTTTGACTGTTATTCCTTTTGGATGTTTAATAATCTGCCGTCGTTAAAATTTTTTGTTAACTTCAGTCTATCCACATCTTCTATCTATCTATATATATAAAATTCAAATTATGTATATGTGTATGTATGTAGGTATAGATCGAGTTGCGTCCTAAACGGATCGACCGAACACAACCAAATTTGCACAACCCACTAGAACCCTTCCAAAGATGGTCATAGGCTAAAAATAATATCGACATATAAAAGGGACGTGGCACCTCCCCTGCAAAATGAATATTTACATAACTCTCAAGGTATTCATGCTAGAACATTGAAATTCGGTAAGGAGTTATATGAAGTCAATCCCTAACACCCCTAAGAAATTGTGGGGTGTGGGGGAGGGGGCGTGGCACCTCCCATATAAATGGAGTTTATCATACTTCATATCTCTGGATGTAGTAATTGTAGGATAGTGAAAATTGGTAAGGAGCTATATGAGATTAAGTCCAAACACCTCCAGTAAAATGTGGGGAAAGAGGGCGTGGCACCTTCCCTACAAATGGGATTTTTCAGAGCTTTGGCTGCCATACAAAATTAGGTTGTTATAACAGCCAAAGTTTGCTTACAGAGTTGTTTGGCAGTTATTCCTTTTGCATGTTTAATAATCTTCCGCCGTTAAAATTTTTTGTTAACTTCAGTCTATCCACATCTTCTATCTATATATATATATATAAAGCTAAAATTATGAATGTTTGTATGTAGGTATAAATCGGGTTGCGCCCTAAACGGATCGGCCGATCACAACTATATTTGAATCACCCACTAGAAACCTTCCAAACATTGTCATAGGCTAAACATAACTTCAATATAAACAAGTAAGGAAGGCTAAGTTCGGGTGTAACCGAACATTACATACTCAGCTGAGAGCTTTGGAGACAAAATAAGGGAAAATAACCAATTAGCAAAATTAACCTAGGGTAACCCTGGAATGTGTCTGGATGACATGGGTTTTAAATGGAAGCTATTAAAGGGTATTTTAAAAGGGAGTGGGCCATAGTTCTATAGGTGAACGCCATTTCAGGATATCGCCATAAAGATGGACCAGGGGTGACTCTAGAATATGTGTTGTACGATATGGGTATCAAATGAAAGGTGTTAATGAGTATTTTAAAAGGAAGTGGGCCTTAGTTCTATAGGTGGACACCTTTTCGAGATATCGCCATTAAGGTGGCCCAGAGGTGACACTAAAATGTGTTTGTACGATTTGGGTATCAAATGAAAGGTGTTAATGAGTATTTTAAAAGGGGGTAGGCCTTAGTGCTATAGCTGGACGCCTTTTCGAGATATCGCCATAAAGGTGGAGCAAGGGTGACTCTAGAATGTGTTTGTACGATATGAGTATCAAATGAAAGGTGTTAATGAGTATGTAAAACGTAGTGGGCCTTAGTTTTATAGGTGGACGCCTTTTTGAGACATCGCCATAAGGGTGGACTAGGGGTGACTCTAGAATGTGTTTGTACGATATGAGTATCAAGTTAAAGGTATTAGTGGGGGTTTTAAAATGTAGTGGCCCTTAGTTGTATATGTGAAGGCGTTTTCGAGATATCGAACAAAATGTGGACCAGGGTGACCCAGAAGATCATCTGTCGGGTACCGCTAATTTATTTATATATATAATGCCAGGAACAGTATTCCTGCCAAGATTCCAAGGGCGTTTGATTTCGACCTGCAGAACTTTTGTCAACTTTTTTCTTCTACTTAATATGGTAGGTGTCACACCCATTTTACAAAGTTGTTTCCAAAGTTATATTTTGCGACAATAAACCAATCGAATTACCACGTTTCATCTCTTTTTTCATATTTGGTAAGGATAGGATGGAATAGTATAGGTTGGGTGGTAGTTGCCCTGATAAGGATACACCAAAAATAACGGTGACATATATCTAGCTACTTAGAGAATAGTTGGGTAGCAACGATAAAGCTCCGAATGATACCGATCTTAACTTTGGATAAATCCTCGGGAGATCCAAGTGAGTCGTGACCGAAGTACTTTCGCCTAGTTCTGGCAAAAGCTGGGCAATCAAGCATAAAGTGATTTGTTGATTCCTCCTCATCATCCTCCATACAGCTGCAGCAGGATGGAGTCTCCAGTATATTGAGACGTGCCGCATGGATACCCATGGGACAGTACCCTGTCAAAACCCCAATGATCATTGATAGGTGAGACTTAGTGAACCCAATTATTTCAGCAGACCTCCTGCCATCCACTTTCGGCTAGAAAGATCGTGCTACCCTGCAAGACGTGGTGTCCGCCCAACGTTTGCTGAGCTGACTCGAGGCCCAGCTATGGAGGAGCAATCCACAGGTGGCCAGCGGGATCCCGAAATCCCTACAGCCATCTTCATCCGGTTCAGTTGTACCGATGTGGGCTAAGAGATCCGCTTGACAGTTACCCGGGACATCACTATGACCCGGGACCTAGATAATCTTAATTGTAAAATAAATTCGATGCAATCGCAAGCGAGGTCAGGACATCCCAGACCACCCTCGATCGCACTGTAGTTCAGCTCAAGGCCTTGATAGCCGCTTGGCTATCAGAGTAGATGTTAAATTCCCTAACTGTAGTAGCACAGGATAGCATTCCATCCACCGCATCCTTAATCGCAGCAACTTCCGCTTGGAATACACTGCAGTGATCAGCCAACTTAAACTTGCGGCTTAAATTTAGCTCTTGACAAAAGATCCCCCCACCAACCTTTCCATCCAGCTTCGACCCATCTGTGAACAAGTTAACCGGTCCCATGCCCCAGATAATTCCTCTTCCCCACTCCTCTCTCTCTGGAATGGCTGGGGTGAAAGTTGTATAGGGAGCAGTTATCGGCACACAATAGACCGTTCTGTCCGAGATAAAGTCGAAACTGGTAAGAAGGCTAGAGTGTCCGCGGTCAGAAAGTCCATATGCCATATCACGAAGCCTGACCAACGACCTTGACGCGGCCGCCTTTCCCGCAATATCTACTGGGTATATGTTCAGCATGACGGTCAGTGCCAAGGTAGGTGTTGTTCTGAGAGCGCCACTGATACCGATCTGCGCCGTCCGTTGCACTGTCACTAATATTTTGGAGGTGCTCGCCGTGTCCAGTGCTTTCACCAGACCAGCACCCCATATAGCAGAATCGGTTTGACCACCATCTCATAAAGCCAGTGTACTACTCTTTGCGAGAGTCCCCATCTCTTTCCGATAGCCCCTCTGCAGCAGTACAAGGCAATGGCGGCCTTCCTGGACCGAACTTCCACATTGGGTCTGTAACGACAGCCTTTGTATAAACTACACCCCTGCATTTGCATGACTGCTCAAAGCTATTTCTGCAAGTAAGCATGCCAACAAACAGCAAATCGCCTAATTACGTGTCTGTGTGTGTGGGTACCTTACCTAACATTCCACGCGACATGTTCAAAGCCTTCCAGGATCTTTGAGTGACTTTGAACAAGAAGAAAGATGGTTTGGCAGTCAACGCAAAACGGTAGTGGCAGTGGAAAAAAAGATTGCCTATAAAAGAGCCACCATTCAATCTTTCCCTTTCAAAAGTCTAAAGTGAAAGCGACGTGCGTATGCTTTAAGCCGCGAGTGCAGTGAAAAAAATAAAAAGGTTAAAAGTTTAAGTCCAAAGTTACCGTTACCTTAAGGAACGGCATACTTAGTGAATAAAAAAGGTGCCGCAACCTAGCGGATTACAGCGGTTAACCACTACCGGTAAGTGAAAGAAACCATCCTCCCTTAAACGACTAAATCCGAGAACAAATTTAGCTCCGTTTTCTCAGGTGAACTTTAAAAGTTTTTTTTTCTGCCCTTAAATGGAAATGCTGTCTGCGAGATAAACCTTGGAAGTTACTTGAGAAAACGGGACTAAATTGCTTTCAACCAAATAACGTACACCCGACTTATATATTTTGTTTTTTGGTTTTCGCTGCAGGCACGTCGATACCATTAGCCTGGAGATTCACCAGCACGTCCGGTGCCAGGCACCGTAGCCAAATATAACCACCAGACCGGTAAGCACACCATAACACTCAAGATCAACACACTGAGCCGCAAGCACACAAACCTAAAACTAAAGCACACTGCACCGAATACCGAGTCGACATACATTCCCTCGTCTGAAACGCCATAACCAGGCTCCAAATAAAAGGATACATCGAAACGCAAACAACACCAAGATCATACATACATTCACCTTTACAAGCAGCCACGGCCAGCCAGCGAAACTCAGATACACACCAGCAGCAAAAAACATTCACCCGCATTCACAACCAGCCACCTAAACACTAAGACACATCAGCAGCACAAAATATCATTAACCAGCACTCACGACCAAACATCTAAAGACAAATACGCATCAACACCGCAAAATATCCAGAACGAACCACACCGCTTATTATAACCACACCAGCCCATCGCAATCCCACCAGCGAAATACAAGAAACCAAATTCACCATAAACACCCAGCGAAGCACAACGACCACAACAACATTTACGCTTCGACAACATAAACACAGGTAACACCACACAATATCCTACGCACCAAATATCATAAACGCTGTAAGTACCGCCGTTATTACCACCGAACGCAAAGTGCCACGTACTCAGTAAAACACACGGCACATCACTTTGTTCATCCATCACCTGATACCCCATCACGTCACATCACACCAAACCACATCACGTCTCATCAAAAGCATATCATACCAGAACATATCACATTATATCGCATTACATCACATCTCAGCAAAGAACATCTAATAAGCCGTGACGGTGAGTAAAATTAGTCGGTCACTGGGGCGGATTGTGCATCAAACGGCAAGAAACAGTGGGCGAAGTGGTGAGAAAATCACCAAGGCAGAGAGAATTCTCATAACCATTGCGAATTCGCCGCAAAAACACCGACATCACACCAACAACCAAGAAGAAATACTGCGCCACAGAGACCGAAAATAATTAAAATAAATTTATAATCTTAAATCTTTTTTTTCTTTTTTAGATTAAGCACTATATTGATATTGTTTTTTTTTTGTAAGCCCTAATTTATGAATTTATGAATTTTTTTATTCAGAATTGTTGGTTATTTTAAATTTTCTACATTCTTTTTTTACATACTTAACATTTTTTTTGTCACCACTTACCCATGAATTTTTAGTTTGTAATGTTTTCTATTAATTTGCCTTATTGCACTCCATTGTTCTTTTCACAATAATCTTGTATTTTTTTCTTTTGCTTTCTTTTCTGAAACTTTTGCTTTCCATAAATCTTGATTTTCCTATTTTCCTGAAATTAGCCTTTTTTTTTGCAACCCTCTTATTTTTCCATTCACCACACCTGGATTTAAAAATTTGTTTTATTAGCTCAATTGCTAAATTTCTTTTTTTGTTTTGCCAAACTCATATCTTGTGGCCTTTTTTTTACCTTTCCAGGATAATTCTATACTATTTCGCGCACACCCTAACATAGAAAAGAGCACATTTTTCTTTTCCTTTCACAAATTTATCCATTTTTGCTTATTAGACTTGTTTCCGACTTTCATTTCTTTATTATTTGCAATATTTTTCTATGTTCTTCCTCCTTTTTTTGGAGTTCCTTTTGTTTTTGAAGGGAGAGGCACGTGGGGATTCCACATTACACCTGTGAAATCCTATCCCTTCTTTTAGTTTTGATTACTTTTTTGTTGCATCACTAATTATTTGTTCCTTGTTTTTTTTTTTTTTTTTAATGTATTCACCTAGTCTAATTCACTTTAAAGTCCCGATAATTACACTTTCGTTTGCTTTTATAATTTTATTTCTCTTATTTATCACGAACCGAGAAAATGTGCGTGCGCATTTTCATTCTCAGAAACCGGAACAAAAGTTCCATGTGCTTACAATACATAATAGTACGAAAGTACATACAAAAAATAGTAGGATCTTTTCTCTTCTCTCTCTTCTTTTCAGCTCGCGTCACCTCAGCCTTGGTACCTGGACTGCAGATGAGCGTAGTGAATGAAATAAGGTTGGTAACATGCATAATATCTTCTTTTTCTCTAGGTTCTCTCGTTCCTTTTTTTTTACACGTATATTTTCTGTAAAACTCAATAACTGTGAGGCCTTTTATTTTGTAAATTACCTTGCTTAAGTGGAGATCTAGGTTTCAGTCGAAAGGGTGTTCCCTTAGGAAATATTTTTTTATAGTTTTTTTTATTTCCCTTTTTTTATTTACGTTTAAACGCTTATTGATTTGAATTCTTATTTTGGTTTGGTAAAGGGGTGGTTCTTAAAATAAGTCTAGTTTAAGTTCAACTTCGTCATATTTTTTTTATTCTTCATTTCTATATTTTGAATATCTTTAATTTTGAATTTCAACATTTCCTTTTAGTTGGTTAAGGGTAGGGTTTTAATAAACTACAATTTAACTAATTGGAATTCGTAGTAAGTTATTACTGAAGTGTAAAATAAATTCTAAGTAAAAGAAAAGGACATGGTTTCTTTAAGATTTCTAGGGTGAAGTGACTTTAGGAAAAATGCAGGCCGTTTAAGTCCCTTTTGTGTTAGTGTGGGTGTTGCCCTTGCGGCATACTAGGGATTGGTGAGGTGTTGCGACTAGACAGGCAGACGATGGTTTAGGCCCGACATTAAGGGACGGAGGAACGTCAGGAAAAGGGAACTCCACTCGGTTATCGGAGTCAAATTGGAGTTCAAGATTGTTCATGCCTCATGAACAAGAGGGGTGCGATGACTCCACTTGATACGGATGATACGGACAGCTTTCTCCCGCTTTCCTTTTTTTTCTCTCTTTTGTCGCTAACTCCTCCTAGTCTCTGTATTTTCCTCACATAGGCATGAACCCCTAATTTTGTTTTTGTGACTGTGGGTCGAGTAAGGTGGCAAGAACCGCGCCCCGACGCCGACGAGCCTCAGCCGGGCTACCACCATGCTTAACCGCCACCCTTCTCGCCCCGGACCAAGCAGTAACATTACAGTGGCGCCCAACGTTAATAGCCCGATCATCTTTTATTTCCCACATCTTTTCATTTCTACTATACCTCTCATTTTCCGAAATTTTTTTAAATTTTTCTGACGATCTTTCAAATTTCCAACGAAATAGCTGTGTAACTTAACTTTTTGCTTACCAGTTTGCCTTCGTCCTACTTTTTGTCTCTCTTAGTTCATCAAATTCTACATTAATTTCAATCTCCGTTTACAGTCTACTACCTTAATCTTAATTAATTTGTTTCTATGCCTATTTTGTTAATTTTCCTGGTGGTTTTCTTTCTAATAAATTTTCCTTCTTTCGGACGGGTTAGGGTCACGAGGGTAGCATCACTTTCCGAGTCGGTGAAGTGATTTGTGCCTAAGTGACATTTAGATAGACGGGGGGAATGTTAGTCCGACTTCGAAGTTCCCTTTCTTCGATTTCAACGTCTTGAAAAGGTGGTATTCGAAGTCGAGACTAGCACATTTCATGACGATTTTTGTGGCAAAGCTGCTCAAGCTGCCATGTAGATGTTCCAGTAACACCTGCATGTGAGGTTTGCAGCTTTTGTCCACTGCGGGTAGATTTGGGTTTTTATTGAAAGATGTTCGGCAACCACGGCTGGAGCAAGGGCTCTGACCGTTGATGTGTCGAATAGGGTAATTAAAAGGGGGACTAGCTGACATGACTGCTGACTGTGAACTGACAGACGTAAGCAGCACCGACCTAAGTTTCAATTCCTTCGCGAGGTCAACACCGAAACACACTAACCACTTAACGAATATTTTACCGTTGCAAGTTAAAATTACTATAAGACCATAAAATCAGCGTTTACTTAGTTTCCAAATAAATTTGAGTTTAATTTAAATAGAGCTTAAGTTTTTAATATTTCTACCGTTTTCCTCTTAGTATCTCAAATTGTCTTATATATTTTTATTGAATTTTTTTGAGCAAGTATCTAGGAGATACATAAGCCACCAAATTTTGAATTTAGATTCGGATTGTCCTTTTTAGTTTATTTTATTGTTTTCTACCTTTTGCTTTATTTTACGTTTAATCAACCACAAACTGAATTTTAAAGTGGATACTGAATTGTTAGCCCTTTTCTTTCTTTAATATTTGTTTTTTTATACATTCCTTTTTTTTGAATTTTGATAATTATAAGGAAGTTCAATCGGCCATATTGTGAATCTTGTTCTTCATATTGAATTTCTTTTAACCTCTAGATTAAGAAAGGTTACAAATATATTACACCCATATATTTTACCCATACACATTTATGCGTATTTTTTCATATTTTTTTTTAGAAGTTTAAAATTTTTTTAGCTTTATATATTACACGTTTTTTCAGTACACGTACACATACCTTTCATTGAATTTACAACCTGTTGTTTACGGTATTAGCGCTTTTTTTTAGCAATTTTTATAATTTTTGTTTAAAGGAAACCATCTTTCGTTTTAATTATAGTTTTTTTGACAATTTTGCGGATTTTTTGTTGTTTCTGTTATTTCCTTGTTGTACCTCGTCTAGGTGGTATATGGATAGGCGGCGAGAAGAAGAAGAAGCATCAAGACCAGGGTTAGGACCTTTCAGTTGTAGCCGACGAAGGCCAGCCACTCGAAGCATTACTAGGGCAACCAGGTAGTTGGGTCTGTATTCACACAGATAGACACGGGCACAGAGATTCCGGTAGACTTCCTGCCGACCGACTTCCTGAATCGTTGTGCTGCCATAGTTTTTGGGAACTTTGAGCATCCTGACAAGGGGAGGAAAGAGTTCGCTGTTACAAACACGTTGGTGGTAGAGGACGCAGAAAAATCCCTTAGTTTTTCGCGAAAGTTGTCGATGTTAGAGATGTCCGATCCATTGGAGGGTCTGGCAGCAGGAGGAGCATTCGGGGGAGCTATACCACGGAGGCCACCCAGCAACACCGGACGGGAAAGAAGACAAGAAAACCTAGCGCAGCTATCGGGTCAAATAGATAACTTGAACGCAATCATGGAAACGATATCCCAACAGAACCAAATCGTACTAGAGGCAATGGACGAGTTTCGTAAAATGAGAGCTGACGTGTCGCGTTTAAGTAACCGGGTAGCCGAAGTAGAAACATCGATGCAAGCACCAGCAGCAGCACCACATCCACCAGCATCTACCTCAACTCCAGGATACAACAACGAGAGGACACGCAGGGAAAACAGCAGTAATAATCAGCAACGGGAGGATAGGTTTGGGGACAATTACGGCAGAAAGCGGATCGATCTGCATAAGTGGAACCTTAAGTTCGATGGGTCGCCGAAGGGAATGACGGTAGAAAGTATTGTTTTCAGGGTAGAGAGGGTGAGAATGCAGTACCAGTTGAGTTACGAGCAGATCCTTACCGATTTTCACTGTTTAGTCACTGGCTCGGCACTCAAATGGTACTGGCAGATCTTAGAAGATAATGCATCCGCATTAAACTTCGACTACCCTCGCCTGAAAGCGGAACTTTTGGCTCAGTTCAAATCGGCGGACTCGGACTGTGAGGTGATCCGCGAGATCATGGAGAGGAAGCAACTTCCACATGAGACTTTTGACGAATTCTACGCTGACATCCATGATCTCACTTTCCGCCTGAGAGCAAGGATTCCGGAGCCAGAACTGGTAAATATCATTAAAGGGAATCTTAATCCGTTCTTAACTAATTTAACTTTTGCCACCAAATTGGCGACCCTGGCTAAATTAAAGCATGAGTGTAAGTGAGCAGAGAAGCTCATGAAAGAAAATAGGGCACGATTTAAAGGAGTTAGTGAGCTAGAAGTTAGTGATAGGATTTGGCCTACAGGATCAAAGTGTGAAGTAGAGCTCGAGGCGTTCGATAGGAACACTAGGAACATGACAGGGCCTAACAAAATGAAGCCCGGTCCCGCCTCTTCGTCTGATACGTCGAAAACCAATCATCCTTCCTTTAATCCTTCGTCCTACAACTCTAACCCAAATGTGTGTGAATCGTCCATTTATAATAGTAAAAATCTTAGTAGTGTCCCAAATCAAACGTTTTTGGCGGGAAACCGGGGTCTGGCGGAGATGCCCGGGCACTCTGCCCAGAAAAAGGAACACCCGGAAAGGCAGCAAACAAACTAGGCCCAGAGGTAGGCATTAAGATTTTGCAACGAGAGAAGATAGTAGCGGTACCGGATAGAGAAGAAAAGGAAGAGAAACCAAGGATGGAAAAAGATAGTTTGCACAGTAGGAAAATTAGGTATGAGGAAGCCCGCAGACGCATATTTTGCGAAGAGCTAGATAAACGAAGAAATAGAGATACAAATAGGAATTACAACAAAATACATAAATTGCGGGAAAAGAAAAAGAATTGTAGGAGAATAAGAAATAAGATAATAGCCACAATCGTTACATTAAGGGTGATAACCGATTTTTTGCAAGAACGGAGATAGGGGGTTGGGAAATATTAGCGTTAACAGACTCAGGTGCAGGAGCTTGTTGTTTGGGAAAAAATTCGGAAAAAATATTAAAGGATAAGGAACATCTGATCCTACCAGTCAAGGGACAGAAGATACGGACGGCGAATGGAGGTGAAACAACCGTCCAGGGTGTTATAACTTTACCAGTTCGGTGGGATGGGATGACCCGGGATCTGGAATTCTTGATTTTCCCTGGCCTACAGCAGGAGGTCTACTTGGGAGTTGATTTTTGGCAGGCTTTCGACTTAAGTGTTGTCAGTAGGGCACGAAGTGACACGTCTAAAAGTGCTGTCGTATCAGAACTTGCACCCGCCGAGGGGGACCTGAGTTTTGATGCAGTGCAACACGCATTAAGCCCGGAAGAAAACAAAGTGCTTGAGAATGTAAAGGCACAGTTTCCGTCTTTTGGTGTTCTTGGGTTAGGGAAAACGAACATCGAGGAGCACATAATTGAAGTAACAGATGAACACCTACCCGTAAAATAACGCCATTACCCCATCTCGCCAGCCATACAAAAATTAATATACCACGAAATTGATCGCATGCTAGAGATGGGAGTTATAGAGGAAAGCAACAGCTGCTGAAACTCGCCGGTGCCATTAGTTATAAAAGGAACCAAGAACAGACTGTGCCTCGACGCTCGCAAAGTTAATCAGCGCATCATAAAATATGCTTACCCACTCCCTCATATCGATGGTATATTGAGCCGACTACAAAACACTCGCTATATATCTGCTATCGACTTAAAAGACGCGTTTTGGCAGATCCCATTAGAGAAAAGGTCAAGAGAAAAGACGGCTTTCACGGTACCTGGTAGACCCTTGTACCATTTTACGGTAATGCCCTTCGGGCTGTGCAACGCTGCACAGCGCATGTGCCGACTAATGGACAAGTTGATACCCGCTTCCCTTCGTGAATCAGTGTTTGTGTATCTAGACGATTTACTTGTTTGTTCAGAAGATTTTTCGTCTCATTTATATTTGTTATCCCTTGTAGCTAAGTGTCTTCGCGATGCGAAATTGACGATCAACGTTGAGAAGAGCAAATTTTGTTACAAGGAAGTGCGCTATCTCGGATACGTTGTCGGGGACGGATGCATCCGTACAGATGATAGTAAAATAGCGGCGATGCGAGATTTTCCCGAACCACGAACTCCGAAACAGCTGAGAAGGTTCTTGGGGATGACGGGATGGTATAGATGATTTATACAGGACTATGCCACGATTGCTGCACCACTACACGACAGACTGACGAAGGAAACATAAAAAAGTTTGCAATGACGGAGGATGCAATCGCGGCGTTTAACATCCTAAAACAGAACCTGATATCGGCACCAGTGCTGACTCACCCGGACTTCAACAGACATTTTTACATACAGTGTGACGCGTCGACAGATGGGGTGGGTGGAGTACTATTCCAACTGGACGACGAAAACAACGTCAGCTAAACTAAATAAAGCGCAACGCAACTACAGTATTACGGAACTGGAATGTTACGCTGCTGTAATCAGCATAAAGAGGGTCAGGCCATACGTGGAGGGTCTACCTTTTACGGTGATAACAGATCACGCTAGCTTGAAGTGGCTCATTGGTCAAAAATATCTTTCAGGTCGATTGGCTAGATGGAGCCTAAAACTACAGTCATATGACTTCAAGATAGAACACCGTAGGGGGACCCAAAACGTAGTGCCTGATGCTCTTGGACATGGATGAAATCGACGTCAGTGACAGAAAACTGGACATCGACATTAACTCGGAAGCCTTTAAGTCGACTGAATACGTCGAGCTGCAGAAGACAATAAAGGAGAATAAAGACAGACTACCAGAGCTTTGCGTTTCAGACGGTTACGTGTACAGACGAACACAATTTAACAGGGGAGACGAACTACAGGAAGACCATACCTTGAAACTCTGGGTTCCAACTGAGCTGCGAAGGCGTTTGGTAGAAACAGCACACGGACCGCTTTCAGCTGGACACGGTGGAATCCACAAGACCCTATCACGTATCCGAGAAAGATATTATTGGCCCGGTATATTTACAGACGTACACGCACTCGTTAAAGCATGCGAAATATGTAAAGGCAACAAAACACAAAATGCCTTCCACAAACCAAACATGGGAAAGCAGCACCTCACTGAAAGGCCTTTTCAACGTCTGTTCGTCGATTTCAGGGGTCCATACCCACGTACTCGTGATGGTAACGTTTATATATTTGTATGTTTAGATAATTTTTCAAAATTTGTCTTCCTTAAGCCAATGCGAAAAGCCACCTCTGCCGAAGTCGTGAAATATTTAGAGAAAGACGTATTCCATATTTTCGGAGTACCTGAGTATGTGCATTCAGACAACGGAAAGCAATTTTCGTCAGATATATTTACTTCTTTCTTGAAGAAGTATGGTACGACGCACATAAAGACAGCATTTTACTCGCCACAAGGGAATGCCGCAGAGAGGGTTAACCGCTCCGTGTTGCAAGTCATCCGGTCATACATTAAAGGAAACCAGAAGAATTGGGATATAGCTGTAAGCGACACAGCATTTGCCCTTCGAAGTGTCGTACATACGGCAATAAGTACGTCGCCATATGCAGCTGTGTTTGGAATCCCGATGATGCAACACGGCGCGTCATATGAATTATGCAGGAAATTGAGTGCCCTGAAAAATACTGACGTGGAGGTAGAGGCAACAGAATATAAGATGCACATACTCAGGGAAAAGATCATGAAGGAACTCAAATTGGCACACGAAAGAAGTAGAAGAACGTATGACCTCAGAAGCAGAGATGTTGTTTTTAAAGTAGGGCAGATGGTATACCGCCGCAATTTTAAACAAAGTTCAAAAGTAGATAATTTTAACGCAAAACTCGCACCAAAACAAGTTAAGTGCATTGTACTTAGGACCATTGGGAACTCAATGCACGAATTAGGGGACACTAGTGGCAAAGCAATCGGGGTATACTATGGAAAGGATCTTTTCGCGGCTTAAGATATTTGTTAGATGTCCGCGTAACCAATGTAAAGTGTATCTTGTTCTCAAGTTATGTTTTATGTTAATTATTGTTAACGACGGAAGAAATTCTCTAGACTAATAACACACTCTGACTAAGTATCCGACTTGAACATGTATTTATTAACCATCTTGTTTATTTATTGATTGATTTATTTATTTATTTATTTTTTTTTTTACTTTTTTATTTTTTGAGTTATATATTTACCTATTTATTCATTTATTTAATTATTTTAGCATTTATACATTTAAATTTTTTTTACTACCAGTGACGATGAACATGTTAGCCTAATAATCTTAACCTGTGACATAGCCTTAGATTAAACAGTGATATAGATTTAGATTAATCTGTGATATAGATTTAGGCTAACCTGCAATATAGACTTAGATTGTCTTTACCAGTGATACCTTAGATAAGTGGTTTTAAGACCCAGTGATTTTAAAGGTAGAATAGTTGTCCCTGTGTATATATGTCGTAATATGAGGGTAAAGGGTGCAACTCTGTGAAGCCCGGCTTTGGGAGTGGGTCGAAGCCACACGTTGGGCCAGAATAAAGAGTAATTGGAGGCTGCGTTATGAATTTTTCTTACGCACATGCTCCATGACGCGGGTGTCATCGGCGGATGCGAGCCTGTAACGACAGCCTTTGTATAAACTACGCCCCTGCATTTGCATGACTGCTCAAAGCTATTTCTGCAAGTAAGCATGCCAACAAACAGCAAATCGCCTATATATTACGTGTCTGTGTGTGTGGGTACCTTACCTAACATTCCACGCGACATGTTCAAAGCCTTCCAGGATCTTTGAGTGACTTTGAACAAGAAGAAAGATGGTTTGGCAGTCAACGCAAAACGGTAGTGGCAGTGGAAAAAAGATTGCCTATAAAATAGCCACCTTTCCATCTTTCCCTTTCAAAAGTCTAAAGTGAAAGCGACGTGCGTATGCTTTAAGCCGCGAGTGCAGTGAAAAAAAAGGTTATAAGTTTAAGTGCAAAGTTACCGTTTCCCTTAAGGAACGGAATACTTAGTGAATAAAAAAAGGTGCCGCAACCTAGCGGATTACAGCGGTTAACCACCAACGGAGTCACCACAAATAATACCGGTAAGTGAAAGAAACCATCCTCCCTTAAGCGACTAAATCCGAGAACAAATTTAGCTCCGTTTTCTCAGGTGAACTTTAAAAGTTTTTTTCTGCCCTTAAATGGAAATGCTGTCTGCGAGATAAACCCTGGAAGTTACTTGAGAAAACGGGACTAAATTGCTTTCAACCAAATAACGTACACCCGACTTATATATTTTGTTTTATGGTTTTCACTGCAGGCACGTCGATACCATTAGCCTGGAGACTCACCAGCACGTCCGGTGCGAGGCACCGTAGCCAAATATAACCACCAGACCGGTAAGCACACCATAACACACAAGATCAACACACTGAGCCGCAAGCACACAAACCTAAAACTAAAGCACACTGCACCGAATACCGAGTCGATATACATTCCCTCGTCTGAAACGCCATAACCAGGCTCCAAATAAAAGGATACATCGAAACTCAAACAACACCAAGATCATACATACATTCACCTTCACACACAGCCACGGCCAGCCACCGAAACTCAGATACACACCAGCATCAAAAAACATTCACCCGCATTCACAACAACACCACACAATATCCCACGCACCAAACATCATAAACGCTGTAAGTATCGCCGTTTTTACCACCGAACGCATAGTGCCACTTACTCAGTAAAACACACGGCACATCACTTTGTTCATCCATCACCTGATACCCCATCACGTCACATCACACCAAACCACATCACGTCTCATCACAAGCATATCATACCAGAACATATCACATTATATCGCATTACATCACATCTCAGCAAAGAACATATAATAAGTCGTGACGGTGAGTAAAATTAGTCTGTCACTGGGGCGGATTGTGCATCAAACGGCAAGAAACAGTGGGCGAAGTGGTGAGAAGATCACCAAGGCAGAGAGAATTCTCATAACCATTACGAATTCGCCGGAAAAACACCGACATCACACCAACAACCAAGAAGAAATACTGCACCACAGAGACCGAAAATAATTAAAATAAATTTATAATCTTAAATCTTTTTTTTTCTTTTTTAGATTAAGCACTATATTGATATTGTTTTTTTGTAAGCCCTAATTTATGAATTTATGAATTTTTTTTAATCAGAATTGTTGGTTATTTTAAATTTTCTACATTCTTATTTTTACATACTTAACATTTTTTTGTCACCACTTACCCATGAATTTTTAGTTTGTAATGTTTTCTATTTATTTGCCTTATTACACTCCATTGTTCTTTTCACAAAAATCTTGTATTTTTTTCTTTTGCTTTCTTTTCTGAAACTTTAGATTTCCATAAATCTTGATTTTCATATTTTCCTGAAATTAGCCTTTTTTTTGCAACCCTCTTATTTTTCCATTCACCTCACCTGGATTTAAAAATTTGTTCTATTAGCTCAATTGCTAAATTTCTTTTTTTGTTTTGCCAAACTCATATCTTGTGGCCTTTTTTTTTTTTTTACCTTTCCAGGATAATTCTATACTATTTCGCGCACACCCTAACATAGAAAAGAGCACATTTTTTTTTTTCCTTTCACAAATTTATCCATTTTTGCTTACTAGACGTGTTTCCGACTTTCATTTCTTTATTATTTGCAATATTTTTCTTTGTTCTTCCTCCTTTTTTTGGAGTTCCTTTTGTTTTTGAAGGGAGAGGCACGTGGGGATTCCACATTACACCTGTGAAATCCTATCCCTTCTTTTAGTTTTGATTACTTTTTTTTTGGATCAATAATTATTTATTCCTTGTTTTTTTTTTATTTTTAATGTATTCACCTAGTCTAATTTACTTGAAAGTCCGATAATTTCACTTTCGTTTGCTTTTATAATTTTATTTCTATTATTTATCACGAACCGAGAAAATGTGCGTGCGCATTTTCATTCTCAGAAACCGGAACTAAAAGTTCCATGTGCTTACAATACATAATAGTACGAAAGTACATAAAAAAATAGTAGGATATTTTCTCTTCTCTCTCTCCTTTTCAGCTCGCGTCAGCTCAGCCTTGGTACCTGGACTGCAGATGAGCGTAGTGAATGAAATAAGGTTGGTAACATGCATAATATCTTCTTTTTCTCTATGTTCTCTCATTCCTTTGTTTTTTTACACGTATATTTTCTGTAAAACTCAATAACTGTGAGGCCTTTTATTTTGTAAATTACTTTGCTTAAGTAGAGATCTAGGTTTCAGTCGAAAGGGTGTTCCCTTAGGAAATATTATTATTATTTCATTTTTTTTCATTTTTTTTTATAGTTTTTTTTATTTCCCTTTTTTTTATTTACGTTTAAACGCTTATGGATTTGAATTCTTATTTTGGTTTGGTAAAGGGGTGGTTCTTAAAATAAGTCTAGTTTAATTCAACTTCGTCATATTTTTTTATTCTTCATTTCTATATTTTGAATATCTTTAATTTTGAATTTCAACATTTCCTTTTAGTTGGTTAAGGGTAGGGTTTTAATAAACTACAATTTAACTAATTGGAATTCGTAGTACGTAAGGTATTACTGAAGTGTAAAATAAATTCTAAGTAAAAGAAAAGGACCTGGTTTCTTTAAGATTTCTAGAGTGAAGTGACTTTAGGAAAAATGCAGGCCGTTTAAGTCCCTTTTGTGTTAGTGTGGGTGTTGCCCTTGCGGCATACCAGGGATTGGTGAGGTGTTGCGACTAGATAGACAGACGATGGTTTAGGCCCGACATTAACGGACGGACGAACGTCAGAAAAAGGGAACTCCACTCGGTTATCGGAGTCAAAGTGGAGTTCAAGGCTGTTCATGCCTCATGAACAAGAGGGGTGGGATGACTCCACCTGACACGGACAGCCTTCTCCCGCTTTCCTTTTTTTCTCTCTTTTGTCGCTAACTTCTCCTGGTCTCTGTATTTTCCTCACCTAGGCATGAACCCCTAATTTTGTTTTTGTGACTGTGGGTCGAGTAAGATGGCAAGAACCGCGCCCCGACGCCGACGAGCCTCAGCCGGGCTACCACCATGCCTAACCGCCACCCTTCTCGCCCCGGACCAAGCAGTAACATTTCAGGTCTCCAGGACAGTTTATTGTCCAAAACAATCCCCAAATATTTAACCCTATCACAAAGTACCAACGGTACCCCTCCAATCGATAGAGTTCTGAAATCGGGCAACTTATATCTCCTTGTGAAAAGAACCAATTCCGTTTTCCCGGGTTGACCGCCAATCCACATGATTCAGCCCACCTAGCCACAGTATCCAGGTAGCACTGCAGAACATCGCGCACGGTGCCCAGAAGTTTGCCTCTGGCTAGGATAGCGAGGTCATCTGCATAGTCAACCACCCGACAACCATTGGCTTCCAGCTCCACAAGAAGCTCGTTGACTACCACAACACAGAGGAGAGGAGATTGGACACCCCCCTGTGGCGTACCCCTGCACACCTTCCTCTTGATTATGGCCCTCCCCACTCCGCTGCGACCATTCTGCCGCAAATAAGTTTGCTAATAAATTCAACCAGAGCCGCCTCGACTCCTAAACCCACCAGAGCTGTTTCGATTGCCCCGGTAAGACATTGTTAAAAGCCACCTCGATGTCTAGAAAGGCACCCAGAGCATACTCTTTGTGTTCTAGGGCCCCTCTATTTGCTTTACAATCGAATGGAGAGCCGTTTCCGTCGATCTGCCCTTGCAGTACGTATGCTGTGAAGCCGACAGTAACCCCCGAGGTATCCTTTCCCGTAGGTACAGTTCAATCAACCGCTCAAACGTCTTAAGAAGAAACGACGAGAGACTGATTGGCCTCAAATCCTTAGGTGATACATGAGAGCTTCTGCCGGCCTTCGGAATGAAAATAACCCCAACCGTATGCCAAGACTTCGGGATATAGTTAACCCTGAGGCAGTTAGTATAGATGATAGCCAACCAGCGGCAGGAAATCCGTGGCAGACCGTGGTTACGTCAGCATTACTGAAATTAGAGAGACTAAAAGCTTTAATCTCTTTTTAACAAGCACACAGGATCTAGGCCTACTTGCCTCCCCATGCACCAAGGTGTTGAATTTTCTAGTCCTTAATCCAGAAATCTTACGCCGTTACTACTCAGCCACGGCTCCTGGACAAGGACTATATCCATTCCGCCTTTTTCAAGGCAGACCAACAAATTTGTGGAAGCCGCTTTAGAGTGCTGAAGATTGATTTGACGGATTTCCATCAAAACCGCTCTTCTTCCGCACCCCATCCTTGGCGGATTCGTGTTAGTCGTGTCCATTCTAAAAAGTCCCCCCTTAAGGCCGTTATCCGGAGCCGATTGTGTAGTCGCCCTTCAACGGTCTCGTGGTTATCTATGCTACGCAGGGAGGCCACGCGAGGGTTGACGCATTACCCTATGAGTAATGCGTTCAGAGCCAGACCGGACGCAAAGCGGGAAAATCTTCAACCGCACCTACACCACCAACTTAACGGCGACGGAGCCGGAACGTACCTTGAGGCCCGCCACTGTTTTAACGGGACGTGGGCAGGTGCAGCATTAGCCTACCAGCCGTTTCGATAGGGTTGCACCACGACCTACTAAGGTGGCAGAATACCGCACCTACCAGCCCAAAGTTATCAATTCCTAAACACAGTCAAAATCAAAGTCCCTAACAATCCAGTTCGTCACCGTTGTGTACCGATCTTGACCCTTAACAGGGTGTTCCCTCCCCTGAGCTCGGGACAATGACTCAGGGGTGCGGGTTTTATCGAGTTGTCGTTTCTAGATCCGCCATTATCAGTAGAAGCAGGGGCACCTCGTGCAGGACGTGATGCCTAATCACGCGTGACATTCGTCACAATGGCCGGTCTAAGACTGATAACAGTCCCTGATCCAGAGCCTGGAACCACTTATGATATCCAAGCCAAGTATCTTAGCCCCCCATATTTGGTAAAGAACTATGGAATTTTTTTCATATTTCGTAATTTTCGATATCGAAAACGTGGGCGTGGTCATAGTCGGATATCGGCCATTTTTTATACCAAGATAAAGTGAGATCAGATAAGTACGTGAACTAAGTTTAGTAAAGATATGTTGATTTTTGCTCAAGTTATCGTGTTAATGGCCGAGCGGAAGGACAGACGGACCACTGTGTATAAAAACTGGGCGTGGCTTCAACCGATTTCACCCATTTTCACAGAAAACAGTTAACGTCATAAAATCTTGCCCCTGCCAAATTTCAAAAGGATTGGTAAATTTTTGTTCGATTTATGGCATTAAAAGTATTCTAGACGAATTAAATGAAAAAGGGCGGAGCCACGCCCATTTTGAAATTTTCTTTTTGTTTTGTATTTTGTTGCACCATATCATTACTGGAGTTGAATGTTGGCATAATTTACTTATATACTGTAAAGATATTCAATTTTTTGTTAAAATTTGACTTTTAAAAAAAATTTTTTTTAAAAGTGGGCGTGTTCGTAATCCGATATTGCAAATTTTTCCTTAGCACATATATAGTAATAGAAGTAACGTTCCTGCCAAATTTCATCATGATATCTTCAACGACTGCCAAATTACAGTTTGCAAAACTTTGAAATTACCTTCTTTTAAAAGTGGGCGGTGTCACACCTATTGTCCAAAATTTTACTAATTTTCTATTCTGTGTCATAAGGTCAACCCATCTACCAAGGTCCGTCGCTTTAGCCGTCTTTGGTAATGAATTATCGCACTTTTTCTGTTTTTCGAAATTTTCGATATCGAAAAAATGGGCGTGGTTATAGTCCGATTTCGTTCATTTTAAATAGCGATTTGAGATGGGCGCCGGGGAACCTACTATAGTGTTAACAACTTTGTATTCTTTACTTTAATTTTTAAAATAATTTTTAATTGAGTTTTCATGTTAACTTAAAATTTTTGAATAACTTCAAAAAAAGAAAATTCTAATTAGTTGGAAAATATCTAAACTCAAAAATAAACAAAAATAAATTTATATACTTAAAATCAAAATAAAAGATTTTTAAAATATCAACTTGAATGTTGATATATTGGCGATCTTACCAACGATCCTACGAACCTAAGTGGTAGTACCTAAGTGGTAGTTTACATATTTAAAACAAAAGAAAAATAAATACGAAGAAATTAAAATCTGCGAACAGATGAATTGCTTTAACAGTGTTGTAACAAACTAGAAAAGTGGCGAGACTAATGTAATTTTATACTGCGATCCTACATTTTCAAACTTACAAAAAAATATAAAATATAAAAGTTTTGCTGACCTTTTTATCAGCATATTAAATATATATTCAAAAATATAGACTTGAGAATTAAAACTTGAGTGACTTAATTTTTTTTTTGCTTATGTTGCAATTTTTTTTTTGTGTGGTTATTTAATTAACTTTTTAACTGCAACATTATATTTTAAATTAATATTGCTGTGCTACGATAATTTGTGCACCACGACAAATTTTAACGACTCAATTTTAAAATAAACGTTTTGAGTTAAAATTAACTGCATCGTGCAAATTACTATAAATGAATATACATTATATATCGTGCACATACATTATACATTGTACTAAATTTTTCGAGTGAATTTAACAAACTATATTATTATCGATATTTACGCCTTATTCGAAGATTTTGAAATGCAACAACAAATATTCAACTACAAGAAATTTAAAATATATCAACATAATGTAGCGACAATACAACATAATATCAACCATCAATTATAACAACGTTATAGCATCAACAACAAATTTTTTTTTTTTCGACCTTTTTACCATAACATCAATGTCCATTAAAGAAAAGAGCAATAAAAACTCTAAAAAACAACATACTACGATTAAAAACAATGGTTGAGTTATCCACTTCACTACAACAAGAGCTATTACAACAATTTTACACACAATACACACAAGAACGGATTTAAAGTATAAGACATCACGATGAAAATGACGAGATTTATAAAGAAAACAACAAAGCCATTGCATAAATAACAAAACGATGTATTTAATTGTTATCACGTCCAAAAAACGCAATTTATTCCCTTAAATCTCTTCAATCATCAATCAACTACTTATTAATTTTAATATTTTTTTATTAAATTTAATTTTATGTAAGTATAATTTTTATTTTAATATTAAATTAAAAATTTTTCAATTATAATTTAAATTAAAATTTTAAACCTTTTAAATTTTCAAATTTATTTTAAGATATTTTTATATTTTAACAATTTTAATATAAATTATTTCAACTTATTTTTTTTTTATATAAAAATAAATATTTTATTTAAATTGTTAACTCCCTTTCCAAAAAAAATTCTTTAATATTTTCTAATTTTCAAATTTTTCATTTAAATTTTTTTTTTTTTTTCATATGGTTCTACGTTCACCAATACGAACCCGTAATTTTACAAATTCGGAAAATCAAAACAACAACTATACAAATAACACAATGACTCACAATATAACTCAAAATTCTAACATTAATACAACACAAAACAACGTCTCTAATATAACACAAGATACTTCAACACAAAATAACTTTACAAATGTTTCTTCTACTAAATTTATTAAATTACCACAATTTTGGCAAGAATCTCCCGATACCTGGTTTTTACTTGTTGAAGGGCAATTTGAAATTAACAATATCAATGATGATAATTTAAAATTTCAAAATGTTCTAATTAGTCTTCACCGAGATACTATATCTAAAATTTTAGATGTTATTAACCCTCCTCCTCTTTTTAATAAATATGATACAATCAAAAAAATTGTATGTGAAAGATTTTCTCTTAGCGAAGAAAAACGATTAGAACAATTATTTTCAAAAACTGAACTTGATGATCGTTCACCATCTGAATTATTCAGATTTATGAAATCACTTATAGGTACTGATTCCATTGTAAGTCAAGAATTACTTTTCAAATTATGGATTCGTAAATTACCACAAGAAATACAAATCCATTTAACTTCTAGTAACAATCAAAATAAAGATGAAATAATTATTTTAGCTGACAAACTTTTTGATTTAATCAATAAACCTCATTCTTCCAAATCTCCTGTAGTCTCAAGTATAAATAGTAATATTTTAGAACAATGCGTTAAAAATTTAACTGAATTAACTACGGTTATTTATCAAAATTTAAATAAAAATTCTAATGATATTAATCAATTACAAATCCGTTCAAGATCTAAAGATAGAAATAGATCTAAATCTCGAAATTTTTCAGGATCAAGAAATTTTTCAAACAATCGTAATTTTAATTCACAAACAACTATTTGTTGGTATCACAAAAAATTTAAGAATAACGCTCTCAAATGTATACCCCCATGCAATTTTAATCAAAATCATAATTCAAATTACGAACAAAATTTAAACTGAAACGATCCATTATGACGGTGACGGATAATGGAACTATTATTAAACCTACTCGTCGCCTATTCATATTTGATAAATTCAATAAACTTAATTTTCTTATCGATACCGGTGCAGTTGTATCAGTTATTCCCTTTTCTAAATTTAAAATTTATAAAAGAAATTCAGATCTTACTTTGACTGCAGCAAACGGTTCTTCAATTGAAACTTTCGGTACAAAAGTACTTAAAATTGATTTAGGTTTAAGAAGAGGTTTTGAATTTCCATTCATTATTGCGAACATTGATACACCAATTTTAGGAGCAAACTTTTTAGAAAAATTCGGAATTATTGTCAATATTAAAAATAAAGAAATAATGGATTCTACTACAAAAATTAAAGTTGCTGGATCTTCTGGATTTTCTGATATTTTCTCACTCAAAATTCCTATTGTCGAAAATAAGTTTTCAAAATTACTTAATGAATTTCCATCTATTACCTGTGAACCAGATTATACTAAAAAAGTTAAACACCATACGGTTCACAGGATAGAAACAAAAGGTATTTTACCATTTTCGAAACCCAGACGTCTTGATCCAATCAAACTTAGAATTGCTAAAGCTGAATTTGAATTTTTAGTTAAAACGGGTATATGCAGACCCTCAAATTGTCCTATTGCATCTCCACTTCATCTCGTTCCTAAAAAAGAACCAAATGATTGGAGACCTTGCGGAGACTATCGAAGACTTAATTTTATTACTACAAAAGATCGGTATCCTTTACCAGATATTCACGATTTAACAATTGATTTAAAAAACAAACAAAATTTTTCCAAAATTGATCTTGTGCGTGCTTACCACCAAATTCCAATGGCAGAAGAAGACATTCATAAAACTGCAATAACTACCCCTTTTGGAATGTTTGAATTCGTAAGAATGCCTTTCGGTTTACGAAACAGTGCTCAAACTTTCCAACGCTTTATTAATGAAGTATTTTCTGATTTCGATATTGTATTTACATACATTGATGACATTCTTATTGCCAGTGATAATGAAGATCAACATATAAATCATTTAAAATCAGTTTTCAAAAGACTTATATAATTTAAATATCAAACCTTCAAAATGTACTCTCGGTGTAAATAAATTAAATTTTTTAAGTTACGAAATTTCAGGCGAAGGTATTAAACCATCTTTAGATAGAATTGAAATCATAACAAATTTTGAAAAACCCACTTCTATAAATAAATTACAAAAATTTTTAGGTATGATAAATTACTATCACAGATATATTAAAATGTTAGCAACAGAACTTAGTCCTCTGCATGAAATGTTAACACATGCAATTAAAAACAAACTCAAACAATTAAATTGGACAAATGAAACCACAACAGCTTTCGAAAATGTTAAAAAACTTTTTGCTAAAAATACTTTACTTACACATTTCGACAAAAATGGTATTTTATCATTAGCAGTAGATGCATCAAATGTTGCTATTGGAGCAGTTCTTCAACAAACTAGCAATAATATACTAGAACCCTTAGCTTATTTTTCAAGAAAATTAACTACAACAGAAACTAAATATTCAACATTTGATCGTGAACTTTTGGCTATTTATAATTCAATTAAACATTTTAAACATTTTCTTGAAGGTAGAACTTTTACTATTTATACTGATCATAAACCTTTAATTCATGTTCTAAATTCTAAAGTAGATAGATCTCCTCGTCAACTACGTTATCTTGAATATATTGCTCAATTTACAAATGATATTCAATATATACGTGGAAAAGCCAACATAGTTGCCGACACACTTTCCCGTATTCCAGAAATAAATGCAATTTCAACTCAAGATATAAATTTAGAAACTTTATATAAAGAACAACAAACTGATACATTTTTACAAAAAACCATTTCTGATCAAAATTCTAAAAATAATTTAAAAGAAATTCATATTCCAGTTATTAATTTAAATATATGGTGTAATGTTTCTGTACAACCTTTTCGCCCTTATGTTCCACATTCTATGAGAAGAATTATATTTGACAAAATTCACTCATTATCTCATCCAAGTATAAGAACAACTAGAAAATTAATTCAAAATAAATATTATTGGCCTAACATGCGTAAAGAGATTAACGATTGGACTTCATCTTGCATCAATTGTCAAAAATCCAAAATTTTAAGACATACTAAATCTCCTATCCAAAAAATTCAAATACCATCAGGCCGTTTTGAACATATTCATATGGATATTGTTGGACCTCTTCCAGTTTCAAATGGAAATTGTTATATTTTAACAATTATTGACAGATTTTCACGTTGGCCTGAAGCTTATCCACTTAAAGATATTTCAACAAATACTATAGTAAAAACTTTTATTCAAAATTATATACCACGATTTGGTATACCATTAAATATTACAGTAGATCAAGGTTCACAATTCACCTCAAAATTTTTTACAGAATTAACTAAACTTTTAGGTTCTCATAAAATTCATACATCTCCTTCCCATCCCCAAGCAAATGGCATGATAAAGAGATTTCATCGAAATTTAAAAGCAGCAATTATAGCATCAAACGACTCGATTCATTGGTCTGACATTTTACCATTCATTCTACTTGGTTTACGAACTTCTATTAAAGAAGATTTAAAATGTTCATCTGCTGAACTTGTTTATGGCCAAACACTTAGAATACCTGGTGAATTAATTATTTCAAATAGTAATAAAGAACATGATTTTTCTAATGACGCTCTTCATAAAATAAGAGAATATTTTTCGCTTGTTCGTTCTAAAGTTTTTCATCATAACAAAGAAAATTTTTTCGTGCCTAAACAATTAGAAAATTGTGAGTATGTTTTTGTTAAAGTTCTTCGTAAATCTAATTTAGAATCACCTTATGAAGGACCTTTTAAAGTTATCTCTAAGAAACATAAAACTTTTACAATTCAATACAAAAATACTATTAAAAATATTTCAATTGATTTACTTAAACCAGCAAACATACTTATTAACACTAATTTAAATACAAATACATTAAACAACAAAAAACAAAAAAAGGTTACATTTAATATTAATTAATAATTTGTTTGTTTCAAATTTTCTTGGAGGGGGAGTAAATATAGTGTTAACAACTTTGTATTCTTTACTTTAATTTTTAAAATAATTTTTAATTGAGTTTTCATGTTAACTTAAAATTTTTGAATAACTTCAAAAAAAGAAAATTCTAATTAGTTGGAAAATATCTAAACTCAAAAATAAACAAAAATAAATTTATATACTTAAAATCAAAATAAAAGATTTTTAAAATATCAACTTGAATGTTGATATACCTACATACCAAATTTTATCAAGATACCTCAAAATTTACTCAAGTTATCGTGTTTACGGACGGACGGACGGACGGACATGGCTAAATGAATTTCTTCTTTCGCCCAGATCATTTTGATATGTAGAAGTCTATATCTATCTCGATTAGTTTATGCCGTTACGGATTACCATTATGCGAACAAAGTTAATATACTCTGTGAGCTCTGCTCAGCTGAGTATAAAAAACAGGGTGGCACCTACCATACAAATGGAATAATGAAAATTGGTAAGGAGCTATATGACGTTAAGTCCTAACAGCACCACTAATATATGGAATTGAAAAAAAAAACAGGTCAAATGGGAATTTCAGACCTATGGCTACCTTAAAAACTTAGGTTATTTCAACACGTAAAGTTTGATTGCATGGTTGGGTTTGGCTGTTATTACTTTAGTATTCTTTTATGTTACCTTTAGCGTTGGTATTTTTGGATACGCCTGGAGGAACCGGAAAAAAATTTCTGTTTAATTTGATTAATTGATGTAAGAGCAAAAAGAGAAATCACTATGGCGATTGCTTTCTCAGATATCGCGGATACCCTTTGTGTGTTGGACGTACAACTTGTAACGAACTTGTCCTGCTGCTTACACAAGAGAAACTTACGAAGGTGCGTTCGGACTGAAGCGAGGTGGCATACCTAGCTCCGCTTCAGCTTAGCTCACGGAAAATGGGGTGGATTTGCTTCATCCTCGCACAACGAAGTTGTACAAAAATAAATTGAAATGTATGCCGTATACAAAATTATAGAAAAATTTTACGTGAAACTAATCCAGCGAAACTAAATCTGGCAGCACAAAAAATCTATGTAATCATATAATTATCCCTTCCCGATATCTCAAACTAAAACTGGGGAATGAATATGGGTTCGAAGCATATAACCCGAAAAACAAAGTCGAGGGAGAAAAAGATGGAATATTGGGAATAGGTTAACCCAAAGCATTCTTTGTGACGGACTTTTCCTTACGTCGGGGTATGCTCAGTCCGTCCAGGATACCTTTGGGAATAGAGAAGAATGCCTATCGTCTCCTTTTAAAGAGAAAGACCCTGTTTGTTGTTAAAACGTTATAAATTCTTTATTCAAAATATCAAAACTACCCTTAAAGCTACGGCGACGGAGGTGGGAAACCACCGTTGTTTCTACACTGATTGGGGTTGGGAAAACCCCCACCGGGGCTACGCTTAAACTAAAACCTCTACCTATTTGTAAAGAAAGCGGAAATGGAAAACCACCACTTCCTCTCGGTGGAGTTGGTAAAACCCCCACCGAGTATAAAACTTAAAGATACCCTGCCTTTCTGAAGGTTGCGGAGGTGGAAATACCACCACAATCCCTCTAACGATGGGGTTGGAAAAACCCCCAAAGTTACTAAAATAGAGAACTCGTGAGATGGGAAATTTCCAGGAGTCCTAGTGACCGCTAAACAAGGCGTTAACAGACTACTATACCTAGCTGGCTACTGCCCAAATTCGCGAAATTTGTCGCCCTTTTATACTTGTCCACGCGCAGGTGGACAGTTATCCTGGAACAATAAATCTAACTTATTATATGTATTTACATAAGGTATCCTACGTTTAACGGTATTATTCTTCCCATATATTCAATTATCTACTTGCATATAATTATTTATTTCTAAATTACACATGTAGTAATTCCCCTTGGACTGCCCCCTGGCATGCGAGTTCATTGGTACGCATCTCCAGTTAGTTAGCATAGTTACTTTCAATTTCCCTCTGCCGCCTGCTTATTGTGCCTTGTTGTTGTCAACGAGTTGGTTGCCCTTCGTAAATAACTTGCAAGTGTAATGTTTATGGCTGCCTAGTACCCACGCTGTGTTGTTGGTATGTTAAGGTGACGTCTTTCTAGTACACTGCATTTTTTTGTTTCCTCTTTGTGCGATGTCCGCCTTGACGGTTCGCTTCAATGCCTGTTGTGCTTGGTTGCAATTGCTTTGTATACGTATGTTTGTACGTTTTTGGTGCTCTTGCAATGGGAGCTTATGTGTTGCTTATTGCGTTGCTGTATTCCCATCATTGTTTAGAATTCCAGCAGGTTCGTTGATCTCAATGCAAAGCCAAAGTTTTTCCCGTTTGATCTGTATGCAAAATGTAATATCCAACCAAAATATCTGCCGTATGCCGGCAGAGAAAATTATGTTTTTGCGAAGTAATTAGATCTTGTCATGAACGTTTATATGTATATTAGTGTGATTCAAAAAATGATTATTTTATATGTTTAAATTCAATTTATATAATTCAGTTTTATATGTTTTACATGCTATATGTACTGATATAAATTCAATGTAATATATATTAGGGTGTTTCGAAAAATGATGGATAATTTGTAATTCAAATATGATTTATACATGCTCAAATAAGTTGCGACAAATGTTTATAGGTTCAAATGTGTGGGCTCCAAAGCCGATGGATTTGGGTCCTCACACTCTCCCCTCACCTGCTGCAATGTGACTTACTGTCACCATTGTAAAATTCAATTTCTCGTAGCGGTCAATGCTTGCGTTCTTTATGGGGTAATCTCTCGCGATCTGGGCCTTGTTCTAAAATGAAATATTATGCAGAATTCGTTCATCAGGTTATAGCATTAGCTAGCTATGTTGTTGGCGTAGTTCATCGCCGTCTGGATCCCGTTGTCCAGGGTTGGGGCTTGCGCTTGTGCTGTGTGCCATCCACTCCCGTCTCCATATACCACCTGTTGATTGTTGCTTATGTCTGCGCTTTCGATTCTGGAACCATTTGCACCTGAATTGGCGAGTGCTAGTGAACCACATATCGCTTCCGTGCTGTAATCCGTCTGATCTTCTTCCATGACCTGGACTGTTTGCGATGTTGACGCGCTTAGCGTTGCTCTTACTACGGCCAGTTGCTCTGTGTGTTCCTCGGTGGATATCTCGGTAAAATGTTGGTTCGGTGTTCTACTGCACGATGTTACTGATGGTGCGTGTTGTGTTGTTGCTATCGTCGTTGGTCGTCTCATTTGTTCCCCGATGGGAACTTCGGTGAAGCCCCCATTCGGGGCTTGGTGAGTCGCCTTCGACTTACCACGCTCACGGGTTTAACGTATTCTTCTTTCTGCTGCCGGACTTGCTTCTTCTTCGACTGTCGCCTGATGGTACGCTTTAGCTCGCTTATATGTGCAGTCCTATTACTGTAGCCTGTTGACTCGCATACGCTCGTATTCAGTGCTAGTGTCATCTCTGGCAACAACTCATCCCATGTCTTATGCTCCTTCCCAGTGAACTGGGCTATCATCCTCTTGATTTTGCGATTCACTCTCTCCGTCGGGTTCTCTTGCGGAGTGTACGGTGCCGTTAGCTGGTGCTTTATGCCAGCCTCTTGTTAAAATTTCTTAAAATGCCTGCTCGTGAACTGTGCTCCATTGTCTCTTATTAGAACTTTTGGTGCGCCAAATCGTGCCAAAATCCTCTCTCTCATTCCCCTGATCAGATTCTCCGTCGTTGCTTTCTGTATTGCTATGGCCTCTAGCCATTTCGAGAATCGATCCACGAAAGCTAATTCCATTGTATTACCATGCTTCGAACGAGGGAGTGGTCCAACGAAATCTGCACAAACGGTAGCAAAAGGTTCATCTGAAATCTGCGTGAGCATCTTACCTGCAGCTTGTTGCTGGCTGGGTTTGTAGATTTGGCATGCGTGGCATGGTTGCACGTACTTCCAAACGTCCCTGAAAATCCCAGGCCAGTAATACCGCATCATGGCACGCGCGATGGATTTCCATATCCCCATGTGTCCTGCGCTTGGTGTGTTGTAAATCTCGTTAAGCACTCTTCGCCTCTCCAATTACGGTACGCATATCTTCCATGGTACCGCATCCTCACCATCCATTTGATTTCCAATTCGTCTGTATAGTCTTCCTTCCTCTATGACGTATTCGGGAAACTTCTCTGGTGTTCTCGTTACTTCAGCCATCTTTGACGTGTACCACTTGCAACTCAAACTGTCTTCATGTGTCGTAAGGCTACCCAGATGTTACTCTAGTGGCTACCTCGACAGTGCATCTGCGACCACGTTCATCTTATCCTTCCTATACTGTACGTCGAACGAATACTGCTGTAACTCGAGTGCCCATCTAGCGATCCGGCCTGACGGACTTTCGATCGCGTTCAACCATTTCAAAGCCAGGTGATCGGTGATCACCGTAAAATTGTACCCTTCTAAATACGGTCTCATTTTCCTTATTGCCCACACGATTGCTAAACATTCCTTTTCAGTTGGTGAGTAGTTCATCTCGGCTTTATTCAACCGGCGGCTAGCATATGCTATCACTCGCTCCTCGTCATTCAACCCCTGTGTGAGAACTGCTCCGAGACCATAATCGCTCGCGTCCGTCTGTAATCGAAATCTTTTAGTAAAATCTGGGCAAGCTAGTGCCGGTGCTTGTATTAGTGCATTCTTCAACACTTCGAATGCCGCCTGTTGTTCTTCGGACCATTTCCACTTACTTCCCTTCTTCAAAAATGACGTCAGTGTGTGCGCAACTTGTGAAAAGTCGGGTACGAACCTCCGGTACCATAAAACTATCCCCAGAAATCGCCTTAACTCTCGTATGTTGTGTGGTGGCGTCAGCTCCTTGATAGCCGCAACATTGTCGGGATCCGTGTGTATTCCTTCCTCGCTGACGACGTGTCCTAGATATTTCAAACTTTTCTTTAAAAACTCACACGGTGAAGGCTGTATACTTCTTGCTATCTTCTTCGATCGGGATTTGCCAATAACCATTTTTGAGGTCCAGACTGCTGATAAAACGCGCGCTACGTAGTCTATCCAAGATATGTTGTATTCTTGGGAGTGGGTACGCATCTGGCATTGAGCGAGAATTGAGCTGCCGATAGTCAACGCAGGGTCTCCATTTGCCGTTCTTCTTCCGGGCTAGAACTATTGGTGCGCTGTGTGGGCTGTGAGATGGTTCGATGCAACCCTTCTCCATCAGCTCGTCTACCTCCTTGTTTATGATCTCCTGCATCTTTGGGTTCTTAGGGAAATACCGCTGTTTGATTGGAATGTCATCTCGCATCACTATCTTATGCGTGGAAACGTTGGATACTCCTGTCATCTCTTCGAAAATCTGTAATTCACGCTTTAGAAAGGTACTCACAGCCACGTCACTCCTCACTTCTTTCTCGATACTTGCGCTACCTTTGTCCTCGATCATGGTTGTACACGTTACTATCTGCTGCGCTTTCTTTTCTGCTCGTAGCGTTATTGTTTTGTTGCCACGCCTCAGCTCAAATTTAGCCTTTGCCTGATAGTCTGTCCCGATCACCACGCTGTCGACTAACCCAGGCAGAACTAACAACTCACTCTGTTGCACTTGATCCCCCAGTTTTACCTCCGCGTCCACTGCCTCCGCTATCCATGCTGCGCTGCCATCGCCCATCACCACTCGTGTCTGTATCTTCTTGAACCTCCTTGCGTCTATTTTCGCCGCTGTCTTCTCGCTGATGAAACTTCGTGTCGCCCCCGTATCTACTGAGGCCATGACTTCTTCTCCCTCCAGGGTTACTGCAGCCAATATTCGCCCTTGAGTCTGCCTAAATGTGCTTACTGAGTACGAGGTTGGGTTTGTTGAGATGCCACCCCTCGATACCAATGGGGTCTCTGCCCGTTTCCCTGCTGTCCACGACAGCAGTCACGCCTTAGTATACCGACTCGGCCATACTGCCAGCAGAAATCTCTTCGTTCGTTGCGACACCCATGTGCGTAGCATCCGCTTTCTCCGTATCGCCTGCATGCGTTCCGTGGATCGATGGGCCCTTGGTGTGGTATCGTCGCATGCTCTGGCGTGCTCGCTTGTCGTTGCGCCTCCGGTCTCCGATCTCCTTGTCTCTCTTCTTCGTGCATATAGTGATAATGCTCGGCTGGCCGTCGCGGCACAAAAGGTTTCGCCGCTGGCCTCAGCGGTTCTTTCTCCGCCATGATGTTCTCGTAGTCCTCGGCCATGCTTACCAGTTCCTCTAGGCTGGTGAACTCGATCCGTTTGATGTAAAGCTGGTACTCTCGTCGACAATTTCTGTAAATCCGGTTCAACTCTTCTCGCCGTTGTAGTCAGTGTGACGCATGAGTCTCTGTAACGATAAAACGTAATCTTGAAGCTGCTCACCTGCTCGTTGCACATGCTGCAGAACCTCATCATCTAGCTGCTCGAAATACCTCGATCTCAGGAAAAATTTTAGAAAGTCCTCCTTGAAGGCTTCCCACTCTTGCCACTACCTACCCTTGCCACTGGTACCACACTAAGGCCTTGTCCTTCAGCAACTCAGGTAACGCTCGTGGGATGGAATCGTGACCAACTTCGTAACTGTAGGCCAGCTCCTCCACCCGCTCAATGAAACTAAGTGGCTCCTTACCGCCGTCGTATTTCAACCCCCACTTACGTACTCGGTCCGTTAGGTTGGCGTGCGACACCGGTTGGTGCGTGGTGTATATCGGCGTTTGTAAACTTCCTCTTGGATCCTCCGTCTGGTTTATCACTTTTGGTGCTGGCCCGCTACCGCCGGGCACTACTAATTCGTGGTTGTTTGGTGTTGGTGTTGGTGACCTGACTGGCCGGGTATGCTGAAGAGCTAGCTCTTCAAAACGTGTGCCAAACGCTGAGTCGTTGCCCTATGCCTGGATAACGTTCGCCAAGCGTTTCCGAAGCTCTTCTACCGTCCCTGTGCTCTCCACTTCAATATCCGTGGTATATTTCACCAGCTCGTCGCGGTTGAGGTGATATACCCAGGTTACCTTTCCCATCGTGCGAATCTACTCTGAATTCCCTTGTGTGATCTTCCTGTGATTGTACCACCTGTTATCCTCTTGTTGAATGTACTCCTCTCGTGATTATCCTCGTATTGTTACTTATTTACAATGTGATTCTATATTCAATGTCCCTGCTCGGGCGCCACTTGTGACGGACTTTTCCTTACGCCGGGTATGCTCAGTCCGTCCAGGATCCCTGTGGGAATAGAGAAGAATCCCTATCGTCTCCTTTTAAAGAGAAAGACCCTGTTTGTAGTTAAAACGTTATAAATTCTTTATTCAAATATCAAAACTACCCTTAAAGCTACGGCGACGGCGGTGGGAAACCACCGTCGGTTCTACGCCGATGGGGTTGGGAAAACCCCCACCGGGACTACGCTTAAACTAAAATCTCAACCTATTTGTAAAGAAAGCGGAGGTAGAAAACCACCACTTCCTCCCAGTCGGTGGAGTTGGTAAAACCCCCACCGAGTATAAAACTTAAAGATACTATGCTCTTCCTAAAGGTTGCGGAGGTCGAAAAACCACCACAATCCCTCTAACGATGGGGTTGGAAAAACCCCCAAAGATACTAAAATAAAGAACTCGTGATATGGAAAAATCGCAGGAGTCCTATTCACCACTAAACAAGGCGTTAGCAGGCTACTATACCTAGCTGGCTACTGCCCAAATTCGCGAAATTTGTCGCCCTTTTATACTTGTCCACGCGCAGGTGGACAGTTATTCTGAAACAATAAATCTAACTTATTATATATATTTACATAAGGTATCCTACGTTTAACGGTATTATTCTTCCCATATATTCAATTATCTACTTGCATATAAGTATTTATTTCTAAATTACACATGTAGTAATTCCCCTTGGACTGCCCGCTAGCATGCGAGTTCATTGGTACGCATCTCCAGTTAGTTAGCATAGTTACTTTCAATTTCCCTCTGCCGCCTGCTTATTGTGCCTTGTTGTTGTCAACGTGTCGTAAGTAACATGCAAGTGTAATGTTTATGGCTGCCTAGTACCCAAGCTGTGTTGTTGGTATGCTAAGGTGACGTCTTTCTAGTACATTGCATTTTTTTCTTTCCTCTTTGTGCGATGTCCACCTTGACGGTTCGCTTCAATGCCTGTTGTGCTTGGTTGCAATTCCTTTGTATACGTATGTTTGTACGTTTTTGGTGCTCTTGCAAAGGGAGCTTATGTGTGTTGCTTATTGCGTTGCTGTATTCCCATCGTTGTTTAGAATTCCAGCAGGTTCGTTGATCTCAATGCAAAGCCAAAGTTTTTCTCGTTTGATCTCGATGCAAAATATAATATCCAACCAAAATATCTGCCGTATGCCGGCAGAGAAAATTATGTTTTTGCGAAGTAATTAAATGTCGTCATGAACGTTTATATGTATACTAGCTTTACCAGGCGCACGTTGTAACGCCCGAGATCGAATGGATGTTGCGTTGTTTTTTCTGTTTTGTTTGTTGATAATTTAATTTATTGTTCTGTAAATTGAATTGAATTTTGTACGCATATTTGGTGAAATTTTCTGTTAAAACATTTTATTCTTGTATCTTATTTTATATTATTGTATTGCTTTTACCGCTGATGATTGTTGCTTTGATTACATTCCGAAGAAGCATGACTGGTGAGCCAATTTTCAAAGTTGATATATGCGCAGGCATTCCTTTTGGTTCTAAGAAGTATAGAAATTCATTTGGATAATTACCAATTTTATCTTCATCTGTAACTGTGTCGATCGATTTATATTTCGTCACTTCACCAGGAAATGGCTTTTGAAAGCGATAATTGATTTTGTTAACATGATCATTTTTGGGAGCTAAGATAGTTATTTCGCATAGCCAAAAAACAAAAACATTTAAATTTAAAATTCTTAATTCTGAAATATGAAAAACTTTCGTCTTGATCGAAGGAACCTCGAGCCAAAATTTGGTGATGATCGAAGTATAGCAAACACGTTTTCATAGGGAATACACACACAGATTTTGATTTTTATAGAAGATGTAGATAGACTGAAGCTAAACAATTTTTTGAACAGCGGCAGATTACTAAACGTCCAAAAGGCATAACAGCTAAACTCAACAATGCAGTCAAACTTTAGGTGTTAAAATAACTTAAGTTTGTACGGCAGCCATAGTTTTTCCCCATTCCACATTCTACTGGAGGTTTTAGGACTTAACGTCACATAGCTCCTTACCAATTTTAATTATCCTACCATTACGACATCCAAATATATGCAGTATAATATATTCCAATTGTATGGGAGGTACCACGCCCCCTTTTTCCCAATTCCATATTTTCTTGGTGGTGTTAAGGATTGACCTCAAATAACTCCTTACTGAATTTCAATGTTCTGGCATGTATACCTTCAAAGTTATGCAGTACCAAAGATTCCATTTGAATGGGAGGTTCCACGCCCCTTTTTCCCAATTCCGCATTTTCTTGGTGGTGTTAGGGATTGACCTCATATAACTCCATACTAAATTTCAATGTTCTGGCATGTATACCTTCACGGTTATGCAGTACCAAAGATTCCATTTGAATGGGAGGCTCCACGCCCCCTTTTTCCCAATTCCGCCTTTTCTTGGTGGTGTTAGGGATTGACCTCATATAACTACTTACTGAATTTCAATGTTCTGACATGTATACCTTCACAGTTATGCATTACTAAATATTCCATTTGTATGGGAGGTGCCACGCCCCCTTTCTCCAAATTCCGCATTTTCTTGGTGGTGTTAGGGATTGACCTCATATAACTCCTCATTGAATTTCAATGTTCTGGCATGAAAGCAGATTCCCTTTGTATGGGAGGTGCCACGTCCCTTTTATATATCGAAATTATTTTTAGCCTAAAACCTTCCCGTTGATCGAAGGAACCCATAACCACAATTTGGTGATGATTGATGTGTGGGAAATACGTTTCCATAGCGAACACACACACACACAGAATTTGATTTTTATATATATGTATATGGCTAAACCAATTTGGGATTTCAAAATCAACTAATCATCATCTCTGCTTCCTGTATCTTTCCTAAAAATTTCATGGCAATCTGTCGAGCCGTTCTCGAGTTATGAAGTGACAATCAAAATGTACACTTATTTTTATATATATAGATTAGTGTGATTCAAAAAATGATTATTTTATATGTGTAAATTCAATTTATATAATTCAGTTTTATATGTTTTACATGCCGTATGTACTGATATAAATTCATTGTAATATATATTAGGGTGTTTCGAAAAATGATGTATAATTTGTAATTCAAATATGATTTATACATGCTCAAATAAGTTGCGACAAATGTTTATAGGTTCAAAGCCGGCTGTTATATTCCTACATTTCGTCAAAAAAAAAATTTTAACCTTCATTTCGATATAAAAGATTTTATTCAAAGGAAATTTATTCTAGTGTTATGGTCTATGCCTACTGTAGGGTATTGTTTATAATTTTAACTATATAATATGATTACATATATCTGTAATTTTGTGAATTCAAAATCTATTCACCTTATATAATTTTTAAGTTTGAATTTTACCTTTAAAAAAAATATGAATTTAATGGAAAATTGTATTAAATGTTTGTATATTAAAAATAAAAGTCATTTCATTAATTAGGCTTTTGTATCGACAAAAACTCCGTTAATTAATTCCAATTTCAGATATACACCTACATCTAACAACTCGATATTTTAAATTGTAATTTTACAATTCTTATTTACACATGTTCTAAAATATTCGCAATTTTTCTATTAGGTAAATCCAATAACCTCAGAGGAAGAAAACAAAAACCTTATTGAAAGTATGATTCCTCGTCTCATTCCTGTCATTAATCACACGATTTTATATATTTATAAGTTATAGAAAATTAATTACTTTGAATTTATTCCGTACCAAACGGAAGCGGAAATTGATTCCTACCTGAATGTAGGTCGATCCAACTTATTATATAGGAACATCAGATGGTTCGATCGAACTACATAACTAGGTTATGTATAGTATTCAACTGTAACATTTTTACTTACATTTCTGTTACTCCATCGATGCGACATTGGGCCCGACGACGAAGACGTTGTAAGAGCTGCTTTCACACCTGTGGCAAAAGAATTATGTTTATCTATGCGGTTGTAAACGCACCATAGCTGATTAATAATCTTTAACACATTAATTACGGTCTAAGCATTTTTGCTACGTGATTAATCACAAAAAAAGAAGATACAAGGCAGAAAGCCCAGGATTAAATTATGAAATATTGTGAATATTTCTTTTACATTTTTTTTCACTAAAATCCTGATGCATGATCAATAATTATTTTTATCATTTATAACTATTACTCAAAAAAAATTTATATGAAATTACAAATATATGCAAATATTTTTTTTTTTTTTCAACTATAAATTTTTGGTATAAAATTTGCAACAATATAAATATACGCTAAAAAGGACTGCAGCATCGCGATTTCAGGTATAATTCGACCAATTAGGGACGTTGATTGACCTGCTACTCTGGCACTAGGGACTTGAAAAACTCCACATGTTACTTCATCGTAACTGACAACTCCCGCTTGACTTTCGTAGCTGATCTCTGACCCATTTTTGAAATTTATAGTGGCGTATTTATGTATTTAAGTTAGATTATCATTTTATGATGGATTTCATTTATAACCTTAAAAACACATTTTTGGCAAGTCGGTTCTTTACGACTTTTCCAAAGATGCCATTGTAATTTTTATGATTTGGAAGTTTCGGCACATTTGGCGATTTCATATATGTATTTAGCTTCACAGAGCTTTGTTCTATTTATATATTTTTCACCGATTTTGGTATTATTAACACGTTTTGGGGTACAGTAGGTGATATTATTTCGTTTGCTACTAGCAACTTTATTTTATCCAACATTTAGTAGCAATATCACCGACCCGTTTCGAGTGTTTTTAAAATGAGCGAGGAAAACGACATTTTCCTTCGATTGCCGACACCAGACTGACTTTTTCTGCTCCAATCAACCTCAAGCTGAGCTTCAAAGTCTCGCTAACCTTGGACTAATGTTGAACTAGGACTAGCGGTATTTACTGCTATTGTTCCATCTTAGTGCAATGTTAATCAACAAACAAATAGTATGCATAGAAGAATTTGAAATAATAGTCGGTATAGGTGACTTCACGAACACGCTACCTAAATATGCTTTCTGTCCTCTAATCATATATATATAAAAATTTGTGCACATTTTTGGTGTTACTTTATAACTTGGAACCGGCTCCACCAAATTCAATCAAATTTCTACCGTGGGCTATCATGTAGATGGTTTCTATAAAGTTTGATTGAATTTGGTTGAGCGGTTCATGAGATATATCACACCAAGCTACGGCTACGTTTCATACCAATAGATGGTGCTTATTTGCATATTTGCGTTATTTCATGAAATGGAATAGGTGGTGCTTATTTCCATTTTGCATTATTCAATGGAATTGACGTTTCTAGAATTATAATTGCACGTTCGGCATTTCTCAAGTGAAAACCAAACGAAAAAAAGAAGTCATTTGTTTTGTTTTGTTTTTTTTTTTTTCATAAAAACTGTGAAAAAAAAATAAATGGACTGGATTTAAGTAAATTCGGTATATGCTGCGTTTCAATTTGGTGAGTAATGTCCCACTAAAATTATTAAGTGTGATTTTGTTGTGTCAAAGAAACTACATTGTAATAGAATTGCGTTGCTTTACTTCAGAAACAACCAAGAATACAGTTGAAATAATCTTGGAAATTGCTGACCGACTGCATTCTGATGAAGATGTCATACATTTCGCATCGGCAAATTCATTTTTGGCTGGGATTTTGGCAACAAGAATTCAAGAGTGTCGAGTTCATAGCATTTTTTACGACGAAGCGCTGATGCATTATTTCGGTCAATATTTTAGATTTCTCGAAAGCAAAACCAAACATTCCGCAAAATTCAACTTTCAAATTTCTTTTCAAATGGTCGCTTCCTTACTGAATATTTACAATATCTCTTCATTACACAACTGTCCCAACCAACAACGGTTCGGCGCAACGTGATCAATCTTCTTTCACGACGAGAAATCACTTATTGGGAAAACGAATATACAGAATCGTTGACTGTTGCCATTCAACTTGCAAATTTACGACTACCAAGTCTATCTGATAGCCAAAAGATTTACATATACAATGTTTCTTCGAAATACGGATCAAGTCAACATTAGAAACATTCGCCGACCTGTTTTTGAATCAATATCGCTACACTCTAAACTTGTTTGGCTATTTTTACAGCGTTAATAGTAGGCAACAGGTTACCAACTCTTTATGTCTAAATTTAAGCACGCCAACTTAACCATATTTTTGTTGAATGGCTAAGCAACCAACTGCGTAACTTATTACACACAAAACTGTTTAAATTTGCAGCGCTTTTTGCTCTCTGTCTCTCTTTTTATTGTACTATAAAAAATGTTTAATTCAAATACTTGTGTTTTAATTGGTGGAAAATAATTTATTTATTTTTTTCATAAGTCAAAAAAATTCAACACTTACTTATAAATATGTATATGCGGTAGTTTAAATCATATACTTGTATATTAATAGTTTAAATATAAATTCATGTGAATTAGTAATATAGTGGTCTTAATATGTATTCGTACGGAGTTTTTTAAATTATCACGTTTTTACTGAAACTTTAATAATTTTTTTTTGTGATAAAGATTTTGGTGGTTTCTGATATTTTTACTGGCAACTTAAGTAATATCTTTCATATAAAAACAATCTTATGGAAGGCCAAACATTTTAAAAGCTTAAAAACATTAAGCTAAACTTTGAGAAAACGTAAAAGTGTCTGCACGAATAAATATTTGGACCACTGTTTATAATTTTTAAATGTACATATGTGTAAAATTTTTATTACCATGAAACAAACTGCAATATAAAATAAAATATTATATTTATGAAGTATTTTCAATGTGAGAAATAAGCGTGTTTATTGACGGGTAAAACTTAAAAAAAAATCTCATAAAAAATTCGCATTTTTGCGAAATATCTTTTGGATATTCTATATTAAATATATAGTAATGACAAAGGAGGGATAAAGTTAAGTCTACGATATTATACGTAATGTCTATAGCCGTGATTTCGCCTTCCAGCCATGTATTGGCTCTGATTCAAGAGATGCATCTAAAAGTTTTAAAAATTGTTATAAAGACGAAAAATACATCTTCCAATTATTGTTAAGAAAAGCTTACAGCATATACCTTTTTTACATATAAACCAAACCTCAAACTTTGAAAATAATAGCTTGTAGTTTTCCTTGAAATGTTTAGAAATAGCTACTAAAATGTCTTCATCATTTCATGTTTCCAAAATCTTGAAAAACGCTTTCAATTTAGCTTCAGATGCTCTAAAGTGAAACTTAAATATTGATACGTTCAATTCCATTAATTTTTCAAAATGTTGAATTAGGCATTTTTTGTGAAATATCATAGGCCAGTTTTGAAGAGCTGTGGAGCAAAGCAATCAGTCATGTATTGCAGAACAATTTCCTCTTCTGACTGCTGTAAGGATTTATGTTGGTGCATCGATATTAAAAATTGCCTCTTCGATGTAACATCGTCTTCATCTTCGGATGAGTTTGCTTGCCAGTTAACGCAACTACGGAACATTGGATGGTTTTTCTCAACTTTAGTGGCATATTTGTGGTAGAAGACCCTTTTTTTGCTGAAGACTTCAAAAAATTATTACGGTTTCTCATTGTTGTGATTAACGAAACAGGAATGTGTGATTTAATATTTTTTTGGCCATCTCTTTCAACAAATGATTCGTGGTATTTATGAGCGCCCATTTGGGCGATGCTTCTGTAAACGCTCATAGGAATGTATACATAATTTTGCCGTAATTCATCTACAATGGTGTGCTTCAACAATTTTCCTAAATGTTTTTTTCTCTTCCAGAAATTTTTTTATTTCCGTAGACATTTTATTCCAAGGTATTTCAAAATCGTTAAACGCCTTCTTACTCAAATTAGGAATAGTAACACCTTTAGTTGGGCGCTACGAAGGCATATTTCTATCGCCATTTTTACAACACGGAATTTCTTGACATTCCAATTTTGATGGCTGTTCATGGGGTGATGAGTGTGGTAACATCTGGAAATTTTGTAGAGCCAGAGTCGGAATCAAGTGTAAGGTATGAAACATCACTTGAAAAAGCTTCTTTGTTGACTAGTAAATTTTGCTTCACGGTCGTGTTGTCGAAACTACTGGGTGGAATGCAATACTCTCCATCACACTCCAAAACTAGCTTATGTCCAAAAAGGGAATAGCCTTTAGCTAAATGAAATGTTAAAAAAAATATGTTTTTTGCTTAAATTATTTTGTTAAAGATTTTGTCAAATTATTGCCGTATTTATACCATTCTCAATAATATGAGCAATAGATGCTTGACACATGAGGGGTTTTTTCTGCGATCTATCGGCGCTCCACAACTTACATAGGTATTTCGACATATTATTTCTATTATGAGCTATAAGACTTAATTAAATTTATCATTAATTAAGAATAAGTTGAAAATAAAAAAACATAACAAATACTAACTAGTTGAAAATTTATGGAAACTTTCATATTCGTTTACAGCAACGTAGTTTATATGTGATCAACAATTGAGGAAAATTGCGCAAAATATTGCCTGGAATTAAACGTGATTAGTTTTATAAGTTTTGGAAGTAAAATCTGATTATTATTGACAACGGAAAAATGCTTAGGTGTTTTATCAAATGATTCGTACAAGCTGACTGTGTTTTTGAACCACATTTTAACTACTTCACCGTAACAAATAAAACTTTTATTATTTTTTTATTTTTTATGATTTGTAGGCTAGTCTGATCTAACTTATGCTGGTGCAAATAAAACGATTAATTCACCTTACGCCCGACGTTTCGCTGAATATTTCAGCATCCTCAGGGGCAACACTATTTATTTTCAAATTAAATAAACAAACAAAAAATATTTTATGTTAAAAAGCACATACATATAAATTAACACAGTATTTTTAAAGTAAACAAAAATTCTACACTTACAACAATATCGGACAATATTAACATTTACTCATCAGTACCACCTTGTGTGGTAGTCTTGTCATAACTAATTTGTTTTCTGTTTAGACAAAGCATGTATGCTGCGGCAATATTATCTCTATCTTCCTTCTTGTTCATGGTCCTTTCTCTGTTTTCTAAAATGTGCAAGCTTTCCAAGGTATATCTCGTCATTTCTCTTTTCTCCTTATCAATAATTGTCGTGTTGGTAAAATCTGCTGTATGGCCGTTGCTAATCATATGTTGTGATAGGGCTGTAATGGGTTTTTGTTTTTTTATGTCTGCTTCGTGTTCGGCAATGCGAATACCTAGTGCGCGCTTTGTCGTCCCAATGTATGCTTTATCGCATTGCTGGTTTTCTTTTCCCATGCATTCAATTTTATATATGACGTTGTTTTGTTGTTGCTTGTCTATTGGAGATTTTGTTCTTGTGTATATTTTGGATAATGTATTGTTGGACCTGTAGGCTAGTGTGATGTTTTGTTGTTCGAGTATATTGTGATCGATGCTTGCACTTAATTTCGGTATGTATGTCACACTGTAGTATTTCTTTATATCTTTTGTTACTGTGTTAGAAGGTATGTTGTGTTGGTTGCTGTTTTTCATGGTTTCCTGGTTGATTAATTCGTGTATAAGGTGGTCGGGGTAGTTATTATTTTTCAATTTGGTGAGTAATGTCCCACTAAAATTATTAAGTGTGATTTTGTTGTGTCAAAGAAACAACATTGTAATAGAATTGCGTTGCTTTACTTCAGAAACAACCAAGAATACAGTTGAAATAATCTTGGAAATTGCTGACCGACTGCATTCTGATGAAGATGTCATACATTTCGCATCGGCAAATTCATTTTTGGCTGGGATTTTGGCAACAAGAATTCAAGAGTGTCGAGTTCATAGCATTTTTTACGACGAAGCGCTGATGCATTATTTCGGTCAATATTTTAGATTTCTCGAAAGCAAAACCCGACATTCCGCAAAATTCAACTTTCAAATTTCTTTTCAAATGGTCGCTTCCTTACTGAATATTTACAATATCTCATCATTACACAACTGTCCCAACCAACAACGGTTCGGCGCAACGTGTTCAATCTTCTTTCACGACGAGAAATCACTTATTGGGAAAACGAATATACAGAATCGTTGACTGTTGCCATTCAACTTGCAAATTTACGACTACCAAGTCTATCTGATAGCCAAAAGATTTACATATACAATGTTTCTTCGAAATACAGATCAAGTCAACATTAGAAACATTCGCCGACCTGTTTTTGAATCAATATCGCTACAAGACTTAATTAAATTTATCATTAATTAAGAATAAGTTGAAAATAAAAAAACATAACAAATACTAACTAGTTGAAAATTTATGGAAACTTTCATATTCGTTTACAGCAACGTAGTTTATATGTGATCAACAATTGAGGAAAATTGCGCAAAATATTGCTTGGAATTAAACGTGATTAGTTTTATAAGTTTTGGAAGTAAAATCTGATTATTATTGACAACGGAAAAATTCTTAGGTGTTTTATCAAATGATTCGTACAAGCTGACTGTGTTTTTGAACCACATTTTAACTACTTCACCGTAACAAATAAAACTTTTATTATTTTTTTATTTTTTATGATTTGTAGGCTAGTCTGATCTAACTTATGCTGGTGCAAATAAAACGATTAATTCACCTTACGCCCGACGTTTCGCTGAATATTTCACTTTTATGTTAATATTTGTTTGTGTTATGTCAATATTAAGTGCTTTTGTTAGAAATAAACGTTTACAATGTTCCATTTGTTTCCTAATTTTTTCTGATGTTGTGCTAACTGTTACCTTCTTTATTGAGTTCGTGCGATAGTTAGGTATGAGCCCGTACTACACTCAGACTTTTGGAATGCCAATGGGAAACCCACTTTCACCTACAATCGCCGATATTATTATGGACGACCTTTTTGACTACACCATCTCGGAGCTTAAACAACAACACAATATTGACATAAAATTCTTGACCAAATATGTAGACGACGTTTTTGTCAATAGCAAAACGTAATGACGTGAATAAAATTCTAGAGATTTCGTCCCAACCGACCAAATACAAAATTAATACAGCGAAGAATCTTATACACAAAATACTAACGCTAAGCCACCGAGATTTCCATGACGCTAATTTAGAAAAGATACACGCAATATTGAAAAATAATAACTACCCCGACCACCTTATACACGAATTAATCAACCAGGAAACCATGAAAAACAGCAACCAACACAACATACCTTCTAACACAGTAACAAAAGATATAAAGAAATACTACAGTGTGACATACATACCGAAATTAAGTGCAAGCATCGATCACAATATACTCGAACAACAAAACATCACAATAGCCTACAGGTCCAACAATACATTATCCAAAATATACACAAGAACAAAATCTCCAATAGACAAGCAACAACAAAACAACGTCATATATAAAATTGAATGCATGGGAAAAGAAAACCAGCAATGCGATAAAGCATACATTGGGACGACAAAGCGCGCACTAGGTTTTCGCATTGCCGAACACGAAGCAGACATAAAAAAACAAAAACCCACTACAGCCCTATCACAACATATGATTAGCAACGGCCATACAGCAGATTTTACCAACACGACAATTATTGATAAGGAGAAAAGAGAAATGACGAGATATACCTTGGAAAGCTTGCACATTTTAGAAAACAGAGAAAGGACCATGAACAAGAAGGAAGATAGCGATAATATTGCCGCAGCATACATGCTTTGTCTAAACAGAAAACAAATTAGTTATGACAAGACTACCACACAAGGTGGTACTGATGAGTAAATGTTAATATTGTCCGATATTGTTGTAAGTGTAGAATTTTTGTTTACTTTAAAAATACTGTGTTAATTTATATGTATGTGCTTTTTAACATAAAATATTTTTTGTTTGTTTATTTAATTTGAAAATAAATAGTGTTGCCCCTGAGGATGCTGAAATATTCAGCGAAACGTCGGGCGTAAGGTGAATTAATCGTTTTATTTGCACCAGCATAAATTAGATCAGACTAGCCTACAAATCATAAAAAATAAAAATTATCGAACTGATCGCAAAAAACCCAACAAGATTTTATTATTTTTATTTATAAATAAAATGTTAATAATAAGAATATTCACATTACATTCTTCATCAATTGAATATACTATAGCATCATTTTCTTTATAAATTGTTCCAAGAAAAGATGACTTTTTTGTTACAAATATAAATTCATTTGGAATTTCAATATCAAACATATTCTTTTCCAGTGCTAATGCGGTTTTACCTATAACATTTTTCATTAACCTATGCCCATAAAGACTAGATTGCAAGCATTGATATCTAGTTAATTTAGGAGATGGTACTCACCGGTTGGTTGAAAATCAGTATTAGTGGGGCTGATGGCGGTTTGGGCTGCTGGTGGCGGCTTGTGCTGCGTCAGTGTTATTGCTGTTAAATTGGTTCTAGCTGTCGCTGCTCCTCCTCTAGACGGGTGTTGCTTAGCGATCTTTAACTCTTGGCACTATCTTCCACGGATATTATACCCAATACAATACGTTGCTTGTCCAACAATGCACAAACTTTCCGGGTCGTAGCAGCGGAATTATGGTTATTGCTTAGCCGCCTTTTACTCTTTCACCTTGTAGCAAATTTTCCCAATCAAAACACTCGGGTTTTTGTATTAAAGATCAATTTATGGCTTATCAACTTTATTATGGGTTTACGAGAGAACTCTTATTCACTTTTAAGACACAATTAGCATATCCTTGTGTAAATATCAGCATATACAAGATATTTTAAAGATAAACTAAATATTCCGACCCTTTGGAATGATAAAAATATATGAGGAAAAGAAACCGATGATTTGTATATCACAAAAAATGAATATTAAAAAAAATGCCAATCAAATGTAGAAAACTTTAGTTCGCACGATAGCAAAAAATATAATAATAAAAACGGTGGTGGTTTTCTGACAGATGGCGATCATGCCAGATCGCCATCCTGTCCTTGCGGCGAATTTGATTTGGTGGATTTTGCGCGGTGGAGGCTGCCACACGGCCATGAGGATTCCCAATAGGGAATTTAAGGGTAGATACAATGCATTGATTCTAGGGATATTTCAATATAAAAAAAAATACAATTCAATAGATCGAATACAATACACGATACGGTTTATATATAAATTCATAGCTATACGTATGTACAAGAGGGTGATGGGACGGGTGACAGCCTACGCCGCGCAAACAATATCTTTTTGCCAAAGTATGTATGTTAAAGTAATGTTTTTGAAGTTTTTACATTTTCTAGGTATGTTCTTAAAATATTGGTGCTTATGCTCAAAATGCAGAGAAGAAATTTTTTTTGAGGGGCCAAATTGCTTGATTAAATCTGGATAATGTTTAAAATAGTGGTGTTTAAGATTTAGATCAGGAAAGCACTCAGTTCTGTATTAAAAAAAAAAAAAACATGTACATAGAAGCTCAGTAACTCTATTTGAGGGGAAGTAATTTCATGCGCACAGATTAAACGACACAAATTTACCATGGTTGTAAAAAGCAAATATAATGGGTCCTCGTAATTGGAAACTAGCTTCCTCAATACAAGAGGCATCAAAAATAATATGTGACGAACTTCATCCGCATTGCCTGGGAGTTTCTTCATTTTAACATTTATTTTCGAAAATAAAAAACGTAAAAAGAATTTCTTTCTTAAGTCCGCTAAGTAAATATTTATGTGGTTTATGGTGAAGTTGAATTTATTGCATAACTTTTTTAAAATACCCATCAAGTCATATGGTAGTCCTTCAAATAAATCGTGGGCAATACAAGGAGGAAGTCCTGTGTTACAAACATGGAAGTACTGAAGTATATTAAAACAACAGTTTTTGCAACTCCTCTATTGAAATTTTCTGTCGAAATGGGTTCATTATAATTGCTAATGTTTCTCAGAGAACGAATTTCTATATCTTTGATGTGTAAGCTCTTTCGCTCGAAGAAGCAATACCGACAAATATATGTTGCTAAGCTAAAACTTTCGTTAAATCCTCCTATTTGATGCGAACCCAGGTTATCACCAATTACAGAAAATACTGTACCAAGGAATTTTGGTTCAAATATAACTGTATGTTGTTTATCACTGATCTATACCTGACATCTATATTACCGAGCATGAAATAAAAAACAATAAGCTTATGTTTCTGCTTTGATGAACTTAAAGGATTGCACAATTCGAAAGCATTTTGGAAAATCAGTAGCTCAATGCGCTTTTCGGATGTAAAGAAGGTTTGATTTAGATAAATATTTCCGTCAGAAGAATCCTGATCTACGGCATTAACTACTTCGGTTGATGTTGCATATTTTTGCTTGGGAGTAGACCGGTTTTGTTTATGCTTTCGATAGAAATGCAATCGAAAAGAGGATTGGTTCAAAAATGTTTTAAAACACATTGGTATTGGACAATTAATAATTTTGCTATGGTGGTTTAAAGCGTGCACATATATTTCTTTGATGCTGAGTCCAACATATTTGCATTTTACCACATTGCATTGGTAACTTTCTGATGAAAATATATTATTTCTGTGATGCACTTTGTAAATATTTCGCTGATTTCGTGAGAAATGCACCATGTAACAATTATAAGAAGAAAACGTCTTATTACAATTGTCGTGCAAACATACAAAATTGCAAGCGTCGCTGTCCCTATGGTCGTACATATGGCGATGGTAAGTTCCATTATCAATGAACTTATTTTTACAAATTTCACTTTCAAACTTTTCTATTTTTAATTAATATCTTAAATTATCTAAACAATACAAGAATATTTTTTACCGACCGAATTTCCAAACGCGACTCTTCTCGGTAAATTTTATTTCAAACTAAGAGAGAGAATGCGTTGCATGTTGAGAGCAGAGCGCACGCTGAGAGCATTTACACATATTTGATTGCAAGATTAAGCATAACGCTACTGTAATTGTGCATTTTTGGTCACATTTAAAATTTTTCAGCATTTTATGTTTAATTCCTAAACATTCTCAGTAGCAAAATCTAAGTTTGTTATACTTTGTGTTTGAAATTATATCTTTTGTGAATTTTCGCGGAAACTAAGCAGAATTGAATATGATTGTAAACAGCAGCAAGAGATTCAACATAAAATTGCCATGATCATTGTCGTTAAATCAATCAAAAAGTTTAGAGTGTACAACTAACTATTTGGTAACCTAACTCATGGATCCTTCGAGTTCAACGAATATATTCACCAGCGTCCTGAAAATGTTTGTTCCTACACACTTACTAAATTTTTTACTCTGATGCTTTAAGAATAAAAAAATAAAAAAAAACTAATGAAAAAATGTATTTATGATGTGTTGTACTGATTCATCTGCATCTGACCGAGTTTTCTTAGACAAGAGTATGAACAATGAACATGGCTGCCGTTTTGGCAATAGGGAGTTTTCAGGTACAATGGAAAGAGATACACCACAACACAACATATCTGTTACATCGTACTTTCGGTGTATATTGACATTAGGTCTTTTTGTTATGAATCATCACGTGTGTTCAATATTTATGTAGTTTTCGTATCATAATTGAAAATTAATTCATTTTCAATTGAATTCATATCAAAATTTATAATACATTGGGAATTCCTTCTGTAAGTATGTCGTATCGTTGAACTAAAACATAGTAGAAAATTGTGGCAATGATGTATCATGTATTTTTTCTGTTTAAATTTATTTTTTCAAATGTTCTTTCTTCGCTCATTTTACAGAATACATTTAGTGATTTCAACTGTATCTAATCGTGCGCACATGTTTTATTGTGTTTTTCATCAAAATTTTTGCACGGTTTGTATTTTCGTTTTGTCTTTTGGACAAATACGTGTGGGTGTATTTCGACCGCGCATTTTTTGTTTGCACATATGTTTTTCTTAAATTAACTTTCTTGGGTTTAACACGGAATTCCTTTCTCTTGAAGAAAATGCCTCGAGCTAGACGTCAAAATATCGTCCGACGTACGCGTAGTGCTAACAGAATGTTACTTCAAAGAAGAGCGCAAAGTATTAATGACCTGTCAACAAAATGAAATACGACGTGAGCGATATGCACGAAATAGATCTGCAGAACCACAGCGGCAAAGAAATCCAGTACGACCAAGACAAATACGACGTCGTGTTCTAGACAATATGCGTCGTGCTGCTTTTAGTTATGATTCACAAATTGATTACAGTATGCATGGATATATTGGATTAATGAGTGCGATATGTCCACATTGTGAAGCAGTTAAGTTTCTGGGTGAAACGGCTGGCATGTGTTGTGCTAATGGCAAAGTGAAAATGCCGGCACTTGAAACTCCACCTGATCCATTGCAATCATTGATTTTTGGAGGATCACCAATCTCGAAACATTTTATGAATCATATACAAGAATACAATTCATCATTTCAAATTACTTCATTTGGTGCTACAAAAATTATTAGAGGCAATTTTATGCCGATATTTAAGGTGATTACTTCATGTGTAATATCTAATTGTTCTGTGGATCTAAGTTACAGTTCTAACATCAAATTACATTGCATACATATTACAGATTCAAGGTCAGATTTATCATCGAGCGGGTGCATGGTTACCATTTCCTGACGCTAACCATCAATTTTTGCAAATATATTTTATCGGAGATGAAAATCGTGAGTTGGATGAACGTTGCACAATTGGTTCACATACAAAACGAGCGATTATTTACGATCTCCAAAGATTTTTTCAATGAATTGGTGAAATTGTTTAAGACCGCTCTCGATCATATGCCATCTGATAATCACATAATCATAATCAGAGCGGATAAAACGCATTTTGGTGAGCATGCCAAAAGATTTAATGTACCGACGATTGATGAAGTGGCAATTGTCATTGTTGGCGATCAGTTTCAATCCCGCGATATTGTACTTCATTGTCGAAATGAACAACTACAGCGTGTTTCGGAGCTTCATCGCAGTTACGACGCATTACAATATCCAATTCTACATTGGAAAGGTGATGATGGTTATCACATTAATATACCAATGACAGATTCAAGAACCGGTAAATAATATACTAATTATATTAATCAGATATTAAATAAAAACTAAAATTTTAAATCGAATGAACATATTTTCAAAAGAAAGTAAGTGCGATGAATTATTATTCTTATCAATTGATGATTCGTGCACAAGAACAAAATTACATTCTGAGATGTGTAGACATGTATGCAAAAATTGAAACTGAACGTCTCAATTTAATCCGATTCAATCAAGCCAAATTGCGATCTGGAGAGTACATACATTTTCAAGATGCAATAGGGAATGATGCAAATGTGAATGATATCGGACATCTGACGATATTACCAGCTTCTTATACTGGTAGTCCACGCCACATGCACGAATATACACAAGATGCTATGTCATATGTTCGAAAATATGGCCGACCAGATCTTATCATCACTTTTACGTGTAACCCGATGTGGTACGATATAAAAAATAATTTGATCATATGTATTTAATTAGCGAGCTTTGCTCATATTGCTTTATACCATGGTTTTTGTAATTGATATTAGAGAAAAATTGTAAGTTTACAAACGGCGATGGTTACTAGGACATATTTCTGAATTTAACTTCTTCAACAGCTAGCTTTTCGGGAGCTGAGCGTTGAACTCGAATCTCCAACTTTCATATCAGTGCAAGCCTTTTAGCTGCTAAGCCATATGAATGTCCCGTTGTTCGCTGTACAATTGGTCTCTAAAAGTTGCCTTTTTGTTTATGTTCCTTTTGATCACCATGTAGGCACATACACTCTGTATGTAGTTTATTCCTAATGGTGTGGATATGATTTTTAGGCGCGCTTTTGAAAGCTTAGTAACATTTGTTCGGATTTTTACAGTATTTGTTTTCAAATACTTCCGCTGTTACTATTATATCAATATGATCATATGTATTTAATTAGCGAGCTTTGCTCATATTGCTTTATACAATGGTTTTTGTAATTGATATTAGAGAAAAATTGTAAGTTTACAAACGGCGATGGTTACTAGGCCATGTTTCTGAATTTCACTTCTTCATCAGCTAGCTTTTCGGGAGCTGAGGGTTGAACTCGAACCTCCAACATTCATATCAGTGCAAGCCTTTTAGCTGCTAAGCCATATGAATGTCCCGTTGTTCGCTGTACAATTGGTCTCTAAGAGTTGCCTTTTTGTTTATGTTCCTTTTGATCACCATGTAGGCACATACACTCTGTATGTAGTTTATTCCTAATGGTGTGGATATGATTTTTAGGCGCGCTTTTGAAAGCTTAGTAACATTTGTTCGGATTTTTACAGTATTTGTTTTCAATACTTCCGCTGTTACTATTATATCAATATGATCATATGTATTTAATTAGCGAGCTTTGCTCATATTGCTTTATACAATGGTTTTTGTAATTGATATTAGAGAAAAATTGTAAGTTTACAAACGGCGATGGTTACTAGGACATGTTTCTGAATTTCACTTCTTCATCAGCTAGCTTTTCGGGAGCTGAGCGTTGAACTCGAATCTCCAACATTCATATCAGTGCAAGCCTTTTAGCTGCAAAGCCATATGAATGTCCCGTTGTTCGCTGTACAATTGGTCTCTAAGAGTTGCCTTTTTGTTTATATTCCTTTTGATCACCATGTAGGCACATACACTCTGTAAGTAGTTTATTCCTAATGGTGTGGATATGATTTTTAGGCGCGCTTTTGAAAGCTTAGTAGAGTTCAACGCTAAGCTCCCGAAAAGCTAGCTGATGACGAAGTGAAATTCAGAAATATGTCCTAGTAACCATCGCCGTTTGCATACTTACAAATATTTCTCTAATATCAATTACAAAAAAATAATTTGTTCGACGGTCAGTCACCAACAGTTCGATACGATGTTACAGCATGTGTATTCCGGAAAAAATTGAAGGCACTGATGGATTTAATTGTGAAATTAAGCGTTTTTGGAAAGGTACAATGTTGGATGTACTCGATTGAATGGCAAAAAAGAGGTTTGCCACACGCACACATATTGATATGGCTGTTACATAAATTAACACCGGACGAGACTGATAGCGCCATATCAGCCGAAATACCAGATCAAACCATCGATACAGAATTATTTGAAGTGGGAACAAAAAACATGATTCAAGGTCCATGCGATGAAATAAATATGAATTCACCATGTATGATCGATGGGAAATATTCAAAGCGGAATCCGAGAGCATTAATTTCCGATACCATAACAGGCAATGACGGATATCCATTGTATCGACGTCGATCATTTGAAAATAATAAATGGTTGGGTCGTGCCATATTCACCGATACTTTCAAAAGTTTTTCAGGCTCACATAAATGTTGAGTACTGTAGCTCAGTAAAGTCTATCAAATACATTTGTAAATATGTGAATAAAGGTAGTGATATGGCTGTTTTTATACTCAGTTGAGCAGAGCTCACAGAGTATATTAACTTTGATTGGATAACGGTTGGTTGTACAGGTATAAAGGAATCGAGATAGATATAGACTTCCATATATCAAAATCATCAGTATCGAAAATTCGATTGAGCCATGTCCAACCGTCCGTCCGTCCGTCCGTTAACACGATAAGTTGAGTAAATTTTGAGGTATCTTGATGAAATTTGGTATGTAGGTTCCTGGGCACTCATCTCAGATCGCTATTTAAAAAGAACGATATCGGACAATAACCACGCCCACTTTTTCGATATCGAAAATTTACCAAATATGGATTAAGCGATGAAACTTGGTAGGTGAGTTGAACTTATGACGCAGAATAGAAAACTAGTAAAATTTTGGACAATGGGCGTGGCATCGCCCACTTTTAAAAGAAGGTAAAATAGAAGTTTTGCAAGCTATAATTTGGCAGTCGTTGAAGATATCATGATGAAATTTGGCAGGAACGTTACCCTTAATACTATATGTCTGCTTAATAAAAATTAGCAAAATCAGAGAACGACCACGCCCACTTTTTAAAAAAAAATTTTTTTAAATTCAAATTTTAAAAGAAAAGTTAATATCTTTACAGTATATAAGTAAATTATGTCAACATTCAAGTAATGATATGGTGCAACAAAATACAAAAATAAAAGAAAATTTCAAAATGGGCGTGGCTCCGCCCTTTTTCATTTAATTTGTCTAGGATAATTTTAATGCCATAAATCGAACAAAAATTTACCAATCCTTGTGAAATTTGGTAGAGGCTTAGATTCTAGAACGATAACTATTTTCTGTGAAAAAGGGCGAAATCGGTTGAAGCACGCCCAGTTTTTATACACAGTCGACCGTCTGTCCTTCCGCTCGGCCGTTAACACGATAACTTGAGCAAAAATCGATATATCTTTACTAAACTCAGTTCACGTACTTATCTGAACTCACTTTGTATTGGTGTAAAAAATGGCCGAAATCCGACTATGACCACGCCCACTTTTTCGATATCGAAAATTACGAAAAATGAAAAAAATGCCATAATCATATACGAAATAGGAAAAAAGGGATGAAACATGGTAATTGTATTGGTCTATTGACGCAAAATATAACTTTAGAAAAAAACTTGGTAAAATGGGTGTGACACCTACCATATTAAGTAGAAGAAAATGAAAAGTTTTGCAGGGCGAAATCAAAAGCCCTTGGAATCTTGGAAGGAATACTGTTCGTGGTATTACATATATAAAAAAATTAGCGGTACCCGACAGATGATGTTCTGGATCACCCTGGTCCACATTTTGGTCGATATCGCGAAAACGCCTTCACATATACAACTAAGGGACACTCCCTTTTAAAACCCACATTAATACCTTTAATTTGATACCCATATCGTACAAACACATTCTAGAGTCACCCCTGGTCCACGTTTATGGCGCTATCTCGAAAAGCCATCCACCTATAGAACTAAGGCCCACTCCCTTTCAAAATACTCATTAACACCTTTCATTTGATACCCATGTAGTACAAACAAATTCTAGAGTCACCCCGATTTAAAACCCTCATTAATACCTTTAATTTGATACCCATATCGTACAAACACATTCTAGAGTCACCCCTGGTCCACCTTTATGGCGATATCTCGAAAAGGCGTCCACATATAGAACTAAGGCCCACTCCTTTTCAAAATACTCATTAACACCTTTAATTTGATACCCATATCGTACAAAAAAATTCTAGAGTCGCCCCTGGCCCACCTTTATGGCGATATTTCGAAAAGGCGTCCACCTATAGAACTAAGGCCCACGCCCTTTTAAAATACTCATTAGCACCTTTCATTTGAAACCCATATAGTACAAACAAATTCTATAGTCACCCCTGGTCCACCTTTATGGCGATATTTCGAAAAGGCGTCCACCTATAGAACTAAGGCCCACGCCCTTTAAAAATACTCATTAACACCTTTCATTTGATACCCATATAGTACAAACAAATTCTAGAGTCACCCCTGGTCCACGTTTATGGCGATATCTCGAAAAGGCGTCCACACATAGAACTAAGGCCCACTCCTTTTTAAAATACTCATTAACACCTTTCATTTGATACCCATATCGTACAAACAAATTCTATAGTCGCCCCTGGTCCACCTTTATGGCGATATTTCGAAAAGGCGTCCACCTATAGAACTAAGGCCCACGTCCTTTTAAGATACTCATTAACACCTTTCATTTAATACCCATATCGTACAAACAAATTCTAGAGTCTCCCCTGGTCCACGTTTATGGCGATATCTCGAAAAGGCATCCACCTATAGAACTAAGGCCCACGTCCTTTTAAAATACTCATTAACACCTTTCATTTGATACCCATATAGTACAAACAAATTCTATAGTCGCCCCTGGTCCACCTTTATGGCGATATTTCGAAAAGGCGTCCACCTATAGAACTAAGGCCCACGTCCTTTTAAGATACTCATTAACACCTTTCATTTGATACCCATATCGTACAAACAAATTCTAGAGTCACCCCTGGTCCACGTTTATGGCGATATCTCGAAAAGGCATCCACCTATAGAACTAAGGCCCACGCCCTTTTAAAATACTCATTAACACCTTTCATTTGATACCCATATCGTACAAACAAATTCTAGAGTCACTCCTGATCCACCTTTATGGCGATATTCCGAAAAGGCGTCCACCTATAGAACTAAGGCCCACGCCCTTTTAAAATACTCATTAACACCTTTCATTTGATAGCCATAACGTACAAACAAATTCTAGAGTCACCCCTGGTCCACCTTTATGGCGATATCTCGAAAAGGCGTCCACACATAGAACTAAGGCCCACTCCTTTTTAAAATACTCATTAACACCTTTCATTTGATTACCCATATCGTACAAACAAATTCTATAGTCACCCCTGGTCCATCTTTATGGCGATATCTCGAAACGGCGTCCATCTATAGAACTTAGGCCCACGCCCTTTTAAAATACTCATTAATACCTTTCATTTGATACCCATATCGTACAAAATATATTCTAGAGTCACCCCTGGTCCACCTTTATGGCGATATCTCGAAAAGGCGTCCACCTATAGAACTTAGGCCCACTCCCTTTTAAAATTATCATTAACATATTTCATTTGATACCCATATCGTACAAACAAATTCTAGAGTCAGGCCTGGTCCACCTTTATGGCGATATCCCTAAATGGCGTCCATCTATAGAACTATGGCCCACTTCCTCTTAAAATACTCTTTAATACCTTCCATTTGATACACATGTCATACAAACACATTCCAGGGTTACCCTAGGTTCTTTTTACAACATGGTGATTTTCCCTTACTTTGTCTCCACAGCTCTCAACTGAGTATGTAATGTTCGGTTACACCCGAAGCCTTCCTTACTTGTTAGATTAGATAGTGAAAATAGAAAAACCAAATCACTCAATATCAAATGGGGCGATACATAAGCAGTAAAGAAGCAGTTTGGCATACCTTTTTGTTTCCTTTGCACGAAAGACATCCTGTTTTTGTCCATTTGGCAGTTCATCTGGAGAATGGTCAACGAGTTTGTGTCACTACTGAGAATGTACAGCAGAGAGCAGCAAAACCAATAGCAACTACTTTAACTGCTCTTTTTCATTTGTGTGAAATCGACACATTTGCCTGAAATTTGATATATGTTGATATACCGCAATATTACACCTGGAATGCATCATCGAAAAAATTTCAACGGCGTAAACAAGGAATACCAGTTGATGGTCATCCAGGTATTTTCCAAAGAGATGCCTTGGGCAGGATGTATACGGTACATCCCAACAATGCTGAATGTTTCTATTTGCGAATGTTGTTGGTAATCGTTCGAGGACCAAAATCATTTCAGGATTTAAGAACAGTTCACGGTCATTTTTGTCAGACATATCGCGAAGCATGTCAGCTCTTGCATTTGTTAGAAGATGACACTCATTGGGACGCAACACTTCATGATGCGTCGATTTCATCTCATCTACAGCAAATACGAATGCTATTTTCGATTATTATATCAACATGCATGCCGTCGAATCCAATTGAATTGTGGAATAAATAAAAAGATTACATGACTGAAGATATTTAAATTCGGATGCGTCGTAGAGCAATGGATCCTGATTTCCTAATTACATTGGAAATGTACAATGAAGCTTTGATAATAATTGAAGATATGCGTCTTGCGATTGCCAATAAAGCATTGGGGCAGTTAGCTTTGATTTCACTAAATCATGCAATGCATGATTTATTTGATCGAGAGTTGCAGCGTGAACAACAATTCGATTCGAACATCACCAAATTGAACAATCAACAAAAGTATATATATGACAAAATGGTGCAAGCTGTTTCTGATAACACTGGTGGATTATATATTTTGGATGCACCTGGCGGCACCGGAAAAACATTTGTGATTTCATTGATTTTAGCAACTATTCGATCGCAACAGAAAATTGCTTTTGCACTCGCTTCTTCTGGAATTGCTGCAACTTTATTGGATCGAGGACGAACAGTTCATTCAGCTTTAAAATTGCCATTGAATATACAGGTGGTTGAAACTCCAACCTGTAACATATCCAACAATTCAGCGATGGCAAAAGTTTTGCAACAAGCAGCGGTCATTCTATGGGATGAGTGTACAATAGCAAACAAAAAATCATTGGAAGCATTAAATCGAACGATGCAAGATTTACGTGGAAACCGAAGGCCTTTTGGTGGTGCTTTAATTTTATTGTCAGGTGACTTTCGACAATCATTGCCCGTGGCGATACATGAAAACATTAACATTACACATAAACATGCGTGTTGAGTTGCAGAATGATCAGTCTGCAGAGCAGTTCTCGAAGCAATTGTTAGAAATCGGAAATGGCAAAATTCCAATCGACAAAACAAATGGTTTGGTTGCATTGCCAAACAATTTTTGTACAATTATCCAATCAAAAGAAGAATTAATTGAACGGTTGTTACCAAAAAAATGTACATGTCAATGAAATCAATCATCATATGCAGAAAAATTTGCCAGGTGTGGTGACAACATACCAGTCAGTGGATAGCGCAATGAATTAAGATGACATAGTGAATTATCCAGTTGAATTTTTGAATTCATTGGAACCGTCTACTATGCCACCGCATTGTTTAAATTTGAAGGTCGGCCCATCATTATTTTATTAAGAAATTTAAATGCACCAAAATTGTGTAATGGAACAAGACTGAATATAAAAAAGTTGATGACGAATTTAATTGAAGCAACAATACTGACCGGCAAAGAGAAAGGTGAAAGGTGTGCTTATACCGCGAATCCTACTGATACCAACAGACATGCCATTTAAATTCAAGCGTTTTCAATTTCCAGTCCGCATGTCATTTGGTATGTCAGTAACAAGGCGCAAGGACCAACGCTTCGAGTATGCGGATTGAATTTGGAGGAACCGTGCTTTTCGCACGGACAGCTATGCGTTGCCTGTTCCAGAGCAGGCATTCCAAATTGTTTGTTTATTCATATCCCAGATGGAAAAACGAAAAATGTAGTGTATGCAAATGTTTTGGATTAAGAATTGAAATAAAGATTAAAAAAATGCTATGATATTTTATTCTTTTTCAAATATTTCTATTGGTGTAGCGAAGCACACCGGGGTCCCGCTAGTTATTAATAAAAAAATACTATTTATATTTATTCATTGCCAAAAATGTTTCGTATTAGCGAATTAGGTATTTAATGGAGCAGGCATTTACGAATTAAATACGAATTAGGTTTTCCTGAATTAAGTACGTAAGAATTAGATATTCGTAAATTAAGTAAGTATGAATTAAGTCTTTATTACTAACGTAAACATACATACACGAATTAAGTATGAAATAGGTATTTTGTGAATTATGTATTTACGAATTATGTATGTAATATGTACTCCTAATTTAAGTAAGTATGAATAAGGTTTAAATGAATTCCGTATGTTGATTTAGGTATTCAGTATTTAATTAAATATGAATTAGATTTGTACGAATACATTTTGAATTCGGTATTCATGAATTAAATATATATTTATTAGGTGTTATCGAACTAAGTAAGTATGTATCACGTATAATGACAAGGAATTAATATATGACTCCGGTATTTTCGAGTTAGTCATGGGTGAATTAACTATAAGAAATATGAATTACGAATGGGTGAATTAGGTAATTGCGAACGAAGTAACAGCTAATTAGGATTAACGAATTAAAGCATCGGATAAATTATGTATTACGGATTTATTACTTAGTTAATTGCGAACGTCTAAATTACCTATTAAAGAAGTAAAGTGTACGAAGGAAGTATAACAAAAAAATAGTTTAAATGTTTTACGCTAAAACTCAACTGACCGTCGGAAACGTGTAGCGCCACAAGTACTTAAAGAATTTTTTTTCTTTGTTCTCAAAAATCCCCTGATTATCCCGCTATGGTTTATGCAAAAAGTATGTACATAGGTATTTATTATAACACCTTCAATAGTTATTCTATTGTGGCCACATCACCTAATGTAGAAAAAAATTCGATAGTCGAATGGCCCTGTAGGGTATATTTGACATTAGCGCTACAAATTCCCCCCAACCAGACAGATGCTGCACGATGCCAACGCGGAAGTTAGCAACTGCAACTACCGAAATAAATACTATCAACAATTTAATATCTTCGAAAATATAAGAATGACCTTTAGCTACCGAACATCCTTGGCATGATACGTTCCCTTGCTTTTGCCATCTACATCTTCTAGAATGTAATATGCATTTGCTACCTTTTTTATGAGTTTTGATTAAATCCTTTTGGAGCTAGTTTTGAATTGAAAAATTGCACAAGGTTACTTTGCGCTAAATTTCTCAGGATTATCTGAAATGGGACATAAAGGGCGCGCATTTATAATTGCAGATATCTGGCACACAAGTGTGCGAAGCTCAACGAAATTTAAATTTGAAAGGCCAACAACACGGTAAAAATGATATTTGGCCTTTTTTTACTGCGGCTTCCCATAAACCGCCGTAGTGAGGAGAGCGAGGGGGTATGAACTTTCATTCAATTCCATCGTTGGCACACTGCTCATGAATCGCTTTCGAATGCTCTTGGCTGAAGAATAGTTTTTTCAGGTCCGATAGCTCATTTTTAGCTCCAACAAAATTAGTGGCGTTGTCCGACCATATGATTTGCGGTTTACCACGTGTACAAATAAATCTCTTTAGGGCTGCGAGGAATGATGAGGTTGCCAAATCTTTTACCACCTCCATATGAACGGCCTTGGTTGAAAAACAAATGAATATGGAAATGTAGCATTTTATTGGAGCTCTATTTCGTACATCAGATTTGTAGAAAAACGGTCCACAAAAGTCAACTCTGGTGATAAGAAACGCTCGATTGCTTTGCACTCTTGCGGCTGGTAAACTTCCCATTAAATGCTCCATAAGCTTAGGCTTGATATGAAAACAACGCATTTGTTAATAATTTGACTTACGGTTTTACGTCCGCCAATAGGCCAATACTGAAGACGAATAGATGCAGCATGCAGAAGTTTTCTATAGAAGCTGTGAACGAATTTCCGACGAGGTCTTTATTGCCTTTCCAGCTTCGATAGCTTTATATTATTCTCGAAGATGTGTCCTCTGAATCATTTGAATAAGTAAAAAGGTGCATTGTTGTAACTCCATTGTACAGAGTAATCCAGTCGCTCTTGTTTCAGATGGCCTAGAAAACCGATAAATGTATGCATAACTCTCTGTAATTTTTCAAAAGAGTTAACAAATTTGCAATTTAATGAAATATCAGATGTAGTAGTAAATATAAACGCTCTCTTTCGAGATTCTGGTAAATCCTTCATTGGTAGAAGCGGAGACTTTGGCCAATTTTGTTGATCATCGCTAAGATACGTTGGACCGAACTTCCACAAAGGCATATCTAAAAGTTCCTTCGGGCTAGCACCTCTTGAAAAGATATCAGCTGGATTGGAATGGGTCGGGACGTAATTCCAAATCATGCCTTTGGTTAATGTTTGAATTGTGTTAATACGATTTGCTATGAAAACATTAAAGTTGGCTGGTTCATTTCGCAGCCACGATAGAACTATTGTTGAGTCCGACCAACAAAATAATTTTCTTCCATTGAAATGCGTTGCATCGACGGCTTTTGACATCAATTCGGCCAACAATAAAGCTCCAAGCTTCGGTATAGTGAGCCTTTTAAGGGGCGCTACACAGGATTTAGAACAGAGAACATTGGTTCGAATAATTCCATCCATTTCAGCTCGTACGTATATGCATGCTACATAAGCAGCAGCACTCGCATCGCAAAATCCATGTATTTGTATGTCAGCCTCGGGTATTAGTAGATATCGTTCGAAACTAAAACGAGTAACTAAATTGTATTGATTGCATATTTCTATCCATTCTGTTTGTATTGCCTTCTCTTTCCACAGATTTTGCAAGAATATTTTGGCTTTGGCCACGACAGGCCCAATCAAACCAAGTGAAGAATTGGGGTAACAAAAGGCGAAAATGAAAAAGTCCAAATTTGAATCCCATACCAAGCCAATTGTTTTTGTTATGCTGGTAACATCATCACACGTAAGAAATTCTTGCCTGTCATCAGCTGCAACATCAGCTAAAATTAAATTATTATTTGAGCACCATTTTCTCAAATGAAAGTTTCCAAGTGACAATAATTTTCTTGTTTGGTTTAGCAATTCTTTAGCAACATCTACGGAATTAGCGCCGGCAATCATATCATCTACATAAAACCCATTTTGTATTGTCTCTGCTCCAAGTGGATAGATACGAGCTTCATGACGGGCAAGCTGCTGCATTGAGCGAATGGCTAGAAATGACGCTGGTTTGGTTCCATATGGAACGGTATCTAATTTAAATATACAAAATTTTTCATTACGGTTATCTATCCAAACTATACATTGAAGAAAATTATCAGGGTGTGACATTTTTACGCATCGATACATTTTAAAAATATCCGCAGTAAGTGTAAATTTAAAAGTTCGAAATCTAATTAAAATATCAAAAAGTAGGGGTTGAATTGTTGGTCCATTAATCAAAATTGAATTCAAGGATCATCCATTGTTAGTTGGAGCTGAGCCATCAAACATCACGCGGAATTTTGTTGTTGTGCTATCAGCCTTAAAAACACAGTGATGTGGTAAAAATGCATTGGAATTTGATTTAGTTTATTTTCGACGACAGACGTGTGTTTCAAATCCAGATACTCCTTTATAAATGATGAATATTGTTGCTTAAGTTCAGCATTACGCTGAAACCTTTTCTCCAGAGACTTGAAGCGATTTATGGCTTGCTCGTACGATTCTCCTAATTCGCATGAAGGTGATTTGGTTGGCAGGCGAACAGAAAATTCACCAGTCTCTAAACGCTTGTAATTTTGCATGAAATGCCTTTCACACAAATCTTCCTCTATTGTAGTTGTTGGAGAAGATGGATTACAGCTATCTATGGTCCAAAACCTTTCCCCTAAATTATTTAATTCTGTTTCGGTGTCATTTTTTGGAGTCATATCGATGGCAGCCAAGCAAGATAATTTTAAAGCGTTGTATGTGGTGGCGCCTGATGCAGCCCAGCCTAAATTTGTTTTTTGCAGCAGCGGTAAATTTTCACCCAAGCGTATCTGACCGACGCAGAGTAAATCGAAAAAGAGGCTAGCTCCAATGAGCATGTCAACGCGGTGTGGCTCAAAAAATTGTGGGTCGGCAAGGCGAATGTTTGAGGGTATATTCCAATCAACATCTTTCAATGAGCGACTTGGTTGGATATCAATCAAATTGGCTGTGTACTCTGTGATACGAGTATGCAGATCTAAATCAACTATATGATTAGCGACGAAATCATTTTGGCCTATACCAGAAATGAACTGTGACGATTTTGTTTTCTTAAGTTGCAATTAGTTAACTTGTCTATTAGTTACAAAGTTGAGTTGTGACGCAGAATCTAACAGAGCTCGACAAGGAATCAAAAAGCCAGGTTTATTCTTTATGTATATAACGGCGGTTGCCAAGAGAACGAAATCTCTGTCCGCAACGCTATGTTCAGCTGCAGAACTAACGAATGCCGAAGCTGGAGGAACAAAAGTGGAAGATGAATAGTATGCGTTATTAGCAATATTTGGTACATTTACTAAATGTGATGATGATGATGGTTTGGAAAGCGCCTGAGCTTGCGACGAGTTTTGGATGGAAATTGTTCCTTGGTGTAGGAAACTATGGTGTTTCGATGAGCAATGTCTACAGTGACCGGATTTGCATTCCTTAACGGAATGACCTGTTCTAAGACAATTCAGACAAAGTTGTAATTTCTTTGCTTCCCTGTAGCCATTATTGGAGAAAGCGTGAGAAATTGCTCGCATTGTGCGATTTTATGTTCCCTAGAACTGCATAGTTTGCAACCAGATACAGCGGAAGTTAATAGGACCTTTTCGTTGTTGTTATACAATATCTTTCCTACCTCTTTTTCCGGTAATACAAATGCATTTTCGACATTCTCCAATCGTTGACAACGCTGCTCCAAAAATTTAGCCATTGAATCACAAGTTGGTATTTCATTCGCAGGTACTTGCTCTTCCCAATTGGAATGAGATTTAATGTCCAGCTTATTTGACACGAGTTGCATAAGTAAGCAATCTGCGATTTGTTCCTTTGTACCCATAGTTTATAACGCGCGCAAGTGAGCATTTACTGTTTCGCTAAGTTCACGAAGTTTGGCAACCTTATCACCCTCTACCTTCTTGAGTTGAACGATGTCTCGGATATGAGCCAGGAAATTCAAACGTTTATTATCAAATCTAGATTTTAATAAAACAAGAGCTTTAAAGTAATTTTGTTCCGACATTTCCAACGATCGAATCGTGTCCATCGCTGCGTCGCGTAGACTCGATCGAAGGTGCTGAAAATTTTCAATTCTAGTCAAATCTACATCTTTATGAACAATGGTGTTGAACACCGAAAAGAAATCTGGCCAATCGACATAGTTACCGCTAAATTTGGGGATTTGCGGTTGAGTTACGATAAATGATGGCCGTACTGTGGAGCTGTACGTTTCTGAGCTTCGTAGAGTGTGCATCCGCCGAGTCAGCTTGGTCTTTACCTCAATGTAATTGTTGGTGAATTCGGTTAAAGAATCAATATCGCCGTCATCAAGTTGTCTGTGCATACTATCGAACCGTTTCTCCAGGCGATCCTATTGCTCGATGCGTACCTCCACTGCAGCCTCATCGAGCGCTTTTATAGCCTCCATCGTTGATGCTTCGTTAATTCGAACAAATTGTTGAACTAATGCCTCGAGCTTCTTCTTAGCATCAGCTTAGTCTACCGTTTTAGGTGGTGCCATTTCAATGTTTTCGAGGTTTAGTGAAATAAACGAAACGAAATTCTGTTTTGCCACCTAATTAATAAGTCTTTTAACTAGCAGAATGTATTTTATACGCGACTTTAAAAACTTCAACTTTTGCAAATAAATACCGATTCCGCTATCACGTCGGGGTGAACAATGAAATGAGAACAATAAGCGTGTTTACTGTCCATTTAAGTTACAATTTATTAAGCACAATATCTTTAGCACAATAGCTTTTAGTTCACAATATATAGTTTGTTATTTCTTTAGCACGAGAGATTTGCTTTCTTTTAAAGCTTAACAAGCGAGATCATGCTTTACCACAGGTATATGAAGGAACCAAACACAACAAAAGGTTTTATTTAATTAGCACGATAGCTATATTTTTTGGTGATTTATCACGACAAACGTATGTAGAAATTTATTAATGTGCCTTGCACCATAACTTTGACGAAACTAAAAAAAAAAAACTAAATTCAATTCTTTTTATATTGGATTCCGATCGATTTGTAGACTTTTTTGTGTATTTTTAAGTTCGTTCGATCTAAATGGGTTGAGTGCAAATAAAACGAGTTATTTCACCTTACGTCCCAACGTTTCGCCAACTTTCCTTGGCATCTTCAGGGGCGGATATTGATATTTAAACATTGAAGCTAAATTCAATTCTACTCTGAATTCATACAAAATTCAAATTCCTAATATATGTAATTACTTATATTCAAAGGAAATGTAAAAAGCAACAATTTAAATGGATACAGGAATATCACCTGATTAACGGCAACCTACATAATAGAAATAGTTATTTTAGCAAATATGTATATGAAGTACAGCTATGGACAGTCACTTAGTTCAGCGGTACCAAAGATTATCGAAAATAAACATGTTTCAGGGACGAAAAATCGTGTGAAGCAAGCTTCACAAAATTCTAGTAGGTCACATTCACCACTTACCACGGCAGAATTTGTTAAACTACCACTGTCTGTATTTATTATTTAACAATTATTTGTACACTTTTTATTCAGCTAATGTGTTCAGAATTCACATTTTTACTCTCTATAACTCCAATCAGTGTATTTCTGTGCTTAAATTATGTTAAAACTTGCGTTAAAGTTTATGGTGTGGTGAAAGTGTCCTACTAGAATTTTTTTACGCTCCGCCGCTTTCCAGCGAAGTTTGCGCCTGCAACATCTTTATTTTCGATAATCTTTGGCGGTACTGCACATCAGCTGCTTTAATGCTACCATATGTACATATGTATGTAATATGTGTGTACAGTGAAGTTTCTCTGCATAGCTACCAGTAAGCATTGGTGGGATGGCAGAATCAAAGGAGGCGACGGCTTATGCATTTATGTATAGCAATATGTATATGCATATGAGCTTTGACACTTGCAAAGGGCATATGGTAAAATATTAGTTAATAATTTTTGTTAGTGATCGAACTTAGAAAAAGGTAGTAATAAGGAATTAGTAACTTATACTACTATATATGTATAATGCGCTTATGACTAAACAACAATCAAATATGCTTTCTTTCAAAAACTGCGTTTTTAGATTTGAAGTGAACTTTTTAAGTGGCTTCAAAAACGTAAACTTTGAAAAATGATCCAACACTATTAAAATTCCTGTATTTCCTTTTTTAAATCGGGGAAAGGGCCCTATTAGGTCAATATACAAACGTTGGAAGGCCGTTCGCTACTCACTAGCTAACCCATTGGCGGGCGCAGTGCGTATGTTGGCGATTTCGATGTTTTACACAAGTCGCAAGGTAGTACATAATTCCGCACATCTACAACCATTCCCGGCAAAAACAAATTTCTTCGTATCAGCTCTAAAGTTTTGGTTATTCCACCATGTGCTGCAGAAGGAGTGTTGCGAGCACTATAGATCGCATCGTTTCTCAGTCCCACTGATACTAAGAATTTCCATGGTTCCGGTTCCAAATTGCCTTCAGTCTCGAATGAGTTTCGATGGTAAATAAACTTATCTATATCTCTATAGTCCGGTAATTCAGATTTTGAAAATTTCTCTCTTAATTGCTTATAATCGCTTTCCTCAAATGCTTCCGACTCTAGGTCTATTTCCGGCAATACTTCCAGCTCTAACGTTTCTACGTCTAACGAATCACCTTCATGTATACGTGATAGTGCACCAGCTACTTTATTTTCGCTCCCTTTCTGGTGTTCAATAGAAAAGTTAAAACCCTGGAGTTTCAGAGCCCATCTTACGAATCTCCCACTTAAATTCTTTTGTCTCATTAGCCATTTCAGACTGGCGTGGTATGTTACAACTTTAAATTCATTACCTTCGATGTATGGTCTAAATTTTTTTATGGCCGATACGACAGCAAGATACTCCAGTTCGGTTACGGTTTAGCTTCTTTGGGCTTTATTCAGTTTATGGGACATAAAAGCAATAGGTCTCTCGTTACCATTTTCATCACGTTGAGCCAAAAGACCCCAACACCGCACTGGCTTGCGTCGCATTGGACTATGAATGGCTTCGCGTAATCAGGATGCAATAAAAATGAAGCTGTAGTAAGCTTCTCCTTGACCGCTTCAAATGAACTTTGAGCCTCAGTACTCCATCTAAACGGTTTTTTCTTCGTCAGCAATTCTGTAAGCGGAAATGTGAGACTCGCATAAACGTAAATAAAGCGTCGGTACCACTCCGTCATTCCTAAAAACTGGGGGATGTTGCGTACATTTTTGGGTAAGGGATAATTGGTGATCGCTTCAACCTTATCAGGATCGACTGAGAACGACCCATTACCTACAACAAAACCTAAATATTTAACTTTACATAACCCAAAACGACTTTTGCTAACGTTTATTGTTAGCCCTGCTTCCCTTATTTGGGTGGCTACTTGCAATAAATGGGTGATGTGTTCTTCGAAAGATTGCGAAACGACCAGCAGGTCATCCAGATAAACAAAAACGTGCATTTTAAGGTGGTATGGTATCACTTTGTTCATCAATCGGCACATTGTGTGCGGCGCATTGCATAGGCCAAAACACATACGCGTGAACTTGTTCAATTGTCGATTGGGTACAGTGAAAGCTGTTTTTGACTTAGATTCCGCCGACAAACGAATTTGCCAAAAAGCATCCTTAAGCTCAATCTTCGAAATAATTCGTACGGGAGGCAATTAGGAATCGGATATGCATCTTTAACCGTTAACTCATTTAATTTACGGGAGTCTAAACAAAATCTGGCTTTCCCTGGCTTCACGATTAATACTCCTGGTGAAGACCGTGGCGATCCTTCAGCTTCCTCTATAACGCTTAATTCTAACATGCGTTCTATTTCTTTGCAGAGAATTTTCTCCATGGCTGGTGAAATTGGGTAATACCTCTGTTTAACAGGGGTTGATAATCCCGTATCTATATAATGTTCAATGAGGTTTGTGGTGCCTAGGCCTTCTTTCTCAAGTGAGGGAAAGGCGGCTATCGCTACTGTTATCTGTCGTCTCTGCGTCGATGTAAACGGTACTACATCTGTCTCTTCTCCGTCATCTACAAACAATTGGCATAATGCAGTATCTAATGATAGTTTCAAGCCGAATGTCTGCCAGAAATCCATGCCGCAAATCAGGTTATTCGCTACCGTGGGTACAATCAAAAATTCAAAATTATGCCCATGTTCATTAAAAGACAATCTAAGGGTAATCGATCCTGCTACCTCTTGTTTCTTCTATCCCAGAAAACTTCCTGTATTTTATGTCAGGGTTATCTACAATTTCTTTACCGAGGTGTGAACCAATACAACTTTTGTTGGCTCCACTATCCAATAAGGCCAAATAGCTTTTTCCGAAAATCGACAAGTCAGCGTATGGTCGGATATCTGAACCATTGACAACTATTGACGATATAACATGTTTACGCATTTCCTTCTTACGCTGCCAATATGATCGCATACGATTACTCGATCTTGACCTAGAACGTGACGTGACAAACCTGCAAATATTCGAGCTCTTGCTCACTTATATTCTGCCAAACGGATATGATACGGACGAAACAAAGGATTGTCCACATTGCGTGAAACGCGCGCAACCGGACCAACGCACTCACAGGATTTATTTGACGTTATGGTTTTATCAGTAACATCGGGTACTTTGGTATTAACTTTCGATAGGAGTATAGTATTATCACGACTCTTAATCACAATGTCGTTATTTAATTCCGAGGACGATGAGTTGGGTGTCCGTCTGTAGTCTGACGAACATCCCTCCTTGGGTTTTCCGACGTGCATTTTGGGCAAGAAGGTTTGTAAGTGTACGCTGCACCACAGCCGCGTCTGCAAACAGTCGTGATATCGATGGCCAACTTCCTCAAAGTTCGAACATTGGCTTTTACTAGAATCTGTAGCTGCACCATCCACCCTAGCGTCATCAATATGATCTTCTACGCCGTTATCATCATTTTTGAGGTGATGCGAAACTTCGTATATCTGCCGACGCACTGGTTTTGCCGCGTTACTGCATTGTTAAGGTCTCGAAAGAATTTTTCATGCCTTCGAGCCTCTCTTCTCAAAGTAACGATATCGCGTATGTCCAGATGTAGCAATTCGTGTCGAAGGTCAGGCTTTATATTTCGCATAAGTGCCTCAACTAAATCCGAAACGTTCATAGGATACCTTACATGCTCATACTGCTATTTAAAAAGTCATCAAAAATGTCTTTAATCTCCGAGTCAGTTGAGAACTCTTTGAATTGGCGTCGCATGGCCTCACATAACTCAAGCCAATCGAGATTCTCGCTGTTTTGACGATACCGCCAAAACCATTGCAGAGCTTTTCCCTCGAACAAGGAATGCACATGCTGAGATAATAGAATAAAATTTGCATTCAAGTGAAGAGATGTAAGGGTATTTATACGATATAAAAATTGGTCGATGGATATGGCATCGTTGGAGCCACTGAACTTAATCTGCTAATTTCTTATCAGTTTCTATAGTTTTTCATTAGCCAGAGAAATCCGTGATGTTCCCAACGATTCTCCTCGGCTAGGCTTAGAAGGTCTATTTATAGGGCGTTCCTCGTACGGTTTATCGCGTGGCCATATTGGTGGCTCATCACGACGTTCATTGGTAGGTGATGGGATTCTATCTACGGGGATTACGCCTTTCTCGCGGTATAGCGCCTTCTGCATGAGTATCCGACTAAAGCATATTTGCAACACCACCAGAAGCTATGTTCAAATCCGAAAATTCGCATGTGGCTCAACATACTGGACAAGTGGAGTTATTCTCTAACCACGTACGGATAAAATTTGTGTGAAAACTATGCTTACACACATTTTCAACTTTATCACTGTCCGCTTGTAGGACTTCGCTGCAAATCAGATTGAATTGTTCATATTATCTAAATCTATCCTAGGGGAACCGCGCTCTGGATTATGAGTCACTGGCATTATCCACAAAAATTAGTTTAAAACAAGTAAGGAAGGCTAAGTTCGGGTGTAACCGAACATTACATACTCAGTTGAGAGCTGTGGAGACAAAGTAAGGGAAAATCACCATGTTGTAAAAAGAACCTAGGGTAACCCTGGAATGTGTTTGTATGACATGTGTATCAAATGGAAGGTATTAAAGAGTATTTTAAGAGGAAGTGGGCCATAGTTCTATAGATGGACGCCATTTAGGGATATCGCCATAAAGGTGGACCAGGCCTGACTCTAGAATTTGTTTGTAGGATATGGGTATCAAATGAAATGTGTTAATGATAATTTTAAAAGGGAGTGGGCCAAGTTCTATAGGTGGACGCCTTTTCGAGATATCGCCATAAAGGTGGACCAGGGGTGACTCTAGAATGCGTTTGCACAATATGGGTATCAAATGAAAGGTGTTAATGAGTATTTTGAAAGGGAGTGGGCCTTAGTTCTATAGGTGGACGCCTTTTCAAAATATCGCCATAAAGGTGGACCAGGGGTGACTCTAGAATTTGTTTGTACGATATGGGTATCAAATGAAAGGTGTTAATGAGTATTTTAAAAGGGCGTGGGCCTTAGTTCTATAGGTGGACGCCTTTTCGAAATATCGCCATAAAGGTGGATCAGGGGTGACTCTAGAATTTGTTTGTACGATATGGGTATCAAATGAAAGGTGTTAATGAGTATTTTAAAAGGGCGTGGGCCTTAGTTCTATAGGTGGATGCCTTTTCGAGATATCGCCATAAAGGTGGACCAGGGGTGACTCTAGAATTTGTTTTTACGATATGGGTATCAAATGAAAGGTGTTAATGAGTATTTTAAAAGGGCGTGTGCCTTAGTTCTATAGGTGGATGCCTTTTCGAGATATCGCCATAAACGTGGACCAGGGGTGACTCTAGAATTTGTTTGTACGATATGGATATCAAATGAAAGGTGTTAATGAGTATCTTAAAAGGACGTGGGCCTTAGTTCTATAGGTGGACGCCTTTTCGAAATATCGCCATAAAGGTGGACCAGGGGCGACTATAGAATTTGTTTGTACGATATGGGTATCAAATGAAAGGTGTTAATGAGTATCTTAAAAGGACGTGGGCCTTAGTTCTATAGGTGGACGCCTTTTCGAAATATCGCCATAAAGGTGGACCAGGGGCGACTATAGAATTTGTTTGTACGATATGGGTATCAAATGAAAGGTGTTAATGAGTATTTTAAAAAGGAGTGGGCCTTAGTTCTATGTGTGGACGCCTTTTCGAGATATCGCCATAAACGTGGACCAGGGGTGACTCTAGAATTTGTTTGTACTATATGGGTATCAAAGAAAGGTGTTAATGAGTATCTTAAAAGGACGTGGGCCTTAGTTCTATAGGTGGACGCCTTTTCGAAATATCGCCATAAAGGTGGACCAGGGGCGACTATAGAATTTGTTTGTACGATATGGGTATCAAATGAAAGGTGTTAATGAGTATTTTAAAAAGGAGTGGGCCTTAGTTCTATGTGTGGACGCCTTTTCGAGATATCGCCATAAAGGTGGGCCAGGGGTGACTCTAGAATTTTTTTGTACGATATAGGTATCAAATGAAAGGTGTTAATGAGTATTTTAAAAAGGAGTGGGCCTTAGTTCTATATGTGGACGCCTTTTCGAGATATCGCCATAAAGGTGGACCAGGGGTGACTCTAGAATGTGTTTGTACGATATGGGTATCAAATTAAAGGTTTTAATGAGGGTTTTAAATCGGGGTGACTCTAGAATTTGTTTGTACTATGTGGGTATCAAATGAAAGGTGTTAATGAGTATTTTGAAAGGGAGTGGGCCTTAGTTCTATAGGTGGATGCCTTTTCGAGATAGCGCCATAAACGTGGACCAGGGGTGACTCTAGAATGTGTTTGTACGATATGGGTATCAAATTAAAGGTATTAATGGGGGTTTTAAACGGGAGTGTCCCTTAGTTGTATATGTGAAGGCGTTTTCGCGATATCGACCAAAATGTGGACCAGGGTGATCCAGAACATCATCTGTCGGGTACCGCTAATTTATTTATATATGTAATACCACGAACAGTATTCCTTCCAAGATTCCAAGGGCTTTTGATTTCGCCCTGCAAAACTTTTTCATTTTCTTCTACTTAATATGGTAGGTGTCACACCCATTTTACCAAGTTTTTTTCTAAAGTTATATTTTGCGTCAATAGACCAATACAATTACCATGTTTCATCCCTCTTTTCGTATTTGGTATATAACTATGTCATTTTTTTCATTTTTCGTAATTTTCGATATCGAAAAAGTGGGCGTGGTCATAGTCGGATTTCGGCCATTTTTTACACCAATGCAAAGTGAGTTCAGATAAGTACGTGAACTGAGTTTAGTAAAGATATATCGATTTTTGCTCAAGTTATCGTGTTAACGGCCGAGCGGAAGGACAGACGGTCGACTGTGTATAAAAACTGGGCGTGGCTTCAACCGATTTCGCCCTTTTTCACAGAAAATAGTTATCGTTCTAGAATCTAAGCCTCTACCAAATTTCACAAGGATTGGTAAATTTTTGTTCGATTTATGGCATTAAAAGTATCCTAGACAAATTAAATGAAAAAGGGCGGAGCCACGCCCATTTTGAAATTTTCTTTTATTTTTGTATTTTGTTGCACCATATCATTACTAGGGTTGAATGTTGACATAATTTACTTATATACTGTAAAGATATTAACTTTTCTTTTAAAATTTGAATTAAAAAATTTTTTTTTTTAAAAAGTGGGCGTGGTCGTTCTCCGATTTTGCTAATTTTTATTAAGCAGACATACAGTATTAAGGGCAACGTTCCTGCCAAATTTCATCATGATATCTTCAACGACTGCCAAATTACAGCTTGCAAAACTTCTAAATTACCTTCTTTTAAAAGTGGGCGGTGCCACGCCCATTGTCCAAAATTTTACTAGTTTTCTATTCTGCGTCATAAGTTCAACTCACGTACCAAGTTTCATCGCTTAATCCATATTTGGTAATGAATTATCGCACTTTTTCGATTTTTCGAAATTTACGATAACGAAAAAGTGGGCGTGGTTATTGTCCGATATCGTTCATTTTAAATAGCGATCTGAGATGAGTGCCCAGGAACCTACATACCAAATTTCATCAAGATACCTCAAAATTTACTCAAGTTATCGTGTTAACGGACGGACGGACGGACATGCCTCAATCGAATTTTTTTTCGATACTGATGATTTAGATATATGGAAGTCTATATCTATCTCGATTCCTTTATACCTGTACAACCAACCGTTATCCAATCAAAGTTAATATACTCTGTGAGCTCTGCTAAACTGAGTATAAAAAAAAACCTAAGTATATGCACTCGAACGGCAAAACCAAATGTACAGAACTTCTCCAATTTCCGAATAAAAAAAATCAAAATAATAGAGTAGGTACAAAAAAAAATTTGTTTAATCAATTAATATTCAATATTTCAATTTTCCAAATATTGCTTGAAGGGTATGCTTTTGATATAAACCAAAAGCAAAAGTTACACTTCAGGCAAATCCAAAAAAAAAAAAATATGCATTGGGAAAGAAAAACGTAATAAGGTAAAATATATATGCTTTTAATCGTTTTAAAGGGAAGTTAGTTTAGTGGCAAGCAATCAAGATAACTCAATAAAAACTCGCTAAAAAAACCAAGCTTTTCTAACCAATCTTATGTAACGTTAAAGCGAAATAAAATTACTATACACTAAAAATTATAACAGACTGAAAAATTGGCGGTCAGATTCGGAAATAATCCAGAAATCTGCAACTCCTGCTTCTTTTAACCAATCCTTAGCTGTTAATGTTAAACAAAATACATTTATGCGAATACATGATAATTGGCTTAGAAATCTGTTGGAACTTACTCGATAAGTTATTATATAGACATACGTTTATATATGTACTTGCAAATGAACAACTTTGTATACTAATTTATTTGGGCCATAATAAGCATTGTTTTAATACGTTATAAAAAGTTCTGAATAAAATATTCGTCTTACACACTTTAAACCTACAGTTTATGGTCCCAGGAAAATATTAAAAATAAAAAGTAGTTTTTTTCTTTTGCTGCCGTTTAAATAAAAAAATGAGCTTCGCGAGCTTCAAGATAGAACCTCTTACGAAGGAAAATTTTGATATCTGGAAAATTCAGGTGGAGGCTCTACTCATCAAGAATGATATTTGGAAATATGTGGCCGGAACATGAGTGAACCCAAAATAACCTGCAGAGGATGTTACCGCATGGGAATCAATGGACGCTAAAGCACGATCGGATTTAATTCTTACGCTTTCACCACCAGAATTAAGGCAAATAAAGTATTGTACTACGTCGAGAGATATATGGATCAAGCTGCATGCTGTATATCAATCGAAAGGTCCAGCTAAAAAGGCCATGTTACTAAAGTATTTAATTTTGTCAAAGATGAAGAATGTTGATGATGTAAGAGATCATTTGCGTAACTTTTTCGAGATTGTCGATGGTCTGGAAGAAACGGACGTTAAAATTGTTGAAGATCTGCTCATTGTTTTGCTTCTGTATAGCATTCCAGATGAGTACGAAATGTTTAGGATTGCGATTGAAACACAAGAAAGGCTTCCAGAAATAGAAATATTGAAGATCAAATTACTAGAAGAGTACGAAGCAAGAAAGCGTACGGGAAAAGAAGCGGTCGCTGGTGCATTGTTTGTTAATAAGAACGGGTATAAGTTTCAAAACTCGGAAAAATCTCAAGAAGGAAGTTTCAAATATGCATGCCATGCATGTGGAAAACTCGGAGATAACGCAAAAGAATGCAGATTACGGACAAAGGGTAAGCGAAACCAAAGTCAAGGTATACAGAAATCAGAATCTACTAGAACGGCTGAAATGGCTAAGCAAGTTTACACGGTAGGAAATCAATGATGCTTAGATTCTGGCGCATCGTCTCACATGTGTGCGCAGAATTCTAAATTTTTAAAGCTTGAACTACCAAAATCAAACATTTTGAATTTAGCGAATAAAGAGTTAACAATTATTGCTGGTAACGGAGTCGTAAAATTGCAGACAGAAGAGGGTAGGCACCTGAAACTCGAGGACACGTTGTACGTTCCGGATCTTCGCTCAAATTTGTAATCAGTTGGAAAAATTACAGAGCACGGTTTTGAAGTCATCTTTACGAAAAAATAGGCAGTGGTGAAAAATACGGAGACAGATGACATTATGATGATTGCTCACAAGCACAAGGGTTTATATTTTATTAGCGAATCAAATGAAGAAAGCAGAACGGCACGGATGTCTACACAGTCATTGCTTGATTGGCACGAACGTTTCGGTAATTTGAATTTCAAGTATTTGAAAGAAATCATTCAGAGGAATAAAATCCGTGGTGTAAGTATTGGTAATAATGTAATGTTCCAAAATGTGAAATTTGTATTCAAGGAAAACACGTCCAAGCTCCATATCGTATATCATTATCTAAAAGTAAAGATATTCTAGAGCTTGTACATAGCGATGTTTGTGGACCTATGCGAATAAACTCTATTCGTCACATTTATTGACGATAAAACAAAATGGTCCGGGGTATACTTTATAAAGCATAAAAACGAAGTTGCAGATAAATTTAAGGAATATAAGAATTTAGTAGAGAAACAAACTGGGCAGAAAATCAAAACATTGAGATCAGATAACGGAACTGAATACACTTTACAGAAGCTAGAGAATTTTTTAAAAGAGGAAGGTATAAAACATCAATATTCAGTGGAGTAGAAAAAATATAACTCTAATTGAAATGGAGCGATGTATGTTGTTACAATCACGTTTGTCGGGTGGTTTCTGGGCAGAGGCAATTTTAACGGCAAATAACATCAGGAACAGATATGCCCATCGCGAAGCTTAGATGGACATATACCATACACATTATGGACTGGTCGCAGTCCTGTGGTAAGTTACTTTAAAAAGTTCGGTTCGATAGCCTACATGCTAGACTAGAGAGGGAATAAAGGCAAATTTGAAGCCAAATCTCGAAAATGCGTATTCATTGGTTATACCTTACAATCCAAAACTTATAGATTATGGTGTACTGATACTAAACAAATTTTTCTTAGTAGAGATGTAATATTTACAGAACATTTTCAGAAGCGAGATAACGAAATACAAGATTTCAAAGAAATACAATAAATAATGGCGGAAACGAAAACCAAGGAAATGTGGTACTAAATGAAAGCAACGATTCACAAAGCAAATCAATAAGTAATGAAGAAAATGAAATATAAGAAAAAATGGTATTTAGTCAAAGAAGCGAGTCAGAGCAAGAATTCCAAACCCCACAGACATCGAAGAAAGATCCTGGATGACCTAGGAAATTGTTAACAGGCAAGTGGGGTAGACCAAGGAAGTTATTTAACGTGGTTACAACAAACGAAGAAGCGGATTGGGTTGAGTTTAATTTTGCTGGTTTAACAGAAGACAATGAGCCGTTGACTGTAAAAGAAGCAATTGCTAGGAACGATGCATACGAATGTAAGGAAGCAATACGAAAAGAATTTGATGCACTGAAAAAGAACGAAACTTGGGAAATTATTGATCGACCTAAAGCAAAGAAGACTGTAAAATGTAAGTGGGTTTTACGTACAAAATTTAAAGCTGATGGGTCAATTGAACGAAGAAAAGCTCGATTAGTTGCAAAAGTTTTTGCCCAAAAACCAGGAACAGATTATAACGAAACGTTTTCCCCTGTAGCTAGAATAGGTTCGATTCGAATGTTAAAGGCACTGGAAGTGGCATTGCGACTACATGTATACCAATTTCATGTTGTTTGCTCATATTCGAGGAAGAAATAGTGATGGAATTACGAAATGAAACTAAAAGACCTGTCGTTGATTTTGACGAAGTAGCCATTGTGCTCTCGCTTATCGTATACATATATGGTCGCTTAGCAGGTGCTAAGCTCACGCCCACCCCGGGTTATAATATAGACATACGTTTTGAACAAATGCGTGGTGGCAACGGCGCGCACCCACGTATTTGTTATAGATTGATTAAGGCAAAAAAAAAAATAAAGAAAATAAGAACACCAAAAGGTTTCGTGTCAATAAAAAAGGAATTCACAATGTGTTTTTATTTAATGTATATAAATATAACAAATGTTAAGAAAGATTTTAACAAGTGTTGTGAAAATTAAAATATTAAATATATTTTTGGAAATTTACACTTTCGTGAACCTGGGATAACGTGTACCTTCGTTGGCTGCTGGATTCAAAGAGGACGAGCCTCTTTGCGACATGAGCCGATGAACCCACGATACAGCTCCTTCGTTGAGTATCCCGGCAACAAAGTTGCTCTACCCCGGGCTCACAGCGGTAAAAATCTAAGATACATACGTACTACCACTCACACATGCCTGTGTGTATTAGTGATCACAAGCATAAGTGGGTGGCAGTAAACGAAGGAAAATAACCAAAGAAAATTATGTTACGAGGGGGGAGATATATTTAGGCCCGTGGCCTAAATATACCGGCCCCTTGCTGTAAGCAACAAAGAAAAAAATGATAAAAATAATGCCACGTTATCGCACGTCCAGTAAGGCGCTGTAACGAAGTAAGGCAGTGCAGATGCGGACTGCAAGCACTGCACGCCAGATGGTTGACCTCACGTTTCGCTCTCCTGTGGAAAAAGAGAATAAGTTATTAAATATACGTACGTGGTGCATACGTGCGTGCATATTTACTTAAATGTATATAAGATGGCGCATGTGTGAGGTGTGAAAATCGGATATTTATTTTTGGCAGGCTCCCAAGACCGGTAGAATTTCGGATCCGCCAGCCGCATGAATTCAAAGGGCGCGGCAATCTTGGGGTCCATATTGGACGGTGGACTCAAGCGGTAATGGCTTTCGACGACAGCTGCTTGGGCTGTTATGCGCGTCGACGCCCCAAATTTGCCGCGCAATATGACGGTGCATTGTCCATGTCCTTGGCTCTCCAATCGTAAGCCGCGTACCAGCTCTGCATCGACGATGGTGCTGGCGGCGCGGGGATCAATAATGGCACGAACCAGATGTAAATGCCCACGCGATTCGACGTGTACGATAGCCGTCGGCGCAATGGGCACGAAAGGCCGCATGATGGGTGCTGGAGTGGCTTGGAGAGCCGGCCGGTTCGGAAGCCTTCTGGTGTACCACGCGATAGTGCCTTTGTATCTAGGGCGTCAGAAGTGTATGGCGTTGATTTTTTTCGCCGTTGCTGCCTTGCGAGTTTGGACGATTTATTTTGTTGTTTTCGAGCTTTTTTTACTTCCTCCGCCTTCCGTTCGTGCTGCAACAGCGGTCGGAAACTGCGAATCCCATTCCTGCTCGTTGACGGTCTCATTTCAGCTTTCGCATGCTATTTTTCCGCTCTTGCTCTTTCTTCTTCCATCTCTTCTTCTTCCACCTGCTGAGCCCAGGATTTAGCCGGGCCCGAGAGGTTGATTGACAACGCGTCGTCGGACGTGTTGTCTTCGCCGTTTGTGGTCGTCTCGTCGCATACCGGTCGACGCTCATCTAAATGAAGCGTGGTGTAGTGCTTCTCTTGACACCTCTTGCAGCGATACTTGCTGTTACATTTGTCCACGCGGTGAAAGCGCAACAGACATTTTGGACAGTACTTATGCAGAAGTACTGCCCGCAACCTCTCTTCTGGGGATTTTTTTCGGTATTGGGTACAGATTCTAAGGCTATGATCCCTGCCGCAGAGCTGGCAAGCAACGTCGAAACGCTTTGCGCCTCCCTCTGACTTAGCCATTAAGGTTTGGTAACGGGTCATGATCTGAAAGAATATTGGTATCATTGATGATGCCCAAATTGAGGTTGGCGGAATGTTGTTTTTTGGTGGCGTAAACAAAAAAAAAAAAAATTATATCTAATATGTATTTTCGCAAAGAAAAAAATCTTACTGAAATAAAAAAATTAAAGGCCATAAGTAAATACTTATGTGCACGAAGAAATGGACAAAAACCGGATATAGTAATCATCCATGCGATGTGGCTGGTGCTTTAGCATATTTAATTTATGTCGGTAGATGTCGCCGAAGTAGTCTTAAAGTTTATTTTACAAGTGACCTGCCACCACACGGAACGGTTCGAAACCTGGCTGAAAAGATGTTACAGAGTTGCACTTCCACCATTCAATATTACTTTCGACGTGTATTTTCGATAATGTTTAGATTCGTGGAATTAAGTATTTTAAATCTCAACCGAATGAATGATTGATTGAGATATGTAATACGCGGCATGTGTGGCGTGTAGCAGCGTATAAGGCATAATGTTGGTAACGCAGTGCATTGACAGTCAGAAGTTAAGTGTAGAGATTTTGACTAGCAGATGTCGCTTTTCCATTTCCTGAATGAAAAAAATGTCATTCATTTAACACACGGCGGTGAGTATTGCAGCTAATAAATTGTACTCTTTTTTATTAATTAATTTTTCTTTTCCTTTTCAGGAAATAAAGGATATTTGGACAGCGGTGCTATGGCAAATAATTGTACGTACTAAAAGTCAGCGATACTCTTATAGAGTGTACCCATATCGAAATATCGGAACGTTTTAATCTGCCAAACTTAAGCATTTCTCATCTAATTTGTCGAATAATTGATTTCTTGCAAGGCATGAAGGATGAAGTAATCAAATGGCCAAAACCGATGGAAAAGCAAAAGAGTGGTAGTCTGCGAATGAATCGAACGGTAATAAATTAATAATAATAAAAAATTGTTGTATTTAGCGAACGTGACCCAGCTAATGTCGACTGGGCCAGTGCTGGTGCCGAATATGTTGGTGAATCTACTCGCGGTTTCACTACTATCGAAAATGTGTCTGCACATTTGAAGGGCCAGTGCCAAGAAGGTTTTCATTTCAGCACCATCTGCCGATGCGCCAATGTTCGTTTGTGGTGTCAATTTGGATGCTTACAAACCCTACATGAAGATCGTTTCCAGCGCATCTTGCACCACAAATTGTTTGGCGCGATTGGCCAAAGTTATCAGTGATAATTTCGAAATGTGTAAAGGTTTAATGACCACGGTACATGCTACAACTGCCACTCAAAAGACCGTTGATGGTCCCTCCGGTAAACTGTGGCGTGATGGACGTGGGGCTGCACAGAACATCATTCATGCTGCCATCGGTGCCGCCAAGGCCGTTGGTAACGTTATCCCTGAATTGAATGGAAAACTCACTGGTATGGCTTTCCGCGTACCCACACCTTGCCCCACACTTGGACGCCAGGTTGTCGATTTGACTGTGCGTCTTGGTAAGCCAGCATCATATGAAGATATCAAGGCCGAAGTAAAGGCAGCTGCTGAGGGTCCATTGAAGGGAATCTTAGATTAGGAAGTAAATTTGTTTCTCCAAGCAGTGGGTTGTATTGATGTATCGCATATTGGTATTTTTATATATTATATACATTTACCTCCACATAGCTGTGGTCATTATGTCAACCCAAAAGGAAACGTAGTACTTTGCATGCAAGCGGTGTGTGATGAACGAAATCGATTTACAGACGTTTTCGTTGAACATCCCGGATCCACACATCCCAATCAAATACTTTACAATTCTCCAATTTATGAAAGTATTTCTACGTTGTATGAAGAATATTATTTGCTTGGATCTGCATGTTATCCTTGCAGTGATTGGATTATAACTCCCTTTAAGTGCGATGAGGAAGTAAAGGGTTATGAAAAATATTTCAATTTACAGCATATGCGAGCACACGATATAATCAGCTGTTCCTTTTGCATGCTTAAGCAGCGGTTCCAAAAATTATATATTGCAAATTAAGGTCTTTCGAGAAATTAGGAAATTTTGTTGAGGCTTGCTGCATACTACATAAAATAATCTCCTCGATATAACAATGATAATCTCATCGATATAACAAATGTCATTGATGATAACGTCGAGAGTATTGAGCCCGATATAAATGATCATACACGTATGTTAATATGTGAAGAAATATGCAAGAAAATATCAAATATTGAAGTCGCTTAATGTTCAAGGTTTGTTTTAATTGTTAACCAAGAGCTGATCGTGCGAGTAATATAGTTGATGTGAGATTGTTTATTTTATTCTAGTTGTGTAAACAAAATGCTTAGTTTCATAAACATTTGTTATAGTCCACCGGAATTCGTACAATTTGTTTTCCATTGAGTATAGTCTAGTACAGATAAAATAAAAAACATTCCAATGGCTCATCAATGCTTATGCACGCAAAAAAAACACCTTTAGACAATTTTTAGCTGAAGGGTTGGTGACGGCTATGGTATTTTCATGCACGCACTATGTGTGACATGAGTTGTGAAGAGGCATTCCCATCTATAGAATCCTATCAGCCCCTAAAAATAGGGCCGTGTGTACTAGAATGCTCTCCGTCATGGCTATCGAACAGTCGTGCGGTCGCTAAGAGTTACTTTCATAGAAACAAATTAAACCATACAGCCGCACACCAACTTCCACGTGCATGTGCACTAAGTAGTGAATCTCTGTGATATCTGCGATAAAAATTAGTTGCACATACAAAGGCGCCTGCGGTAGACACTGCTACAGCGGCATCGATTGCAGCCTCTACGTCAACTACATAACATACATACAGTATACTTCTTGACTACGCGAGCCCTACGTGTTTAGTTTTGCTGGCTTCTATCTGCAGATAAACGTTTTATGAGAAATGGCCACGAAAAACCGTGAAGTGCCGTATCGAGTCGAACAAAAGGCAAAGGTTCTTTATAAATCAAGCAACCCAATGGACGGGGACGATAGCAACAAGATGGACTCGTTTCAATAGCAGGCTTTAGAAATAGGTGAACCTGGGCCAGATTTTAATCCGACCGCGCCACCAAACGATGGTGAAGAATAACTCACGCATATGCTGTATGAACGCAAACAATGTCCGGCTATGATGGTGAAGGATCCAAGCGAGGTTGTGAAAAATAGAACAGCCGAAACCCTACCCTTTCTAACTTTGCCGGATGATCCGTTTATGCAGCCTGGCCGACATAAATTTATGATGGGTTACATTGGCATCCTAACGTGATAATTGCAAGTCATATACTAGAGTAGAATATATACAACTCTGATAGTATACTATTATTATTATTATTATTATTTTTTTTATTATTTAGGTTGTACAACTGAAGGAGAACCCGAATATGCCTAATGAAATGGAATATACTTGTCATTTGGTATTCGTTGCAGGTCATATAGAAGATCGTATGAAAGAGTTATTAGCATTTACCAGCTCATCGCTTTTCGTTTGTGTCATGAATCGGATAAGGAGACTTTAAAGGATTAGTTGGTGAGTTCGAACTTTAAATTGAAGTTGTTTATAGTTACGAGATATTTGTAAGTGACCTTTTCCGACTTTTTGAGGCTTAATATTACATATATGCTAAAATACTTCCTAATTTGTACAATTTAAATTGTTTTTGACTAGTGTACAGTTTTGAGAGAAGTTCAACGGTTTATATAGCAGTCTGTTTGAAGAATGTGTCCATAAATACGTTTTGAATATTAACTTGAAAGATATATAAGTAACTTTTGACTGAAGTTACAGAAAAGTATCACCTGGGTGCCTATTTATGTGTTAACTGGGAGTTTATTTTATATTTTTCTTACATATAATCGATGAGAAAATGATATTTGTAATTTGCGCCCGCGGCTACTTCGATTGCGGGTTTGTAGGGATTTGATATTTGGGGGGTGTAATTGCTGATTTAAATTGTATTCTGGGGCAGATAGTTTATCTGCGTTAGGGTGTGTTGGCCTCGTTCGGGGTGGACGAGAGCTGGGTTATTTGTGTGTTGGGCCTCCTTCAGGGTGAACGAGGGCTGGGTTATTTGGGTGTTAGCCTCGTTCGGGGTGAACGAGAGCTGGATTATTTGGTTATTAGGGTGAAAGAGGGCTGGGTTATTTGGGATCGAGGAATGTGGGCTATTATAGTTCATTTTCCTCGTCCTTGGGCGGAAGTAGTACCAGTTTTGCGATTGGTCTGGTAATTTGTCCTTTAATTGACGTCAACAACACGTACACGGTTATCGGAACCTGGGTGTGTGTTGACGATTCTCCCCATTTTCCACTCGTTCGGTTGTAGGTTATCCTCCTTTACGACGACTAGGTCCCCGGGTTTTAAGTTGGGCTGTGGATGTTTCCACTTATACCGTTTCTGGATCTGGGTGAGATATTCCGGTTTCCATCTTTTGCAAAATGTCTGATGGAGGGATTTCATCTTCTGCCATCGGTTGACAATTGAGGCAGAGTTTTCACTACAATCAAGTTCAGGTGGAGCAAAAAGATGCCCACCTAGGAGAAAGTGGCCTGGAGTAAGCGGCTCCAGGTCGAAAGGGTCGTTGGATGAGGGACTGAGGGGCCTAGAGTTGAGGCAGGCCTCAATTCGACATAAGAGGGTAGTAAGCTCCTCAAAGGTATAGTTATGATCGGACGCGATCTTTTTCAAATGGGTCTTAAAACTTGTTACCCCCGCTTCCCACAAACCCCCCATATGAGGAGCGCTTGGCGGTACAAAATGCCATTCTATAACGTGATGTCTATATTTATTCAATGTTCCGTCCCTTACTTCACGCAGAAATGCTTTAAACTCGGTTCGTAAAGATCGCGAAGCTCCGACAAAGTTAGTACCATTGTCGGAGTAAACGTTTTTCGGACAGCCTCGTCTGGATACAAATATGGCGAAGGCAGCTAGGAAGGAGTCGGTACTTAGGTCGTTTGTCGCTTCTAGATGGATGGCTTTCGTCGAAAAGCAGACAAACAAACAAACATATCCTTTTGAGATTCGGCATCCCCTCCCGCGGTAGGATTTTATATCGAATGGTCCCGCGAAATTTACCCCAGTGTTGGCGAAGGCCCTAGTAAAGGTGGTGCACTCCTTCGGAAGGATCCCCATAAGTTGCGTTTGTGTCCACTTACTGTGAATATTACAGACCTTACAGTTGTGGATAACAGAACTCATCATGATTTTAACGCGTGGGATCCAGTACAGAGTGCGGATATGACGTAGCATCAGCTGGTTCCTTCCATTCAGGGTGGTCTTATGAGAGGATTGAACTATAAGTCTGGATAACCTGCAAGTGTAAGGAACAATAATGGGATGAATTTCGTTATGGGACATGTCTTTGGATGCCCCATTTCGCCCCCCCCCCCCAGTTCGAATGATGCCTTCTTCATCTATATATGGGTCCAGGGATAAAATCTCACTCTTAACGTTTATTGGCTTTCCTGACTTAAAATTTGCGTACTCTTCTTGATAATGTTGCCTTTGGCATATTGTTATCAATATTTGTGTTGTTTTTTCTATTTCTGGAAAAGCCGAAAAATATAGGATATAACCCGCAAAGCCCTTGGTAGATCGGAAAACCTATCCAGAATATCAAAGTTATTTTCGAAAGATGTTGCATGAACTTTCACTCTCTTTTCTTCGATATTTGTGTTATAATGCTCTTCTTGTGTTGGCCAATTTTCGTTGTCTTCTTGTAACCAAGAAGGCCCCTACCACCACAAAGAATTGTCGATTAGATCCGAAGCGAGGAGGCCTCTGCTCGTCAAATCTGCAGGATTTGACGCGGAGTCTAAATGCCGCCATACTTTGTCTCCAACTTTGTCGAGGATTTTCGTTATTCGATGTGCCACAAACGTTGACCACGTTCATGGTGGCTTTCGGATCCATGCCAGTACTATACTCGAATCTGTCCAAAGGGTTACTTTAATATTGGAAAGGTGCATATTTTCTATGGCCGACTCTATGATTTCTGCCAGTAGGATTGCGCCGCAGAGTTCCAGTCGTGGTAATGATATAGTTTTGACCGGGGCTACTCTTGTCTTTGCAATTAACAGATTGGTGAATACTCGATCCTTTGTCTGAACCCTCAGGAAAACAGTGGCTGCATATGCTTTTTCCGAAGCATCGCTGAATCCATGTATTTCGACGCTATCCTTTGGGGTAAAATGAACCCATCGCGGCATGCGGATATCGTTGGTTTTTCCGTATTCTTGCATAAATGCGGTCCAACGATCTAGAGTAGTTTGTGATACATCTTCGTCCCAACCCGTGCCTTCCAACCAAATATTTTGCATTATAATCTTGGCTACAATTACCACTCCACGTCATCAGCCAGTTGGTGTAGTGTTCGAATCGCAAGGTAGGGAGCGCAATTCACTCCGAATGTTACTGTTTTCAGTTCATAAAGGTTGATTGGATCCTTGGGGCAGTTGCGAAACACGATTCGCTGGAATTTGATTTGATTTTCATTAACCCATATTTGGCGGTACATTTTTTTCTAGGTCGCTGTTAAATACGTTTTTGAACAGCCGCCAACGTAGTATAAAGATTGTCAGGTCGGATTGAAAAATCGGACCTGGATATAAGGCATCATTTAGAATTTTGCCATTAGTGGTAGGACAAGATGCATTAAATACGACTCTGACTTTTGTCGTTGTACTTCCCTCCTTTATGACAGCATGGTGAGGTAGGAAGTAACAATCATTTGAGTCTGGCGAAATATTGCCTATTCCTTTCATGTGCCCTAAGATTTCATATTCTGATACAACTCAATTGTATTCCGTTTGAAGGACTGGGTTTTTCGCAAGTCGTGTCTCGTTGCGATAGAATTGAGAACACGCACTTCTTAATGAGGGGCTTAAGACTACGTATTTGCCATCGTTGTTCCGAACTGTTGTGGATTTGTATAGCTCCTCGCAGTCAGTGTCATCGTTATTGATGCTCCTCTTCTTTGGAATTTCCTCTATCTCCCAGAAAGCCGCCAGTTGTTTGTCTAAAGTGACATCGTTTGAAATATGAAACTAGGGTTTTATTTGTATCAACCGCATCTGTCCGGCCTGTCAAAATCCAGCCGAACACCGTTTCTTGTGCTATTAATATGTTCAGCAGATCTTTTCTAATGCCGCCTAATATAATTTGGGGTATATGTCTCCGCCCAGAATTAGATCGACTGGCTCATTGACAAAGAATCTTTTGTCAGCCAGTACTAAGTCAGGGAATGCTTGCCTAGTCATTGCGTTTATTTGGCAAGTTGGAAGATTCCCTGTTAATTGTGGTAAAACCAGCATGATCGTATTGATCTCTCTTTGTTACCGAATGGCCAGCAGAAAGGCAGTTTATACATCCACGGCTGCTCTTAATTTGTTCAAACCGTTAATTGGGTGTTAAACGTAAGAACTTTTCACACTTTGAAATTCGATGTGCAGAACTTTTGCACATCTTACATGTAGGTTTGGCTACACTTGCCTGATAGGACCCTAATTTTTTAGCAGATGTATCTGTTGTCGAACGAGATACTTGTGGCTTTGAGGGTTTGGAAACTGTATCCCCTCTCAGATCAGTCACGGTTTCTAAGGTTAGGAAACGATTGGATAAGAATCTATCCATATCAGCCCATTTTGAAATTTCTGTTTTGTATTCAATTGTTTGTTCCCAGAGTGCCAATGTGGTTTCTGGCAGTTTTGTGGAACATAGATATGTCACAATTGCATCCCAGTTTGATATGTCTATATGATGACATTGGAACCGCGATGCAATTATTTATTTCACGTTGCAGTTTCTTTATAGTGCTACCGCATTCACTCTCAACTGCTTTACGTTATACGTTTATTTTCGTATCTGTCACAAAGATTTTTCCACGCTGTTTCCAAACCGTCTTTCGTTAAAGGACATCGCCCAACTATCTCTTTGGCCTCACCTTGAGTCTTTTGGTTTAAATAATACAATTTTTCTACTGCTTCGAGGTTTTTGTTACGAATATATATAGCAGTGAACATGTCTCTAAACGAAGGCCAAGAAAGGTAATCTCCTTTGAAAACGTTCGTATCACATAGTGGCAGGCGCACGCGATATTCCCTATCTCCTGAGCTTTCTTCTTTCTTTTCAGCTTTCTTAAGTTTTTCCGAAAGTTCAGCCATCGCTGCCTGGCTTTTGAGAAAGCTGAAGTATGTAACTTTGTGCTTCTTTTTAATGGCCGACTGCTCTTTTTCCTCGAGTTGTGAGGAGCTCAAGAGTTATTCATATGTCTGCTTCGCCTTCTCCCATAGCGATTTCAACTCCTCCTTTTGGACTAGAAGGGTGTGTTTTGTATGGTCTGAAGGTGACATGTCATTATAGTCATTTTCAAACTCAGTCACTGCCTCTGCTTGGCGTATATAGGTATCCATTATATTAAATGAAGATCTATTGAAATATTAATTAATTAATTGCCTTTGCAGAGAATATTGAGTGAAAATGAACTAGAATGAACGAGAGAGAGATTTCTCGGTGAAGTGGCCTCGAAGCTTGCGAGAAAGCTAGCAGTTTAAAGGAATGTCCGATTGCGTGGTGGCAACGGCGCGCACCCACGTAATTGTTAAAAGAAAGTGCTAATGCAGCTGTGTTAACGAATTGTGTAAGCCAATAAGTAATGGCTAGTGAAAAGTGGTGTTAGTGAAAATAAAAACGAATCACTCGTTATGGACTTTAAATAGCCTAATAAAGGACTGTATTCAGATTTTATCTTGTACATTGATCTTTTATATCTCACAAAAAAGAGATCAGTCTAAACTGATATGTGTATTGCCAAAAGTGGAAATAATACATTCTTCAATTTTTTGTTGTAAAAAATGTATGAGAAATAAGCTTATTGGCCACCCAAACAACAACAACAATATGTGCAGTTTGAAAATAAGTGCATTTTGCACTGAAACAACAAAATAAATTGCAGTCGTACTGCAGGTGTAAATAGGCGCAAGTGATTTTTGTGTGGAAAAAATTTAGCTAAATTGACTTGTGCTCGTTAATTAAAATTACATATTTTGCTTCAATACGCTTAACAAATCAAAAATTAATAATTAGAAAAATTTTTTGACAATGAAAATTCTGCAAAAGTGAAAGTTGAAAATTGGCGCTAAGCGGTGTTGAGGTTATGTTAACCTTTTAGAGCAGTGTTGTGCTACCTTGAGCTGTGTCCGGAAAATCTTACCGCTGGTGGGGGATTGTTCCGGATAGTCACAAGGCGTGACGCACAAACTTTAAATAACTGCGTTAAGCGCTTTTTCCTATTTTTGCACAAAATAAGACTTCTCACTTCAGAAAAAAAAATCACTTGCACGATTTAATTTAAAGAAACACTACAACAATTTATAATTTTTTTTTGAGGTTTTTATTAAAAAAACACTACCTAGCACGGAATAAACCACGTACCTTTAATTAATTCGTTGATCCAGAGTAATAGAATCAGATTTTTTTTGTGGATGTCGGTGTTGTTGATGTTGGTGTTGCCAAAAGGTTGTTGTGTGCAAACGTTGACGATTATATTATCACGATGGTAAAGGATGTTTAATATTATCTTTCGTGTAATATCGGTCTGTATTGCGTTGAACAAATACATGTTTGGTGTATCTGCTTCCTTGATTTTCACGAAATTTTGAATGGTGCTTCTGATTAATTGCGTGCGGCTCGAAGGACCATGAACAAATGCGTGGTGGCAACGGCGCGCACCCACGTATTTGTTATAGATTGATTAAGGCGAAAAAAGGAAGAAAATAAGAATACCTAAAAGTTTCGTGTTAATAAAAAATTAATTCACAGTGTGTTTTTATTTGATGTATATAAATACAACAAATGTTAAGAAAGATTTTAACAAGTATTGTGAAAATTAAAATATTAAATATATTTTTGGAAATTTACACTTACGTGAACGTGGGATAACGTGTACCTTCGCTGGCTGCTGGATACGATACAGCTCCTTCGTTGGGTTTCCCGGCAACAAAGTTGCTGTACCGCGGGCTCACAGCGGTAAAAATCTAAGATACATACGTACTACCACTCATACATGCCTGTGTGTATTAGTGATCACAAGCATATGTGGGTGGCAGTAAACGAAGGAAAATAAATAAAGAAAATTAGGTTACGAGGGGGGGGGGGGGGAGGGGAGGGGGAGATATATTTAGGCCTGTGGCCTAAAAACGTTTATATATGTACTTGCAAATGAACAATTTTGTATACTAATTTATTTGGGTCATAATAAGCATTGTTTCAATACGTTATAAAAAATTCTGAATAAAATATTCGTCTTACACACTTTAAACCTACAAAATCAAACCTCTCACGATGGTTTGGGCTTTCGAACTATTTGGGCCCCTCGGTCTATTTCTGACCATTCGGTCGATTTCCGGCCCACGTTGGGCGCCATTTTATTTTCTGTAACGAACTTCTCCTCACAATGCTGCTTACACAGAGAAACCTACGAAGGTGCGTTCGGACTGAAGCGAGGTGGCATACCTAGCTCTGCTTCATCTTAGCTCAGGGAAAATGGGGTTGGTTTGCTTTATCCTCGCGCAACGAAGTTGTACAAAAATAAATTGAAATGTACGCCGTATACAAAACTATAGAAAAATTTTACGTGAAACTAATCCAGCGAAACTAAATCTGGCAGCAAAAAAAATCTATGCAATCATATGATTATCCCTTCCCGATATCTTAAACTAAAACTGGGGAATGAATATGGGTTCGAAGCATTTAACCCGAAAAACAAAGTCGAGGGGAGAAAAAGATGGAATATTCCCCCATGTCTGCACACTCCCAACCTGTTAACCTAAGAACTATATTTGGAATAGGTTAACTCGAAGCATACTTACGTCATGTCAGCTGCTATATTCCTACATTTCGTCAAAAAAAAAAAAAAAATTAAACCTTCATTTCGATATATAAGATTTTCACATTTTATTCAAAGGAAATTTATACTAGTATTATGGTCCTATGCCTACTGTAGGATTTGTTTATAATTTTAACTATATAATATTATTACATCTATCTGTAATTTTGTGAATTCAATATCTATACACCTTATATAATTTTTAAGTTTGAATTTTACCATTTAAGAAAAATATGAATTTAATGGATAATTGTATTAAATGTTTCTATATTAAAAATAAAAGTCATTTCATTAATTAGATTTTTGGATCGACAAAAACTCCGTTAATTAATTCCAATTTCAGATATACACCTACATCCAACAACTCGATATTTTAAATCTTAATTTTACAATTCTTATTTACACATGTTCTAAAATATTCGCAATTTTTCTATTAGGTAAATCCAATAACCTCAGAGGAAGAAAACAAAAACCTTATTGAAAGTATGATTCCTCGTCTCATTCCTGTCATTAATCACACGACTTTATATATTTATAAGTTATAGAAAATTAATTGCTTTGAATTTATTCCGTACCAAACGGAAGCGGAAATTGATTCCTACCTGAATGTAGGTCGATCCAACTTATTATATAGGAACATCAGATGGTTCGATCGAACTACATAACTAGGTTATGTATAGTATTCAACTGTAACATTTTTACTTACATTTCTGTTACTCCATCGATGTGACATTGGGCCCGACGACGAAGACGTTGTAAGAGCTGCTTTCACACCTGTGGCAAAAGAATGATGTTTATCTATGCGGTTGTAAACGCACCATAGCTGATTGATAATCTTTAACACATTAATTACGGTCTTAGCATTTTTGCTACGTGATTATCACAAAAAAAGAAGATACAAGGCAGAAAGCCCAGGATTAAATTATGAAATATTGTGAATATTTCTTTTACATTTTTTTTCACTAAAATCCTGATGCATGATCAATAATTATTTTTATCATTTATAACTATTACTCACTTATATGATCAAAAAAACTTTGTATGAAATTACAAATATATGCAAATATTTATTTTTTTTTTTTCAACTCTAAATTTTTAGTATAAAATTTGCAACAATATAAATATACGCTAAAAAGGACTGCAGCATCTTCAGCACAATTTTCAGGTATAATTCGACAAATTAGGGACGTTGATTGACCTGCTACTCCGGTACTAGGGACTTGAAAAACTCCACATGTTACTTCATTTTTGAAATTTATAGTGGCGTATCTATGTATTTAAGTTAGATTATCATTTTATGATGGCTTTCATTTATAGCCTTAAACACATTTTTGGCAAGTCGGTTCTTTACGACTTTTCCAACGATTCCATTGTAATTTTTATGATTTGGAAGTTTCGGCACATTTGGCGATTTCATATATTTAGCTTCAGAGAGCTTTGTTCTATTTATATATTTTTCACCGATTTTGGTATTATTAACACTTTAAAGTTTTGGGGCACAGTAGGTGATATTATTTCGTTTGCTAATAGCAACTTTACTTTATCGAACATTTAGTAGCAATATCACCGACCCGTTTCGAGCGATTTTAAAATGAGCTGGGAAAACGACATTTGCCTTTTTTTGCCGACACCAGACTGACTTTTTCTGCTCCAATCAACCTCAAGCTGAGCTTCAAAGTCTCGCTAACCTTGAACTAATGTTGAAATAGGACAAGCGGTATTTACTGCTATTGTTCCAGCCAGGCCCGACAACAGGGAAGGGGGAATGGGGGGTTCCCCCGGGCCAGGGGTTTCTCAGGGGGCCCGCGATTTAGAGGTACTAAGACATTTTTTTAATTCAGGAGGGTCTTTATTTGATCAATGTTAAAATTTTAAGCCGAATTTCAAAAGCAACCAATATTGATACTGATTTTTGCCTGGGCCTTCGAACAGTGAGGAGACAATAAAAACATCAAACAAAAAAGTATGTTTACATGAATCGGAAATCGTAAAGTTTTCGCGGTGACACCGATGAAGATTCATCTTCAAAAAGTCTTCCAACAATACCACCAACTCTGTATCAAAGTCAAGATTACTTAAACGATTTCGATATCGGCACCGTGAATAATGAAATAGGCCTAGCTTTCAAAGGCGAAAGTATATATCTTGGTGAAAGAAAGATGGACATTTTTTGGGAATCTAAGATGTCATAAGCCATTATGATCCGATACTTAGAGATCATTTGGAGAAAGTTAGGGTTTCACAACAGCAGCACAAACGTTTACAAGTTCACTATCTTTCCCCAGACATTCAGAACGAGTTTATAGAAATTTGTGCAAAACACGCGGGGGAAAATATATTAGATCAACGCAAGAAGGCCAAGAATTTTGCTAATAGCGTTGATGCTATGCCGGATGCTAGTCACGTTGACTACGTTCATTTTGCGCTAACTCATTTCAATTCGAAAGCAACAAATTTTAAAATTCAAGAACGGTTTTTGGCTTTCATGAATTGTAACCACGAAATCGCTTATTTAATTTGCCATACTCTAGATAAAAATGAAATCCCATTAAAGATTGTCGTGCACACGGGTACGATAACGGGCCAATATGAAAGGAGCTTACAACGGAGCACAACGTCACATTCTCGACAAAAACTCGAACGCTGATTACTCGCCTTGTGCAACCCACAGCCTGAATTTATGTGGTCTTGATTCTGTATAATGTTGTACCGGTGCAATTGCTTTCTTCGGAGTTGTATAAAAATGTTTTACTATTTTCAGCAGCAGTCCACAACAATGGGACATTCTTAAAAGAAATGTAACGAGCTCTCTGCATAGTCTTTCAGACAAAAGCTAAATTTGACTGCGTAAACATACGGAGATGTTACCGGCATTCTCAAGTACATCAACAAGTTCGAATGTATCTTGCTGTCCTCAATTTGGTTCAAAATGCTGACTACCATTAATGAAAGAAACGTGGTCATCCAAGCTAGAGACGCCACCATAGATGTTGGGGTCCGACATCTACATGCCTTATTAGCTGATTTGAAGTTGATCAGAACCAATGGGAAACAACTTTAAACGAATGCAAAACAGTTGCTATTCAATTGAACATCTCGCCAAAGTTTCCGGACATTCGAAAGAGAAAACCCAAAAGACATTCTGAAGATAATTCAAATGAAATTATTACGGATGATTCAGAGTCTGACTGTAAAAACAATACATTCCTGGTGATCGTTGATTCGGTAATCAATGGCATTGCTGAACGATTTGCAGCTATGAGAAATTTGAGCGAGACGTTTTTACCTTTTTGTGGCAAATTGAAGACATGGATGAAACTACGGTTCTGGCGAGCGCAGCAAAATTTGTCGCAAAATACAAGTCGGACATTTCTCAAAGCTTAGAATGCGAAATAATTCACTTGGAACACATCTACGAAGCAAATTTTGATAAAGGTCTGTCACCATTGGAATTGCTAAATGCCATCTACATTGGTCGATTTGTATAGACGAAAGTTAACCGATATCGCGCCATCGATTTTTCGATAGGATTTAGGCTCAGGAAAAAAGTTACACTATGCATACCCAAAAAAATAATTTTCGAGCCTGCAAAAAAAAAAATTGCCAAAGGGTCAATTTTTCGACCAAAACACTCCCCAAAACCCAAAAATATTTTTTTGTTTAAAAAAAACTGTTGTAAAAATATTGGCGATAACAGCTTAAAAAAATATTTTTTGGGTTTTGGGGAGTGTTTTGGTCGAAAAATTGACGCTTTCGCCATTTTTTTTTTTTGGATGCTCGAAAATTATTTTTTTGGGTATGCGTAGTGGAACTTTTTTCCTGAGCCCAAATCCTATCGAAAAATCGATGGCGCGATGGTTAATAAATCAACCCAGTCTAATCTATATACATATGTTCAAAACCTGTATACAATTTCCCCAACATTTGTGTTGCTTTACGTACATATCTTTTGAACTATACCTGTCACTGTTGCTAGTGCAGAACGTTCCTTCAGCGCCCTTTCAAGAATCAAAAACTTGCATCGATCGTGTTCATCTCAAGAGCGAGCTTCAGGACTTGCCATGCTTTGTTTTGAAACCGTTTTCGCAAGCCAGTTAAATCTTGATATTATTATAAAAAATTTTGCAGCGAAAAAAACAAGAAGAGCCACTCTTTGATATCCGAACCTTCTATATTGAATAATTAAAATTAAAGTCATCATTAAATTTATCAGAAATATATTAAAATGTTACCAAATAACTAGAAAAGTTTATTTGAAAAAATATGTGGCTGTTAAAAGAGAATTTTATTTCTACGTTACAATAAAATAGTATAAACACTTAGTAAATATTCTGTGTTAATTTTATTTTCAGGTCTTAGTTCAAAAATCATTTAGTTGATGCGGCAAAATTTTTTTGATGTAATCCATTAATAAACATTAATTCAAATTAATCAAATGTATTAGTGTATTTTTTATAGGGGTCCGTAGATTTTTTATTCCCGGGCCCGGATTTTCTCTCTACGGCCCTGGTTCCAGCTTAGTGCAATGTTAATCAATAAACAAATAGTAGGCATAGAAGAATTTGAAAAAATAGTCGGCATAGGCGACTTCACGAACACGCTACATAAATAAATATGCGTTCTGTCCTCTAATTATTAATAAAAAAAATATATTTATATTTATTCATTGCCAAAAAGGTTTCGTATTAGCGAATTAGGTATTTTATGGATAAGGCAGTTAAGAATTAAGTACGAATTAGGTTTCCCTGAATTAAGTACGTATAAATTAGATATTCGTAAATTAAGTCAGTATGAATTAGGACTTTTTTACTAACGTAAACATTAATTAGACATACACGAATTAAGTATGAAATAGGTATTTTGTGAATTATGTATTTACGAATTAAGTATGAAATAGGTATTCCTAATTTAAGTAAGTATGAATAAGGTTTAAATGAATTCCGTAAGTTGAATTAGGTATTCACTATTTAATTAAATATGAATTAGATATGTACGAATACATTATAAATTCGGTATTCATGATTTATGTACATATTTATTAGGTGTTATCGAACTAAGTAAGTATGTATCACGTATAATGATAAGGAATTAATGTATGACTCCGATATTTTCGATTTAGTCATGGGTGAATTAACTATAAGAAATATGAATTACGAATGGGTGAATTAGGTAATTGCGAAATAAGTATTAGCTAATTAGGATTAACGAATTAACGCATCAGATAAATTATGTGTTACGGATTTATTACTTAGTTATTTGCGAACATCTAAATTGCCTATTAACGAAGTAAAGTGCACGAAGGAAGTTTAACAAAAAAAAAATGTTTAAATGTTTTATGCTAAACTCAACTGACCGACGGAAATATGTAGCGCCACAAGTACTTAAAGAATTTTTTAATACCTTTCATGAACATGAAATGGTATATTAACTTTGGTCCGATGTTTGTAACGTTGAGAAATATAGAAGATAGACTCACCACTAAGTATACCGAATTGGTCAGAGCGACGAACTGAGTTGATATAGCCATGCCCGTCTGTCCGTCCGTCTGTTTGAACGCAAACTAGTCCCTCAAATTTTGAGATATCTCAATGAAATTTGGCACAAGGATTTATTTTTGTATTATATTAGACATTTGTCGCATCCGGTAGGATCGGACCACTATAAAATATATCTCCCATAAAACCGATCGATCAGATAAGACGATTTTGGTCATTCCTGCCGCAATTTAGGAAGTATAAACTTGAAACTCTGTGATATATATTCTAATATATCATAGAAGACATCCTGATAAAATCACTTTGATCGGATCTATATATAGTTATATCCCATACAACCGATCGTTCAGATAGAAAGATTTTTGGCCATTTCTCCCTTTATTTAGAAAGTATAAACGTGAAACCCGGTGATATATATTTTAATTTATCATAGAATATTTTCTAAAAAAATTACTTTGATCGGAGCTATATATAGTATATCTCCCATACAACCGATCGTTCAGATAAAAAGATTTTTGGCAATTTCTCTCTTAATTTCCAATATAAAAACGTTAAACTTGGTGATATTTATTCTATTATATCACAGAATATTTCGTGAAAAAGTCATTTCGATCGGAGCTATATATAATATATATCACATACAACCAATCGTTCAGATAGAAAGATTTTTAGCCAATTCTCCCTTAATTTCCAAAATAAATTTCATAGAAGATTTCCTGAAAAAATCACTTTGATCGGAGCTATATGTATATACTATATACCTATCCCATACAACCGATTGTTCAGATAGAAAGATTTTTGGCCATTTCTCCCTTAGTTTCCAATATAAAAACGTGAAATTTGGTGATATATATTCTAATATATCATAGAAGATTTCCTGCAAAAATCATTTCGATTGGAGCTATATATAATATATATCCCATCCAACCGATCGTTCAGATAAGGGGGTTTTTTGCCATTTTTTATTTTATATTTATATTAAAAATCGTTTAGGTATGTACATCTGTTCACTATATATTTCTTATCTTATACATCCGATTATTTGGAGATTACGAACGGGATAAGATTATTGTTCAGCCCCATTAATGAAAGGTATGAAGTCTTCGGCACAGCCGAAGACAGTCCCGGCCTTACTTGCTTTTCTTTGTTCTCAAAAAAATCGCCTGATTATCCCGCTATGGTTTATGCAAAAAGTATGTACATAGGTATTTATTATAACACATTTAATAGTTATTCTATTGTGGCCACATCACCTAATGTAGAAAAAAATTCGATACTCGAATGGCCCTGTTGGGTATATTTGACATGGGCGCTACAAACTGCATTTAAAGGACCACTATCTCCAAACATCTGATACACCGATGTGCAACATAAGCAAACGGTCAGGCCAAGGTGAGGGTGTGCGATGTGTGCACCATGACTCATAAACAGTCGCTGTAAGTTTTACACCGGACCCTTAAGAATTTAAGGAATAATTATCATCCCAAAGGTGGTGCTTTCCCGTTACTTGCTGGAACAGTCGCAGTTGAAATAAATGCGTGCTTTTCCGTCTATAGACGCTTTTACTAACAAAAATTTACTCTCTTTAGAAATATGAGAGGGCATTTTGGCGGAAACACTTCAGCAGATGCTTTTGCTAAACAACTTCTTGAAATTAATTATGGCAAAATTCCTATTTCTTTACTATCAGATATGATTTCTTTTCCTGCAAGTTTTTGAGAAATTATGACATCACCTGAAGCTTTAATAGCTAATGTTTCTTCCAAATATTGAATCTATCTTTACAAAATATAAACGGCTTTGAGAAAAGGCATTTTAGGCACCTTAAAATGAGGATGTTAATATTACTAGAACCAAGACAACTTATCACTCTATTAACACAGTCGTGGAAGAGTCCCAAGTTGTGCATATCCGATTGAGTTTATTAGCTCTTTTGAGCCATCAGAAATTTCTCCTCATCGATTGAAATATGATTATATTGTAGCATTATACGTCATACCCACTGTAAGGTACCATTATACCTCACAACGACTGTAACACACTTGCGGTATTACGCTGTATAAATTCCAAATATATTTTAGTAATAATCATATTACAATATTTTTCCCAACATAAATTATTGAACTAACCCAGACGATATGGAATGCCGAACATGAGACATATATCCATTCACAGCTAATCAATTATACATATAAACATACAACCCATTGTAATTATGCATACTAACATACAAGCCTCTTTTGGGAAAATACCGAAACACTCAAACTGATCTGCTGACGCTGCTAAATGTACAAAACTACATGTATGGAGTTATGCGTACAAAAATACATGTATACAAAGACCGTATACAAACAGACATCTATGCATTCTCCATTCCCTATATACTTATTTTTAGTTATTAGTATTTAGATATTTATTAATGTATAGGTTAAGCAAATTAGTATAAAAGACAAGAATTTATTCAATAAACAGAGGATTTAAGTCGCAACCTTTAACTTGCAACGTCTTCTTATTCCATCAAACTTTTCATGGCGATCCTGCCAGTTTAGATCAAATCAGCACAACTGCTAAAAACGATCTAACTGGAAAAGATCCTGCCAGTTCAATTTAAAAAAAAAAAAAAAAGTTGCTGATCAAGCAATAAAAAAATTTTTCTAAGATCCAGCCAGTTTTTAGAAATCCTGCAAATTTGACAAGGAGCAAAGGATAAACAACACAGTTATTAATCCTGCAAAAAATTAGTAACACAGAAGGAGCAAAGGGTAAACAACATAGTTATTAATCCTGCAAAAATTGGTAACACAGAAGGAGCAAAAGGGAGCAAAGGAAATTATGATCGACAACCTAATAAAATGCATTAACAATCAACGCGAGAAGTTTCGACAACAATATGCACATCTTTTAAAACGCATAAACCTGAGCAATCTGATACAACTAACAGCATAAACTGGAGAGCGGACATAAAACAATAAAATCAGCACTGGCAGCGTAGATATGAAACATTGATAACCAGAAAAATACTAAATGGCAGCAATTTAGACTAAAGTAGGTATACAATTTATAACGTTAAGTATATTTAAAATTTTAGAATCAATTGAGCGGCCTTACGGACGCTAAACCATTAGCAAAAACAAAATTTTTTGCTTAGGATTTTTTTTTCTTTTAGTAGGAAATAAAATTAATTAAACATTTTGTTTTGAACAAATTTCCTTTGAAATATTGAAAATCTGTTCTATTTAACAAAAAAAAAAAACAAAAAAAAATTAATATTATAAAGTATGTAAAAACAATTTCTTTTAAACAAAAAATATAATATAAAAATTTACTCAGTTAAAATTTAAAAAATAAAATTCTTTATAGAAAAAGAAAAGTAAATTGGAATATTTAGGGCACTTCTAAAACCTCTAGAGAAATCCCATAGAACATTTTAATAAAATTTAAAAATTTAAACTACTCTGTCCATTACTATTAAAATGCAAAGAAACCCCTCAGATCTTCCTCTCTATTGGTGGGATGAAAGTACCCGACACACTAGGGACCTACCCAAAGAACTAGAAGGTTTAAAGAAATTGTGGAAGATAATAGGTATGGACGGGAACCCACAATTGAGGACATTATAAACCCCACTACCAGGGTGGAAGAAATAATGCGAATGATGAGGAAAGTGTTTCCCAACGATGCCAAATGCTAAGTAGCATCAAAAAAAAAAAATAATAAAAAAAAAAATAATAAAAAAAAAAAAAACAAAAAAAAAAACTCGTTTTCAACCTAAAAATTAGAAAAAAGATTGAAACCCAATGTGGTGTAGAAAAAAAATTTTTTTTTTTACATTAAAATTAAACAAATTTTTCCAACAAAATTTTTCTTAAACTTTTATGCCAACTAAATAAAGAAAAATAATAAATGGAATGCATAAAATAAAGAATACAATCAAAAAATTTTTTTTCTCAACTCTCATAAAAGCAGAGGAAAATTTCATGATTCCTTGGTGGACAAAAATAGCCCAAGTCATTATGGTAGCCATAGCTGGCTATGAAGTAGGAAAAGAAAGCTCTGAAACAAGAGATAACAAAATAATCAAGTACGAGTCATCAACTAGGGTAGATACAGAAAGTACTCCGAACATCACAATAGCCATGATGCTCAAAAACTATATGAAGCACAAATTTAGGCAGGTAAAACCCGCCAAAACTCGTATCTAACCCATTACCAGTACCAAACCAAAACTGAGGAAGAGCGATAAATTCAAACCCAAAAATGTCACAATCGACAGTAAAGGCAACCCTGCCTAAATCGAACAGCAAATCAAAAAAAAAAAAAATTAGCATAATTTCTTTGATGGCTCCTGACAAAAATAGTCATGAAACAATAGGAAATTTTAGGACAGTGGAAATAGGCAAAAACTAAGAAACTTTTAAAACCAGCCCATAACAAAAAAAAAATTATGAAGAATAGTCACAAAGAGAACCTATAAAAATATAAGTGAAGCGCTATACAAATTTGCAATAAGACATGTCGCGCTCATTTTCATCTTAGGATAGAAAAATGGTAGCGTAGGAAATACAGGAAACCTGATTGTAGATGATAAAATTGACTTAGGACAATTACTTATCAGGCTGTACACACGTTGTACAAATGCCGCCAATACAGGACTTGGTATTTATATGAAAAACACAGTTGTCCTCATGGACAAATTGGTGAAAAATGATTATTTACTCGAGTAGGCAAATTTAAAATAACAAAAGTAGGTACCCAAATTCTCTAAGATCCAACAATTTCACAAACCCAAAAAGGTTGTGAAAGTGACAAATCCCGGTATAAAAATAATTCTTCATAAAAGTCATGACGATTCTGTCTTGGTGGCCGCCGCAGAAATCGCATGACAACTAAGATCAAAGAAATAGCTGGAAAATATGAATCCATATAAAAAGAACATTAAAGATACGAAAATTTTTTTTTGCACCCACTGTACCTTCCACTTATCCATTAATAGAACTACTTTCAATACATAGCTACCCCGCTCTTCCATCAGCAACCCCTCTATCATCTATGTAATTATTACAAATTTACCTTATTATGCAAAAAAAATACCAAAAGAGAAAAGAGAAATCTTTTCCTTGAATAATATGCGGAATTAGTTTGATAAAATAAAATAAATACATTCATTTATTGCCTAGGTCTTATAAGGTCATATTTTTTTAAGAAAATAGCTCACTTTAACCCCAATAGATTAGAAAATATTAAAAGCAAGGTTTCTTCTTCTTTAACTTTAGGTAGATAAATAATAAAAATTATTTCGATAGGAAAATGATTTGCATAAGTTAGTAAGTAATGGTAGAATAAATAATGGTAGAAACTATAAAAATAATTTAGAAACTAATAAATAAATATTCCAATTCACTTGATTTGTAAGAACATGACGATTTTTAAGAGAGTCGACGCCCTTAAGGACCGGCTGTACAAAACAATTGTATAAAATTTTAATATAAACAAAATAATTAAAATAAGTAAGATTTAAAAAATTTCTACATCTAAAAATCTAGAATTTTGAAAAAAAATGGACTTATACAAAAAAAAAATATATATTTATACGTAAAAAGTAAACAATAATTATAACAATAAAAATAGCAAGGTCAACAGATCAAACGCAGAGCAAACAACCTCTTTCACTACAACAATAAAATATCAAAATCATTGAAAACATGACAAAGAGTCTCATACAATTGGTCACAAAACAATTGTATAAAACTCTTTTTCTAAGACGGATGGTGTAGCATTATACGTCATACCCACTGTAAGGTACCATTATACCTCACAACGACTGTAACACACTTGCGGTATTACGCTGTATAAATTCCAAATATATTTTAGTAATAATCATATTACAATATTTTTCCCAACATAAATTATTGAACTAACCCAGACGATATGGAATGCCGAACATGAGACCTATATCCATTCACAGCTAATCAATTATACATATAAACATATAACCCATTGTAATTATACATACTAACATACAAGCCTCTTTTGGGAAAATACCGAAACACTCAAACTGATCTGCTGACGCTGCTAAATGTACAAAACTACATGTATGGAGTTATGCATATAAAAATACATGTATACAAAGACCGTATACAAACAGACATGTATGCATTCTCCATTCCCTATGTACTTATTTTTAGTTATTAGTATTTAGATATTTATTAATGTATAGGTTAAGCAAATTAGTATAAAAGACAAGAATTTATTCAATAAACAGAGGATTTAAGTCGCAACCTTTAACTTGCAACGTCTTCTTATTCCTTCAAACTGTTCAATATCATAAAACAACAGTAATTAGCTGTAGCAGAAGTCAATCTTACCAACTCATGTTTTACCCATGGCCAGTAACGCGTAGCTTGCATATTTTTATAGAAAGGTGGGGTAAAACCCACGGGCATAAGCTAGTATATATATAAAGTTAAAATTATGAATGTTTGTATGCAGGTATAAATCGGGTTGCGCCCTAAACGGATCGGCCGATCACAACTAAATTTGAATCACCCACTAGAAACCTTCCAAAGATTGTCATAGGCTAAACATAACTTCAATATAGAAAAAGAGGGTGGCACCTACCATACAAATGGAATAATGAAAATTTGTAAGGAGCTGTATGACGTTAAGTCCTAACAGCACCAGTAATATATGGAATTGAAAAAAAAAAACAGGACAAATGGGACTTTCAGATCTATGGTTACCTTAAAAACGTAAATTATTTCAACACGTAAAGTTTGATTGCAGAGCTACCACGCGGGGCCCCTGTTTCCTATTTCCCTACTTCCGAAGAATTTTGAGACCCCAGTGAGGCTAAACAAGCGCGTTTGCCTGATGAAACGCAAGATGTCGTTTGTGTGTGCAGATTCAAGCTCCGCAAGACCCCCAAAGGAGAGTCTATGGAGGCATCGGTACCTGGTTTTTGACAGTGCGGGACAGTGGCACAGATAGTTCTCTACGCTTTCTATCTCCTCCTCGTCCCTACAGCTGCGGCAGAAGTCATTTGTTTGTAGGCCCATATAGGCACCATGAGTGCCCATGAGACAGTGACCTGTGAGAAGGCCCACTAGTGGGCTTATAGAGATACGGTTTAACAGTATCACCGATTGCGATCTCTTTTTATCCAGCTTAGGCCAAATTTGCTTGGATATTCTACATGTAGTTTCCATGGCCCTTCTGGCGTTTGCTTGATGCGTGAATAGAGATGGCAGCAGTGGTTGCAAGTGTTTAGAGGAGGGCTGGCCCAACCAGCGGAGGTTATTGTTTGCAGATTGGTGCATTCCCTAGCTAGCTCGTCCGCAGCGCAGTTTCCTGAAATGTCACAGTGGCCAGGAACTCATATAATGCCCAGGCTGCATTTTTCAGCTAGCTTGTTCAGGTTTTCTCTGCACTTCAACGCCACTAGTGATGTGGTGTTGCTGCATTGCAGGGATTTTATGACAGCCTAACTGTACGAGAAAGTTGAAATAGAATTGGTCACCTGCAGGTTAGCAAGATAGAGGGCTGCTCCCCAGATAGCTATAAGTTCAGCCTGAAAAACACTGCAGTGGTCGGGTAAGCGTAAGCTTTCGCTTAGATTGAGCTTATCTGAGTATATTCTGCTGCCGACTCTGTTGTTCAGTTTAGAACCATCTGTAAAAACGAGAATTTCGTGGTATACCGGCTCCCTGCCGTTTGGCCACTCGTTGCTCTCTGGGATTCTTGTGGAGAATTCGTTGTCGCAGCAAGGGGACGGTTTTGTATGGTCCAACTTTAAGAAGGTTTATGGGGCCTGCTTCAGGATCCGGGTGCGACCAAACGTGCAGTCCCTCCATGGCTCGATGGCGTTGAGCCTTGCCGCGTTGCAGGAGGCACAGTATTTTCCATACAGATCAGAGGGGAGAAGGAATAATATGGTTTCAAGATCTTTGGTGGGAGTGGCGGGAAGGACACCGCAAGTAAGCATTGCCGCCATCCTCTGCACTCTCGTTATTTTGCTCTTGTTAGATTCGATATCGAGTGCCGTCTACCGTACGGTGACGCCATATAAGAGTATTAGTCTCACCACTGCCTTGTAGATCCAATGGCCGATGCGGGCTGGAGACCCCACCTTTTTCCTATTGTCGAATTGCAAGCGTAGAGAGCCATTGTGGCTTTCCGGGATCGCTCTTCCACATTTCGCTTCCAGTCTATCTACCTGTCTAGAATAACTCCGAGATATTTAACTTCGGTAGAGAGTTTGATTTCCCTCCCATTTAGGGACGGGTGGGTAAATTCCGGTATTATGCGTTTGCGGGTAAAAAGCACCATCTCAGTTTTTTCACTGCTGATGCTGGGTCCACACTCCCTAGACCAAGTATTTGTTAGATTAAGGGCATATTGCAAGAGTTCACCAAGCACAGGAAGGTGTTTGCCGGTAACTGTCAAGGCTATGTCATCGGCATATGCAATTATTTGGCATCCGGTGGGCTGTAGTATAGATAACAGAGCGTTCACCGTTAGGTTCTATAGTAGAGGAGAAAGAACGCCCCCCTGGGGGTTCCTCTGTTGGTATACCGTATTAACGAGGAGCTGCCCAGCTCAGAAATAATGCTTCTCTTGTTTAGAAGGAGCTCGACGAATTCCACAAGAGTCTCTTCCATCCCTAGTAAACGTAAAGATTTTGTGACCGCTGCTGGGAGAACGTGGTTGAAGCCTCCTTCTATGTCGAGAAAGATACCCAGCGTGAATTCTTTAAAGGCAAGTCCCTTCTCTATCTTAGAAGTGATAGCATGTAGAGCTGTCTCTACGGACTTGCCCTTAGAGCAGGCGTGTTGGTTGTTCTAAATTAGTGCTTGATTTGCCAATCGTATATAATATATAATCGTCCAGAAATCGTTCTAGAACTTTTATGAGGAAGGAGGTCAGACTAATTGGTCTGAAATCCTTAGGACTGTTGCACGATATCTTGCCTCCTTTGGGTATGAAGACAACCTTTGCCTTGATCCATTCCGTGGGGATTTAGACCAGGTTGAGGCAAGCCTTGTAGATTTTAGCTAGCAGCGCTTGCAGTTTGTAATTCAGTGGGAAATATTCCATCCATTCCCGGAGATTTAAAGGGTTTAAATGACTTGATAGCCGAGATAACTCCTTTTTCGCATACAATATGGTCCAGGGGTCGAAACGGCCCTGGGTCAGATTGCGTGTTTAAGAGGTATGGTTAAGAGGTGCAGCCTGGAAAGTGAGTGCTGACCAGGGTTTCTAGAATTTCCGTACCAAAAGTGGCCCATTCTCCATTGCTGTGCGAATGCAGCTGGGAGGTATGGGGTTTTTGAAGAGGACCTTTCGTAGGCGATTTGCCTCTGAGATTTGTTCGGTGTCATTGGTGAAGTTCTTCTAGGAGTCCCTTTTGGCCTTCTGAATTGACTTCTTAAAAAATTTTAAGGCGTCCTTATAATGGGACCACATTCCAGTGCGCTTAGCCTCGTTAAACAGTTTTCTGCTGTTTTTCCTCTGCTCGGAAATTTTTTGGATCCACCAATAGGGTTTCTTTTTGTCCCTTACCTTAATCTCCGGGCAGGCTGCTGTGAAGGCAGCGTTACAAGATTTGGTGATAAAATCTACTGTTTCTTCTATTTTTGACGATGAGTCTAGCTCACCGAGAGAAGCAAATGTTGTGTCTAAAGGAGGCGCTTCATCAGTTCTTAGCGGTAGTTTCGACATACCGTGAGAAGCGCTTCTTAGGAGAGTAGAGGATAGGACTTTTTTTTATAAAGGTTCCAGTCCGTACCTGTAAGCCACCCAAGGCGGTGTACGCAAAAGCAGAGTAAAAGTGATATACATATGATCAGAGTAAGAGTTTTCGTTGGAAACTCTCCAATTTTTGACAAGGTCAGAGCATGACCCTGAAACTAGAGTAATATCTAGAACCTCCTTTCTATTTGAGGTGACAAAAGTTGGTTTGTCTCCAAAGTTGCATATACTTCGATTGTTGTTAATAATAGAATCAAAAAGAAACTCACCATAGTGTTAATATCGGTAGAGCCCCAAGCGGTATGATGTGCATTGGCATCGGCTCCGATTATAATCGGGAACCCTTTACTGTGGGCCATCAGTACCGCTTTGCAGAGCCGGTGCTGCACAGAAGTTCGGTGATCGTGCGCCAGATAGGCGTACATCAGCCAGAGCGTTCGGTCCTGTAGCTCGGGGCTTATGCAGGTAAAGTCCTAGTCGCTAAAAAGAGATAGCAGAATAAATACTAGAGTTTTCTTTATTAGAATACAAGATCTGATTTTACCTGTCACGGGTGGTGTCACCAGCTGGTAATCCTTAGAATAGAGCCCACAGACCTTCCTGCCAACGACCCAAGGCTCCTGGACTAGAACGACGTCCTCATATGTTGTGCTGAGGCGTAATATTAGGGCAGCCGAGGCTGTCTTAGAGTGGTGCAGGTTTATTTGCAGTACCTGCGCGGCCGTTAAAGGTCGGCTTCAGTATCTATCGTCGAATTCGGCATCCGACGGGTCGGATTCGAGCAGAAGTTGCTCGTACATGCCAGTAAAGAACTGGCCCGCAAACTCAGATACCGAGAGTGTATCGCTCTCAGCATCCGGAGTGCTGCGTACCAGTTCGATATCGGCCCCATGTCCACTCAAGGTGTTGCATGGGTCCCCGAGATTCGTTGTGGCGGTTGCGAATTCGCTCGAGGCGGTAAACGGACCGCATGCAAGCTCGTCCCAGGCCACAGCTGTCCTAGCGAAGCTGATCGGCGCTGGAAACAAGCTTGACCCTGCCCTGGTACCAGCCGGCATCACCAGTATGGTCACGATGTCCTTAAAGATCTTGAGAAGGCCGTTAAGGACATCCTTCCAATTATCCGGGGTCATGTTCCCATCCGGCTGACCGCGGTTCAAAACCGCCAGCGTAGAGTTGGCCGTAGCCGCCTCGCTGAAGGTTTTGGCCAGTGCAGGGGGAGTAGTGGGCGAAGGCTTGTGCCTTTTGGGAACGCTCTAGGCATTTCCCATAGACCTTTGTCTTTTAAAGGCAGGCATCTTCGGGTCAGAAAATTGTTTGGTGGCAGAAGAGGTAGTCGCAGTAACTTGGGGGATGGGGTTGTTATTGCTGCTCTTCTTGGCAGCAATAATCTTCCTGGCCGAGGCCAGAGAACTTTTTTGGTCTGCCGTCAACTTGTCGCTGGGAGAGTTGCCAAATCTCTCAACGATTTTGGCGGCGTTGCGTATGTTCCGCTGGTTGCGGACCGATATCGGGATTCGCTTACTTGCCTTGGAACCCTCAAGGGGTTCAGCCGGCTTGCTAGATAGCTTTGCAGCGCTAGAGTCAGTACTTTTCCGTGTAGGACTTACTGCAGTTTCCCCCTGCTGGCGAGAGGTACCCGGTACGGACGTTGGACGGGCCTCCTGTGCTTGCTCAGTCGAACGCTGCTTTCCATCTTTGAGGCTAGCTTTGCCGGCTGCCGCGGGATTGGACTTGCCCTCAAGGGGTTTAGTCTTTCCACTAGCTAGCACAGGTGGCCGAGAAGTATGTTGAGGCCGTGGAGGCCTGGTCTGCGCCGTCTGTGCGGTTCCCGACGGATTATTTACTTTTTTAACGCCTAGCCCAAGGGCGGCATCTTTGCCCGTGCAGGGATCCGAGGCTTGGTTTTTTTCTCTATTCATACTAACTGGTTCGTCGGCTGCCTACTAAGATGAGAGCGTTCGGCAGCCTGAAAAAAAGGGAAAGGGGAACAATGCGTTCGACTGCGGTAGAGCTCCATGCCGCAGCAAGTCGCCGTTACTCCCGGAGGTGGACCGGTATCCGGGAGGCTCCGTAAAAATACAGTCGGATACCCCTGACTGCAAACCATCCAATGGGAACGGAAACGCATAACACCCTGGATTAGGGGTTGACCACCTTTTCAACTGGGCGTGGTCCGGTTCACACCTTGAGGCCACTTTTGAAAACCATTTCCATATGCCTGAGCTATTAGGGAGCTGGGGCACAAATGGAAATGATTCCCAAACTTATCTAGCACTCCCTGGAAGGGGAAAATGTTGTGGTATTACCAGCCGACACCCTCTGGGAGGGTTCAGCCCAAGGATTTTCGCCAGCCTGATTGCAGTGTTGGGCTTGGCTGTTATTCATTTAGTATACTTTTATTTTATCTTTAGGGTTGGTATTTTTGGATACGCCTGGAAGAACCGGAAAAAGAGAAATCACTATGGCAGTTGCTTTCTAAGATATTGGGGATACCCTTTGTGTGGTGGACGTACAATTCCGAATTTAAATGACCACTATCTGCAAACATCTGATACACCGATGTGCAATATAAGCAAACGGTCAGGCCAAAGTCAGGGTGTGCGATGTGTGCACCATGACTCATAAACAGTCGCTGCAAGTTTTACACCGAACCCTTAAGAATTTAAGGTGTAATGATCATCCCAAAAGTGCTGCTTTCCTGTTACTTGCTGGAACAGCCGCAGTTGAAATAAATGCGTGCTTTTTCGTCTATAGGCGCCTTTACGTACAAAAACTTACTCTCTATAGAAATATGAGAGGGCATTTTGGCGGAAACACTTCAGCAGCAGCTTCTGCTAAACAACATCTTGAAATTAATTATGGCAAAATTCCTATTTCTTTACTAACTGATTTGAGTCCTTTTCCTGCAAGTTTTTGAGAAATTATGACATCACATGAAGCTTTAATAGCTAATGTTTCTTCCAAATATTGAATCTATCTTTACAAACTATAAATGGCTTTGAGAAAAGGCATTTTAGGCACCTTAAAATCAGGATGTTAATGTTACTAGAACCAAGACAACTTATCACTCTATTAACACAGTCGTGGAAGAGTCCCAAGCTGTGCATATCCGATTGAGTTTATTAGCTCTTTTGAGCCATCAGAAATTTCTCCTCATCGATTGAGCCTTAAAAAGGGCGCATAATATCATAATATTTATGCTTCGTTATTTCAATTCTCCACGCTTATATAGTGGGACAAGGCTTTTCATCACAAAACTTTTACGAATGTCATTGAAGCAATTCATTTTATCGGAAAATTTCGAAAAGTAAAAAGTTTAAAACCAAGGATTCCATTGATACCGATAGTTTGTCTTTTCAATTTTAAAAGCTTCAAATTTCCTATCCCAATCAATGAAGCTCAAGGACGATCATTAGCTGCGAATCAAGGGATTGATGAGGGCAATACACACCTTTATAGCTTCACAGCTTCTGCAACTCAATTGTCAACCTCACCTACGCGAGGGGAATCCTGTTACAAATATGATTATATCATAAAACAACAGTCATTAGCTGTAGCAGAAGTCAATCTTACCAACTAATGTTTTACCGATGGCCAGTTACGCGTATCTTGCATATTTTTATAGAAACGTGGGGTAAAACCCACGGGCATAAGCTAGTATACATATAAAGTTAAAAATATGGATGTTTGTATGTAGGTATAAATCACCCACTAGAAACCTTCCAAAGATTGTCATAGGCTAAACATAACTTTAATATAAAACAAGTAAGGAAGGCTAAGTTCGGGTGTAACCGAAAATTACATACTCAGCTGAGAGCTATGGAGACAAAATAAGGGAAAATCACCATGTAGGAAAATGAACCTAGGGTAACCCTGGAATGTGTTTGTATGACATGGGTTTCAAATGGAAGGTATTAAAGAGTATTTTAAGAGGGAGTGGGCCATAGTTCTATAGGTGGACGCCATTTAGGGATATCGCCATAAAGGTGGACCCGGTCTGACTCTAGAATTTGTTTGTACGATATGGGTATCAAATGAAAGGTGTTAATGAGTATTTTAAAAGAGAGTGGGCCTTAGTTCTATAGGTGGACGCCTTTTCGAGATATCGCAATAAAGGTGGACCAGGGGTGAATCTATAATTTGTTTGTACGATATGGGTATCAAGTGAAAGGTGTTAATGAGTATTTTAAAAGGGAGTGGGCCTTAGTTCTATAGGTGGACGCCTTTTCGAGATATCGCCGTAATGGTGAACTAGGGCGACTCTAGAATTTGTTTGTACGATATGGGTATCAAATAAAAGGTGTTAATGAGTATTTTAAAAGGAGTGTGGGTATTTGTATATGTGAAGGCGTTTTCGAGATATTGACCAAAATGTGGATCAGGGTGACCCAGAAAATCATCTGTCGGGTACCGCTAATTTATTTATATATGTAATACCACGAACAGTATTCCTGCCAAGATTCCAAGGGTTTTTGATTTCGCCCTGCAGAACTTTTTCATTTTCTTCTACTTAATATGGTAGGTGTCACACCCATTTTTCAAAGTTTTTTTCTAAAGTTATATTTTGCGTCAATAAACCAATCCATTTACCAAGTTTCATTCCTTTTTTCGTATTTGGTATAGAATTATGGCATTTTTTTCATTTTTCGTAACTTTCGATATCGAAAAAGTGGGCGAGGTCATAGTCGGATTTCGGCCATTTTTTACATCAATATAAAGTGAGTTCAGATAAGAACGTGTACTGAGTGTAGTAAAGATATATCGATTTTTCCTCAAGTTATCGTGTTAACGGCTGAGCGGAAGGACAGACGGTCGACTGTGTATAAAAACTGCGCGTGGCTTCCTTTTTCATAGAAAAGAGTTATCGTCCTAAAATCTAAGGCCCTACCAAATTTCACAAGGATTGGTAAATTTTTGTTCGACTTATGGCATTAAAAATATCCTAGACAAATTAAATGAAAAGGGGCGGAGCCACGCCCATTTTGAAATTTTCTTTTTTTTTGTATTTTATTGCACCATATCATTACTGGAGTCGAATGTTGATACAATTTACTTACCTATATACTGTAAAGATATTAAATTTTTTGTTAAACTTTTTTTTTAAGTGGGCGTGGTGATTCTCCGATTTTGCTAATTTTTATTAAGCATACATATAGTAATAGGAGTAACGTTCCTGCCAAACTTCATCATGATAACTTCAACGACTGCCAAATTACAGCTTGCAAAACTTTTAAATTACCTTCTTTTAAAAGTGGGCGGTGCCACGTATATTGTCAAAAATTTTACTAATTTTCTATTCTGCGTCATATATTCAACTCACCTACCAAGCCTTATCGCTTTATCCGTCTTTGGTAATGAATTATCGCAATTTTTCGGTTTTTCGAAATTTTCGATGTCGAAAAAGTGGGCGTGGATATAGTCCGATATCGTTGATTTTAAATAGCGATCTGGGATGAGCACCCAGGAACCTACATACCAAATTTCATCAAGATACCTCAAAATTTACTCAAGTTATCGTGTTAACGGACAGACGGACGGACATGGCTCAATCACATTTTTTCGATACTGATGATTTTGATATATGGAAGTCTATATCTATCTCGATTCCTTTATACCTGTACAACCAACCGTTATCCAATCAAAGTTAATATACTCTGTGAGCTCTGCTCAACTGAGTATAAAAAGAGGGTGGCACCTACCATACAAATGGAATAATGAAAATTGGTAAGGAGCTATATGACGTTAAGTCCTAACAGCACCAGTAATATATGGAATTGAAAAAAAAAAACAGGACAAGTGGGGCTTTCAGATCTATGGCTACCTTAAAAACTTTGGTTATTTCAACACGTAAAGTTTGATTGCAGAGTTGGGTTTGGCTGTTATTCCTTTAGTATTCTTTTATGTTATCTTTAGGGTTAGTATTTTTGGATACGCCTGGAGGAACCGGAAAAAACATTTCTGTTTAATTTGATTAATTTATGTAAGAGCAAAAAGAGAAATCACTATGGCAGTTGCTTTCTAAGATACCGGGGATACCCTTTGTGTGGTGGACGTACAACTCCGAATTTAAATAACCACTATCTGCAAACATCTGATACACCAATGTGCAATATAAGCAAACGGTCAGGCCAAAGTGAGGGTGTGCGATGTGTGCACCATGACTCATAAACAGTCGCTGCAAATTTTACACCGAACCCTTAAGAATTTAAGGTGTAATGATCATTCCAGAAGTGGTGCTTTCCTGTTACTTGCTGGAACAGCCGCAGTTGAAATAAATGCGTGCTTTTTCATCTATAGACGCCTTTACGTACAAAAATTTACTCTCTATAGAAATATGAGAGGGCATTTTGGGCGGAAACACTCCAGCAGCAGCTTCTGCTAAACAACATCTTGAAATTAATTATGGCAAAATTCCTATTTCTTTACTAACAGATTTGAGTCCTTTTCCTGAAAGTTTTTGAGAAATTATGATATCACATGAAGCTTTAATAGCTAATGTTTCTTCCAAATATTGAATCTATCTTTACAAACTATAAATGGCTTTGAGAAAAGGCATTTTAGGCACCTTAAAATGAGGATGTTAATATTACTAGAACCAAGACAACTTATCACTCTATTAACACAATCGTGGAAGAGTCCCAAGCTGTGCATATCCGATTGAGTTTATTAGCTCTTTTGAGCCATCAGAAATTTCTCCTCATCGATTGATCTTTAAAAAGGTGCATAATATCAAAATATTTATGCTTCGTTATTTCGATTCTCCACACTTATGTAGTGGGACAAGGCTTTTCATCACAAAACTTTTACGAATGTCATTGAAGCAATTCATTTTATCGGAGAATTTCGAAAAGAAAAAAGTTTAAAACCAAGGATTCCATTGATACCGATAGGTTTGACTTTTCAATTTTAAATGCCTCAAATTTCCTATCCCTATCAATGAAGCTCAAGGACGATCATTAGCTGCGAATCAAGGGATTGATGAGGGCAATAAAAACCTTTATAGCTTCAGAGCTTCTGCAACTCAATTGTCAACCTCACCTACGCGAAGGGAATCCTGTTACAAATATGATTATATCATAAAACAACGGTCATTATCTGTAGCAGAAGTCAATCTTACCAACTCCTGTTTTACCCATGGCCAGTTACGCGTAGGTTGCATACTTTTACAGAAACTTGTGGTAAAACCCACGGACAAAAAAAATTATACTCATTAATAAGTAACCATTGTTACATTATAAAAGATCATACAAGATCTTATTGTGCTAATACTGTCAATAAATAAATGAAATGAAATAAGCTAGTTTACAATATTAAGTAAATTACGTGGTAGGTATCGTGTCCAACGAATAAACTTTGATAAAAGTACACTGCCGTATATAACAGAATTATAATATTTTACATTGAAATACATTGGCATATAAATTCAATTAAGATAAACTGCTAAAGTTTTCAAATTTTCCGATGATGTATTTATATCCTGCTTGCTTTGGTTAGCCATCGAGAACGTACAACTGGTCCTGGTTTTATGTTAGCTAAATGAACTGAAACAACACCATTTGAAATTGCTTTGGCCATTTGATATAAATATTTAACATCTGTAGACAATTCTCGTTCTGGTTCATCACTGATAATACCAATTACGAAATTGGTACTCCTTCCGTCCCACGACAAGGAGGCTTAAATGCAAGGGGCCAAATTCCGCCTTACAAAACCCCAAAAACCAAAATGCTATTTCCCCCGACTACCTAAAATCAGAAGCCCACGGTTGGTGATAGCATAGAAAGCATATTAAGGAACCCGCGTCTTCATGTCTCTCTATCCCTAAGCCTGCGTTTCTCCCGAGCCATATATTATAATCAACCCCCCGGTCTCGTGATGGTGCGAGTCTACCGGAGGGGAATACTAAAACGTACTACGCGATGGCAATGGGGAAAGGGAGCGTGGGACATAAAGATGCGTTCAACCACGCGCCGTGATGCCCCGCTATCCCTAAGCTTGTGTCTCTCCCGAGGCCCTAATTATTATCAACCCCCCCGTCTCGTGATGGTGCGATTCTACCGGAGGACGATCCTACATCTTCTCTTTTTTTTGTTCTCTACCCCCGGTCTCGTGTCGAGTCTACCGGAGGGAATCCTACACCTGACTATTGGTGGGCAATGGGGAAAAGGAGCGAGATGCACGAAGACGCGGTAGAGCTTACCAAAAGCTCGCAAACAAAAAGCATTTTTTTTCTCTATTTTTTTTTAACAATATTAACCGGGGCCCCCTGAACCGGAAATCCCCAAGTTCACTCCCTCGCCCCGAGCGAGGACACCAGAAACCATCCCATTCACTCGTTATCCCATAACGAGGACATCTTAAAAGCCTACCGCAGAAGGGCGGACCGATCTGCCACAGAATCTAAGGGCTTTCGGCCCTTTGTATAATTTAAATTTGCCAAAATCAAACCCAGCTCTCGTTCCCCTTAACGAGGCCAACATACCCCAACGCAGATTCACTGTCTGCTACAGAATACAATTGAATAATTTTTTTATTATTATAAAAAATTCAATTTGCCTATTGCAAGGTTCCTCAAATGTTTTTGTGTGTTTGCTATAAATGGCACGTTGCGCCCGGAACCGCTTGTGCTTAAATGTATAATTTCTTTTTCACCTAAATGAGTATACAAACGTATTTGTATTTGTTAACGACAATTAACGGAAGTCAGCAACAAAATTCGCAAATAGAGACGCGTCACACAAAGTAACGATATTCGAATTAGGTCAATCCATTTCTTAACTATAAATATAATCAAGTTAAAATGCATGCGCAACTACTCATAGAGGTTTCACCTAACCAGATACGTGCCCTTTTCGAAAGGGCTATATTATCCTTTGCAGCAAATGCAACGAAAATTAAACCTTTAATGTGTTTCTTTTTTTTTCGTAAATTATTGGACATATATTTTTTATTTTCATTTGCGATATTTGAATTCGAAGCACCAAACAAACCGGATGGGAGGTTTCGCTCGTTAGAGAGAATCAAAATCTAAACATCATTAGTTCTAGAAATCGAATGGTTTAACTTTGGGTAATCCGTGACGTACAAGCAGAGGTATTCAAATTAAATATGCAAAACTGCATCGCAGATCACGCAGCACTTAATAATAGTAGCGCGTCAAGCTGGGCCCTTTTTTCTTTTGTCGCCTAACTAGCCAGCGAAGTTTGTCTCCTTTTATATATATTTCGTAAATCAACATTTCAACCTGTTACGATAAGTGTCTATACCGTCAAGCGATCAAACATTCACTCAATTTTACAAAAAAAGGATATCCTTCTTCAAAATCAGAGATTTTAAGTTATGATGCAGTAAATTATACATTTGACTTGAAGTTCGGAGATTTTGTTGATCAGAACCTTCCGTAGCAGTTTGGAAACGTCTGTCAATAACCTTGTCTTTCAGAAATTTTCAAATTCCCATAAGGTAAACGCTCATTGCAGACATTTATTTTCTACGGGAAATCAAGTAATTTATGTACGGGCATGTACTTGTTTAACATCTTTAAATTTAAGTTTATAAACCTCTTCATTCAAAATGTACAACTTTGAAACAAACGTTTCGAAACTATTTCGAGGGCGGGAAGGCACAGTAAAAGGAGATCTAACAAAATCATTCACATCTCCGGCTATCGGTTCTCAACCATGTATGGTTATTATCCAGCTGTACTAGCACATCGGGTGTTCTATTTATTTTCTTGTTGCCCCTCATGCCCCGCCGATGATTCTAGCTTACCAGTTAGAACATAATGTTGATACACACTATAATATACAACTATTTTAAATGATATCTCCTTTTTCTTCTAATTTTACAACTCCCAGCGTTTTGTGACCGGGTTTACCAGTCGACCCCTATTGTAAACTACACATAGCTTCGTTTTATGCCTTACCTTCTATGCGCGCATTAGGCATCCGCCTAACTTCGTCGGTTTCTAGCCATTGCACTGCTTGCAGAAAAATAACCCGCAAATAACCACCCTTCCATTCGATCAAGGCCCATGTAGCACATCTCAGCGTGTTCTCATAATAGGCTCGGGCTGTCGGTTTCTCAACATCGGGAAATTCTGTCCTGTAATTTATTCTTCTGCAGGCCTCCATCGTTAAGATCATAACGCGACAACCCGAAAAGAAAAGAAAAATTTATTAATAAAAAGAAAAAAAATTCAAAATATATTGGGTACAATAACATACCACACTAATAAGATCAATTTTTGCTTCTGGAGACTGTACGATATCCGTAAAGATGTGCCGGATATTCGCTCAGTACGCCCGGTGAACCATATTCACAACGTGGTGATTTGCAAGTTTTTGGCATTGCACCCATTAAGGGTTTTGTAAACTGCGGCAATGTGCCTTGTATGCGTGACTTAACAATATATTTTAATATATCACTAACAACGGATATACCCTGATCGCCAAGCAATCGACACATTGCAGAACAAAATGTGGCACACCAATGAAGCCTGTATATTGGCCAAACTGTGTGGAATAAGCGGCATTCCAACGCTTTGAGCCCCGCAGGCAGAAATGTGCCATCTGTGGAAGTTTTTTTTTTGCGTTGTACTGGCTGCGATGGTGCACATTTACTTTACTGAGCACAAATTTATTGGTTGCTGCATTGCAGCAATAATTAACTAAAAGTCATAATCCTCTACACCGCGCGCGCTAAAACCCGACAAAGGCTAACTGCAGCGAAAAATGGATGCCTTATCTGAATGCAAATATTTGAGCGCCGGAAGACGTCCTTTCGAACGAAATCGGGAACTGCCAATTAGCATTGCCGTATTAGCTTCTTGGGGCACACAAATTTGACGCGGTTACGCGTCACATAATTATAGTTCAGATTCAAAGTGCACAATGTCCAAACTTCATATGGAACACGCATACGTTTGAACTCATTCTCCAATTTAAAGAAATCCCAACCTGATGACTTTGGAAAATTATCTTTGGCCGGTTGATAGTTAAAGCAGTAAAGCTTGTTAATGGAAACTGGTTGATAAAGCTTCATTAATAAGGTGTACACACCATGACATTCAGAATCTTTTTTGCAGAAAGGGCGACGATTTTACAACCCGACAAAGCCAATCAAATATTCAAGCTACAAAAAAAAAAAAAAATGAGTCTCAACTCAACACTTCCTCTAATGATTCCATAACGCTCGAAAAGATTCATGTTGTAAAACATCTGTAGCATTACGATCCATGAATGTCAAACAAACTTCAGTAAGCTTTCCTAAATTATATAAATGCGCAGCATCTAATATAGTGCAAACATTGTTCAATGCAAAATAGTACCGTAAATATTGTGATATAGAATTTTCTAATTTACTGAAACCGAATTGATTGGCCAAACCCAAAGTATCCAATATATTCTCCTCATCCATTTATGCGAGTGGCATACGCACTGAATATATGTATTTTAGCAAAGCTTTAAAAGCCTCAGCAGGAATTTGCCACTCAATCTCCCTCTGTCTTGATTCGCAGAGCACGCCAAACAGTAGCGCACGAAAATATTCGCTACGTGCAGCCAAGATAACGCGATGTGCCGGCATGCGTTAATTTTCCACTATAAAGGTAACATCCCAGTAGTCATCGTTCATGCAGAGTTGGGACATTTGTTCGGAGGATCGTTTTGTAAGTTTCACTTCATCACAACTCGGCTTTGGCAGCGAGAGAAATTTATCCTGACTTTGGCTACTCCTTTTTAAGAAAGTGCCATTTTTTTTTTTGTTAAATTTCCGCACTTCTTTTGAAAGTTAATATATTTATACTATATATTATTAAATAAAATGCAAGACAACACACAAAACGTATATGCGATGAGATGGGAAAAATTGTGAACACGTACAAAATCCAGATATTCCTGACAATGCAAATAATTTACTTTTCTTTGCTTTAGCTTGCAACTAAAATTTATAGAATTTGAAGCGTTTTGTCCGGCAGGCTGTATTTTTAAAGAAGTACTTATCTGAAATGAAACAAAGAATAAGAAATTAGAATATTCATAAAATTATAAAAAGGGAACGACACACAAAACCAATAATGCCCGGGATCACGCCAACCGCCTGCATCCATCACTAGCCACCTGAAAATAAAATAATTTAATTTTTAATATGAAATAAAAGAAGATATCCAATTACCAAGTCTTAAAATTAACTTACCATTTTCTTCCACAATTGTCCATGCGTTATGCTTCAAGCGCCGCAGTCAAAGAATTGAAAGAACGAAAAAAATCATTCGATTTTTTTACCGTTTCTATCAATTCATCGGAATTTTACATTCTATACACGGGTGTGTATGAATGTTCATTTGTTTTGTCTTTTGCCGTTGGCATATTTGTAACCAACGTATGTACATATGTATGTCTGTATGCCTACTTGGTTCGGCATATCATATTAGTGCTGCATCAAAATGAAGCACACTGGTACCGAATACACGCAAAAGGAAAAAAATCGGGATCGGCCTTTTTGACCCGGGCAGTCCCAAAACATACTTACGCACAAAAAAAAATAAAGGCAAACACCTCCTTAAAAATTAATTGCTCTCATCTACAAACAAAAAAACAAAAAAAATTGTTTTTTGATTTTTTTTGCCGTCGGTACTGCCTGCTTTTTGGCGGGGGCAGGACTTGTTGTTTTTCGACAACAAACATCACAAACAGTCATTATAAGGGCTCGGTACAAAAACAATCCGAGTCCCGAAATTAAAGAATCCCGACATGACCAAGTCCCGAAATTAGACAAACTCACCATACCAGCTATCAGCTGACCAATAAATACACGACAGGGTTGCATTGTACATTTAGCATAATGGTACGTGCAGATAGAACGCGTCGCGGAGAACGCATTGCCAATCTGCAAATTTATGTCAGGTGAACGTAAATAACGCATCTCTGCTTGGTAAAAATTGTATTTAATAATATGCTTTGCATATGCACTTAATTCATCTATTTTAACATACGTTTTGTAATAAAACACCTCCGCTTCACCCAACCAACCTCACGGTCACTCGCCCTGGCACCTCAAAAGATGCCACACCTGCTCCAACAAAAAAGGCAGTCGCCCGGAGAGCGACACGATACATTAGACGCTGGAACGAAGACCTCGGCCTCTTCGTCCAGCCCAAAAAAACCTAAAAAAAATTATGCGAGTCTGGAACGGAGACTACGGCCTCTTCGTCCAACCAAACAAAAATAATGCGAATCTGGAACGGAGACCGCGGCCTCTCCGTCCAACAAAAAAAAATTGTTTGCCAGTCTGGAACGGAGACCTCGGCCTCTTCGTCTCGCACGATTGACCTTCTACGGCATATCACTTCATGGATTCTATATATAGTTAAGAATTATGTATAACCAAAGGCAAGAAATGTTCACTTTCCTCCACTTCTAATGTTTGTTTTTCATCCTAGCGTGGGTGGCATATTGCGCAAGTCGGGCAGGACTCCCGGTCACCAGCGACGCTGGCGAAATACGTGATTTAGGTTAAGTTTAGTTTTAATGCAAACGTTTTTCTCGTTGCTTTTCAGCGGTCGGAGATCTGTGGGGGTAAAACGATGTTGCGTATTGCAAGGGGGCCGGCATGTTTAGGCAGGATGCCTAACTTTTCCGTATCTGATTGCGGTGCCCCAATGCAACTCTGCAAATAGATACTCGATACTCGTTTTAATTTATAACCACCCACACCATCACCGCCACATGCATGTAAATTATTGTATCCTTTGTTAAGGTTACTAAAAAAATAATTTTTTTGGGTCTCAAGACCTTTATTATTATTTATTCACTAATTTAATTATTGGTCGTAAGACCTTACTTTGTTACTCACTAATTAAAACTAAACATTTACAACTAACTGCTTACAACTGACTGACTTCCAACTGACTGACTTAAAATGGTAAATTAGTTCTAAATATAACTTAATTCTACCTGTGCCAGCATTATTTCGTTCGGCGCATGGCGCATGTTGTTCCCAATTCAATTCCGGATGTCGTTCACAATATTTGTGTTTTTGCTGATCAGGCGTCTGGGCCTTTTCCTGTTTGCTTCAAAATTATTATTAAGTATTTTGAGCCATCAACTTGCGTATTGCTGACTAAGCTCTTTACATTAGCGTCAGCTCGAATGTTGACTTAGTTGGTGCTAACTCCTCCACCCCAAAAACGAACGTCCTCGTTTGTTAAAGAAGGGATTTCGGATGCTACAGGTTCCTTGTTATCGTTTACCTGGATGCTTACTTTGTAGCTTGATAGCTCTTCTGGTTCCTTTGTAAAATGTCTTCTTATTACTGGTGCGAATATGAGTCCTCCTAGGCAGATTATTATCATGATTATTAGAGAAAAATTTGTGATTATGGCTGCTTTGTGTTTTGTGCGCAATGAATTTATACGATTTGTGTTATTTATATGGAGTTCCTTCATCATTTCCAAACTTAGGATTTCTTCTTCTTGTTTTGATGGGACATTTGACTGGAGAATTGCAGGTAGAGGTTTGCTGGTTAGTAGTTCGTTAAAAGAATATATCTGTTTATTGATACGAACTGTGGAATTATGGTACTGTATTGCGTATGACCCTGTCAGGTTTACTTTTAGGTTGTCGATATCTATAGTGCCGTTGTATTGATTTAGTAGTAGGATGCCAGGAGTGATGCTTTCTACGGTTGGGATGTGCTGGTTATTAACAAAAACGCATTCTGCTGGCTTGCTTCTCAGTAGAGGTGGGACACAGGTAGTGTTGCTAATGTCTACTATAGCCTTACGGTTACATATTCTTACATTATTATTTTCTTTACATTTAGATTCAATTCCATATACTACGTTATTATTACATGTTACAATGTCCTCGTAAGGGACTTTATTAATAAATTTTCCTATCTTTATAGGTTTTATCAAAATTGACTCACAAATGTCTTCATTTGTTATTGGTAATCCTATTATGTAAAATAACATTTTATCGTTTGTTGCAATTTTTACGCTTGCGATTTCTAGTGATTCTTCTATACTACTTAGGGTAAAATTGTTTTTTTCATATATTGATTTAATTAACATAATTTCTTCATTTGAAAATATATAGGAGTTGACTATGCCGGCCTTAGCCCAATGTATCGCATAGTCTATATTAATTATTTCTTTTTTTATAATTTTTAACTTATATTTCATTTCAATAGCAAAATTATGTTGAGTGTGTTCATCCGTTTGTATGGATTTCGCGATTTTATTAGAAATTGCTGTAATTTCATTTATTTTATCAAAAATTACTTTATTAATTACCACTTGCTGGTTATTATTTTCAACTATATTATTTATTTCATTTTCTAAGATGACTTGGTCGTCGTGGTCGGGATTTCCTGCGATCCACTTCCAGATGGTTCCTAGTTCATTAATTGCTCTTTTAAATTTCCTTGGTTTAAGTCTATTCAAATAATCTTGTATTGATCTTAATTCATTATTGAGGATGGGCAAGAGGGGGTTTCCTTCATTGATTTGTGTCCTAATGGTATGGCTAAGTTCATTTAGTGTCTTTTGGCATACGTCCAGATCTATTTTATGTATAATTTTGTAAGTTCCTGTTTGAATTTTGGTTTGTCCCGTATTAAATGTTGCAAGTTGAGAGTTGGAGTAATCTATTATTTTAAAGTCCGCGTACACTAGGTGCACGAGAAGTCTGTAAGAGAGAATTTTGAAGGGGGAGTTTCTTATTTTACTAAAATCATATTAAGTCTTAATGTTACTCTTATGTACTATTCTTCCTTTTTCAGTAATTACTACACTAGATTTATCTTCTTTCACGATTTCCTTCCTATATCTAGAAGTGAGTTTTGATCCTATTCTTTTATTAATCCTAACATAAATTATGTCACCAGGGGTGTATGTCTTAATGGGTTTCCGTGTTTTATTATGGATTTCTAAATCCTTTTCTTGTCTTTTCCGAAGGGTTTCTATGTTTTCTCGCCGTGAATTCTCGTATTGTTCTGGGTCTATCGAGACTCGTCTACCGAAAAATGTTTCTATAGGTCGTTTTCCTGTTGCTGAGTGTATGGAGTAATTATATTCATATGTGCATCTATCTAATAGTTCTTGAAATGAACGATGGGTGCGTTCTGTTTGGAGGCAGCGCATAATTTCCGATAAGGTGGAATGAAACCTTTCCACTTGACCATTAACTGTGCTTGCGTATGGGGTGTTTTAAAGATTTTAATTCCAAGTTGATCTTCTACCATGAATTGTATGGATAGTGAGTTTAGGGACTTTTCATTGTCGATAACTATTGTCTTAGGTACACCAAATGCGAAGAGTATTATCGCAAAGGTTCTCTGATATCTTCTATTGCTTTTGACTGTATTATTCTTACCTGGGCATATTTAGAAAATTTATCTACTGCTGTTAGTACCAGGCGTTTCTCCGTATTATAGATATCTATGTGAACTATTTCTCCAGGGTACTGGGGAATTGGGGTTTTAAGTAGATGTGGTTTATTAGGGTGACGGTCATATTTATTTTCTTTACAAACTTTGCACTGTTTAATTATATTTTCTATTCTTGCTGTCATTTTTGGAAAGTAATATTTTTGTATTAGTTGTTTTTTTGTTTTCATCCCTGTTTCTATGTGCTCGTGTGTGTTCTTTTAATATTTCCTCATTTTGAACATCCTCGTTTACTAAATCTTGTACTTTTGTTTGGGTATAGCGAATTTTGTAATTGGAAAAATGAAGGGGATATATTTTTTTTCGCTTATTACTTTCTAAATTTTTCAAATATGCGTTTTTAAGATGAAATTTCAAAATTTAGTAGATTTGAATTTTTTTGTTTTTAAATATTTTTCTTAAATATATAAATATTTTCTTACATTAATTTCAGCTCCATCTCGATAAGTGTGTATTCTTCCCTTTTCCTGGCGGTACTCGTGGTACACTGGCTTATACCTTGTTGCTGGGGGTGGCTCCTTGGCTGGTATCGTTGGGGCGTCCGGGAAGTTTGTAAGTTTTCACTACCCCTTTCACGCCTCTTCTTATAGGTATCGTTTAGTAATACAAACTGGAATAGTTTTTCTTTCGTAGCACTTTATTATTTGTGGTATTTATTGAAAGTTTTTTTCTACCGGTTTTCTTTCTATTGTGGCACTTTTTGTATTGTGGCACTTTTTTTGAAAGTTAATGCTATACTGGTGGCACTTTTGGAATTTTTTGATAACAGTTTCCTTCGCGGCACTTTATTAAGCTTTATACCGATTTTACAACACTATAAGTTTACCAAGCCAAGCCTTTTAGCTCGGGCGCCAATTATTGTATCCTTTGTTAAGGTTACTAAAAAAATAATTTTTTTGGGTCTCAAGACCTTTATTATTATTTATTCACTAATTTAATTATTGGTCGTAAGACCTTACTTTGTTACTCACTAATTAAAACTAAACATTTACAACTAACTGCTTACAACTGACTGACTTACAACTGACTGACTTAAAATGGTAAATTAGTTCTAAATATAACTTAATTCTACCTGTGCCAGCATTAATTCTACCTGTGCCAGCATTATTTCGTTCGGCGCATGGCGGATGTTGTTCCCAATTCAATTCCGGATGTCGTTCACAATATTTGTGTTTTTGCTGATCAGGCGTCTGGGCCTTTTCCTGTTTGCTTCAAAATTATTATTAAGTATTTTGAGCCATCAACTTGCGTATTGCTGACTAAGCTCTTTACATTAGCGTCAGCTCGAATGTTGACTTAGTTGGTGCTAACTTGTACATGCACGTGTATGTGTGCTTTTTGTCAGCACTCATGCATATGCATGTCAGGGTTGATGTGTGGGTGCCTTTCCCCTCCAAAACGGAGGATTTTGCGGGTCAACGGTTGTAGCTTGCTATACAACCGGCCTCTTGGATTCTAACAGCCAACCAGCTAATATCTGCCGCCAGCGATCTCCACTATTTTCAACAATACTATCAGGTAATATTTCAACCAACTAATTCATATAGTTATCCAATAAACCACATATATTATAACGAGAAATCTCGTCTATTTGCTTATTTTCTATTCTATACACCTATTCCCACTAAGATCGACCCCGGTGCGCCCACCTACCTCCAGGAGCACACGCACCCCGGCCGAACAATTGGTTTTAGAATACATTCGAAATCGGCATATATATCTAATTGTTTTTTGAAAATTTCAAATTTTAATATTTTCTGAGGTGTAGGCATGCGGGTTACAATTTTTCTACAATGCTATTTATGGGTTAGTAATTTTTCTTCCTTATTAAAATGTATTAGACATGTATTGCAAAAATAAAATTTATGCTCATGGCTTGTAACTTGATCCCTCATTAATCTACTTAAATTTTTTAACCAAACATAGTGGCTTTCATTGAAATCATCACTGTATAAGGAAATAAGATTAATGTGATGCGATTTTTCTTCTTTTTGTTAAATAATAGGGGCCTACTTCCAAATTGTCTTCTATACCAAACACATTTACACTAATATGTGGATTATTTGAGTCAAATATTTCAATATCTTTTATTTGTAATGGGAAATTTAAATTTTCAAAATTGACTACTTTATCATTAATTAAAGTTATAATGGAATCTTGGATATTTCTAATGTGATATGAAGAACACCCTTGTCCATGTTTTGAGGGTTGGTAAAGAGATGAAATTATGGCCCACTTAAAGCAATATATATCATTGTTAACAATGTTAATACAAGCTGTTTTATCTGCTATTACGTTTGGTAGTAGTATTAATAATAAGCCTCTAATTGGTTGGTATTTATTTATGTTTACTTCTAGTTGGATAATTTCACTTAGACTCCAACCACTATCTCGCTCTTGAAATGTTTTCATTTTTTCAATAAATTTACTAAACTTTTCCTTAATTATATCACCAACATTATTGTTCTCCATAAATGCTTCAGTCATTAGTGTTTGGTGTGATATTATAGCGAATTCTTCAATATTTCCTTTTATTTGAATATATTTACAAAATAACTCAAAGTTAAATTTGATGCTTTCATGCTTTTCTATAGATTTCTGAAAAAGTGCAGAAATTCGTTAAAATGTTTTTCAAAAAAATGTTCAACAATTAAATCATTGGGTTCATGATGGAATTATAGAAGGTGGTGGATGTAAGCAGTTTCTCGCTCTAACGCCGCCATCTTGAACGCCCTTAGAAATAAGAATGTGGTCGCTTTACAAAACTCCTTTTTTATTCAGAGGAAAAAATGTAGGTAAAACCATACAAATCGTTTTTTTTCTGAAAAATATACAACGGCATCACTTTTTTCTCAAATTCCGCTTTGTGTTGACTTTTCTATCATTCAAACGTGTGACAATTCTTATTTAATAATTTTCTTTGATTTTAATGAACATAAAAATTAGCTGATTTCAATTAAAATTTCACAAAAATCATTGTAATACTATTCAAATCGAAACGAAGGTCCGACGCCGCAGGCAGCTGGTGTTTAATTGAGAGCGATCCAGGTGTATTTACGGAAATAGTACGTGAATTTGGATGTAAAGGCGTTCAAGTGGAGGAGATTTATAGTCTAGATCTTGAACCTGACCTATTTAAACACCTCGAACCCATACATGGGCTCATTTCCTTTTTAAATGGGTGCAGGATGATGAATCATCTGGATCCGTTGTACGCGGTGATCGTGTTGATAATTTATTCTTTGCAAAGCAAGTCATTAACAATGCAAGCGCAACACAGGCAATACTTAGCATTCTGTTGAACTGTGACCATTAATACATTAAACTGGGACCAACACTTACTGAATTCAAAGAATTTTCGCAATCCTTTGATCCTTATACAAAAGGGCTTACTCTAAGTACTGTACCAAAAATTCGCTCAGATCACGACAAACCCTTGATGAGGTAGATTTAAAAAATCAAAATAAAGATGATGTTTATTATTTTATTGGATACATACCTACCAATTAAGGGACGTTTATATGAATTTGATGGTTTGAAAGAAGGTTCATTGGATGTGGGCGCAGTATCTTCCAAACAAAATTGGATTGATGTTGTACGTCCCATAATCGAGAAACGTATTTAAAAATATAGCGAAGGTGAAATACATTCTAATCTTATTGCCTTGGTGTCAGATATATTGAAAATATATCAGCAGAAAATCGATAAAATGTTGGCGACTGCTGACGGTGCTATGGATACTGGAGATGGTGAAGTTCGTCAGACGGTAATAACAAAATTGCGTTCAAAAATTGAATATGAAGGGGAAAACGGAAACGCTATAAGATTGAAAACATTTGGCGTAAGCAGAATTATTTAACATTCATCGTTGAATTACTTAGAATGTTCGGAGAGCAAGGTCAATTAATGCCCATATATGAAAGGCAAAGCTGCTGTATCTAAAAGCAAATCTTAACCGTTGCGAAATTTATCTTATTTTCTTTTATTTTTAACAATAAAATGGAACTATAATTCAACAGGTGTCAACATTTTAAAACATGGAGGTGCGTAACAAAATAATTGACCTTATGACTCTCCTGATTGTTTGGTTGGTGGCTATGCTGCCCGGTCGGGAGACCTCGCCCGCTCTATCGCCATTTTCATGCACATTGTGTTCCCATGGAACCAATTACGTAATACACGCTGTGTTTGTTTTACTCAAACCATTTGTTTAAATCAAAATGTCTCCTGATGTCTTTAATGGAGCATATTTTAGTTCGATACCTAATGTTCTCAAGTGTTGGGCACTCACAGACGAAGTAGGTGACTGTTTCCTTACAACAGTCCTCCACTGCCGTTGAACGGAATTGAAATTGTATCCCAATGCAGGCCAAACGACCAATATTCTGTTCTTGGGGATGTGATCCTGAATATCTCTTTTCTATGCATATTTAATAGAAACTCTGTTCTTTTCTGGTTGTAATCAGGCCAAGTTTGCTTGGTGATTTTGCAGGTGTCCGTTGTTTTTTTGAAGTTGGAGGGTATGTCACTCCGTATTGATAAAAACAGCCGATTCACCCTTACTGCCTCAGTGGTGTCTCGCGATACACCAGCGTACTATCGCTTGGCTGTCCGAGTATAGGCATAACTCACCGCCGCTTACATGATTCTCTAATAGGAAACTACAGGCCCTCTATACCTCGTATCTCTGCTTTATTTGTACTAATGTCGTTTTATGTGACGGGTTCCAAGCCCAGGACGGGGGTTATGGCTACATTACACCTTTGTATAATCACCCCATTGATCTATAAGTCAGCCGCCCATGATGATCATTTCCAGTGAATGGCTATCAGGTGTGACCTAATGTTTAACTTGGTCATACAAATCGTTTCCGAGATGGTCGTGCTAGAACCTTAATGGAACGAAACGAATCTATATACTGCAAAGGACTATCAACACCCAATATTCCCCCAAAGCGTTTGGTGAGTGTCTTTGTCGTTAAAGCAACAACGTGCGCTATATAATGAAGACGTTATGCTCGTTAGAACATACACATGACGATGTCCTGAACGGGCATCTGAAAAGTTGTAGCATCTCGCTTGGTATCTTTGCTGTCAGCGAAGGCTTGGCCAGATGTGTATACGATCTCTTCGGCTCCGGAGCCCCTGCCTACAATTCGCCACAGCGTCGAATTCAATGTTAGGTGGCCAAAAAGGGATCTTCTCACAGCTCAAACATCTCAGGTTTAAGGGATTAAGACTAAAGCCAGAACCTCAATTAATATTCCACCAAATTAGTATACCTGCTGCCTTGTCCGTCCTCCTGCTGTGTGTTGAATATCTTTTCCCATCATGTAATATATTTAAAACTACCTTAGTTAGTACTCTAGAAGAGGAGTATACTCTTAATACACGTCCAAAAATGTCGGGAAAGTGTTCAAAAGATACGTTTTGACGTCGGTACCAATAATCTGAGCAATGACCCCGGGCCGCTCCAAAACCGGAAGCAAGATTCAGGTCTCTTTTTTTTTTTTTTTTTGCAAATATCTTTTGGCATTAGTGAAATCTTTCAGGTTATTGATACCAAAGTAAAAACATGTGTTTTGACACCTCTGCTGGCATTTTTGGTCGTTTATTAGCATTCGACCCCTGTCCAAGAATATAACCAGCAAAATTGATGCGTTCAAAAGAAATTTATAAGCTGCAAACGTTTCAAAATTTAAAAAAGCAATCCTCATTTCATAACTTTTATGTTCGAATTGCCCAAAAATCAATCTAAAGACACTCCTTTCTGTATTTTATCATTATTGAAAAAGTAGGAATTTAAGTAAGATTTCAAAAAGGGGCCCTTTTTTATGCCCCCCTTCTCTTGTACTTCCACAATACAACCTGGAGCTCACTGGGGCTAATGGCATTATGACAGCTGTCAAATCTTCCTCCACCTTCTATTATTACATTATGATTGAGTTGATCGTTTTCCAAAACGTATGTCTCAATACGATTATTAAACATAGCGTTAATACATTTAACATTATTATTTACATTATACATACAATTCTTTTTATGTATATTTGTTCTCAAGTGTGCTGTCCATACATATTATTTTACTTCAATTTTACATTGCTCGCAAAAAATGGGGGCTTTTTTTATAACTTGATGTTTCATTGTAATATGTCTATTTAAACTCCTGTTGTTGTTGTTGTTGTAGCGATAAGGTTGCTCCCCGAAGGCTTTGGGGAGTGTTATCGATGTGATGGTCCTTTGCTGGATACAAATCCGGTACGATCCGGTACCATAGCACCATTAAGGTGCTAGCTAGCCCGACCATCTCGGGAACGATTTATGTGGCCACATTAAACCTTCGGCCATTCCCTCCCTCCCTACCCCCAAGTTCCATGAGGAGCTTGGGTTCGCCAGAGCCTCGTCTGTTATTGAAACAGGATTCACCACGGATAGGTGAGGTTGACAATTGGGTTTGGAGAAGCTATATATTGCGCTGGCAACCTGAAAGGTTGCGCTACACAGCCCCTTGAATCTGGTATTTTAGTCGCCTCTTACGACAGGCATACCTACCGCGGGTATATTCTAATCCCCTAACCCGCTGGGGTTATTTAAACTCCTCTTCCTAGTATATATCTTTTCACAAGAACTTCACGGATACCTTTTTATTTTTTTACTAATTGGCTTTTTCGAGCTTTTTTCCTTCGAAGTTGCTTTTAAATCCTTAAGAGCTTGATTCCTAATGTCAAATATGCCTACAATACTCAACGGTGTTAAAGAAGTAACGATGTATAAGTATTAAAGTTTATTACTGTTTATTAGAAGTGATCCTGGTTAAACACGGTTGAAAATCCTTATAAAATGTTTATCCGTGAAATATTGATGAGTGCTGAGCGGCTTTAAACAATTTACTACATTTTTTCACCGAAAAGATGTCCAATTTATATACATTGAGACAAGTAGTAGGCGGGTCCATTTAAAAATCGCTCATTGCTCTATGAAAATCGTATTCTAGGGATCAAAATAAGAAACTTTGCCGAAGGAACCATACCTCTAAACCTCTGATGTCCCCCCCTTTGGGTCGAACTTTTGGGTAGGGGCAATTTCAATTGTACCTGCTGTGTTTTGTGGTGGCTTAAAAAAAACAACACAAGCAACTTTACGATCTACAATTGTGTCACAGTGATACCTTAATTTTTTAAAACGGTTGAATAAAAAACCCACACAACTATGTTTACGACATGCAAATGCATCACAGTGATGCCTTGGTTTTAAAAGGGGGTTGTAAAAACGCTAATTTCTAATAATTTTTTTTAATTTCTTTTCTATTACTAAGTTAAATTCATTTTTTCATTTACATATGTTCCGACTAAATAAATTTCTAAAGAGAAAAATAAACTCCAAAAAGAAAAAACATAGGCATTTCAAAGTGGGATTTTTCAAAATTTGCCCCTACGACCCAAAGGGGGGGAGGACATCAGAATTCGTTTTAGAGGTATGGTTCCTTCGGCAAAGTTTCTTACTTTGATCCCTAGAATATGATTTTCACAGAGCAATGGGCGATTTTTTTGCCTCCCCACAAATCGACCCGGCCTAATGTATATGGATGTGTCTGCGTCGTTATGTATTTTGCGGTTTGTTGATATATTTATATATATATACATATATATATATATAAATATATAATTTATATGCTGTCATGGTTAAGGACCCCAAATGGATGAATTTTAAAGTGAAATGAGCTATTTGTAATTATATGTTTATGGATATAACATTAACGTAGAGCAATGGATTCTGAAAATTATGTAAACTTCGATGACGGAAAACAATTGTTTAATTTGGTGATCGATCAAGAGGAATTTTATAAGGTGTTAAAAGGTTTTTATGAAAATTAATTTGATAAGCAGCTTCAAAAACTAGAAGAGCCCATACAATCCCTGCAAAGTACAACTGAAGTGGAGCCGCATATATTAAATAAGGGTAGGAGGAAACAGCCTTCAAAAATAATACTAGCAGAAGAATTTGATGACCAGCTTCAAAAACTAGAAGAGCCCATACAATCCCTGCAAAGTACAACTGAAGTGGAGCCGCATATATTAAATGAGTGTAAGGGAAAACAATCTTCAAAGATAATACTAGCAGCAGAATTTGATGTGCAGCTTCAAAAATTAGAAGAGCCCATACAATCCCTTCAAAGTACAACTGAAGTGGAGCCGCATATATTAAATAAGCGTAAGAGGAAACACCTTCAAAGATAAAACTAGCTGAAGGTTCTATACAAAAAGTCATCCAACCAAAAGATATACCCAAGAATGTAAATATTGTATTGATTTTTGCGAGCCAACAGTAGCAACTGTTCCTATAACTGCAATATTAGACACTAAAGGGTTACTAAAAGTTGGAAAAATTAATTTAAATGATAAGATGGAAAAAATTCCCTCATTTGAAGTTAATTTTAAAAATGATGTAGATATTCAAAAATTAAAGTTCTTAATACAACAGTGGTTCGATGACCAAATTAAAGCGGATGATATTGATTTGGGATGCGCTGGAACTTCAACTAAAAAACATAATTTTAGTTGTGATATTGAGTGGATCTCTGAAGATAAACTCCGTAATGAGTTTTTAGGAATTGTATTCAAATATAAAGGTATCGGTGGTTTTGCTCGTATTAGACACATGAAAAAAAGTTTATATGGATTTATAAAATTTAGCCAAAACAAATGTTTTATTTATATTAGAGTAGCGCACGAAAATAAAACACGACCGATTAGTTCAATTCATTTAATGGAAGTAAGAGCAATATTAAAAAATAGAATGCACAAAGGTATTACATGTTAATATGCATACATATTTACGTATGTGTATGTATAGTGAGAGTAGTTAATTATTGCAGTTGGGATGTTAGGTGACAATAAAGAAATAGTAGTAAGTCCTACAAACTCCGCCTCATCCCGATTGCAATTTTTTTCGATCTTTTGTATATGTAAGTTTTCTTTTTCATTATTAATTTCATTACGTTTTACATTTTTTTATAAAAAATCAATATAACAAGACATTAAATAATAAATTCATGTTTTTTCAAACTTATTTAAAAGACAACGTTAAAATTTCGCAACAATTTTCATGTTTACTTGAGACTAATGGTTTGGTAAAAATATCGGCTGCATTCTCTGAAGATTGTACATATTCTATATCGATGTCACCACTATAAAACTTTTCTCGTATGTAGTGAAAACGTATGTCTATATGTTTACTCCTCTTGTGTACTGTTGGATTGCGAACCGCAAACTGTGCACCTTGGTTGTCACATTTGATAGTAGTCGGAGTTTTTATAAGCATGGTAAAACCCAATTCTTTCAATAAATTACGATGGAATGCAACTTCTTTCGTCCCTTGGCACATAGCTTCGTACTCCACCACCATCGTGCTTAAAGAAACCATATGCTGTTTTTTGGCTTCTCTTGCATTAAACCCCACTAAAGAACAACGCATAACCGCTCATTGACTTACGATCAGTCTGGTCTGAACCCCAGTCGGAATCTGTGAAGCAAACTAAATTTTTATTATTTGGCAAATACATCAACATACCCTTAGGCTTAGTTTTAAGGTATCGTAGTATTCGCTGCGCTGCGACAAAATGCTGCTGATGTGGATGACTGTGGTAGTGTGACAGTTTGGACACCGCATACGCTATATCTGGCCGGGATGTGATGGCCAGATATGTTAGACCTCCTAGTAGTGAATGGTATTCTTTCACGTTGAAACCACTGCAGCCCTTTTGTGCACATTTTTCCAGCATGGTACCTTGCGTATGGCGTGGAAACACCTTTACAATTTTACATATTCCACCTTTCCAGCAATTCAATGGTATATTTTTCCTGATTAATAGTGATCGCCCCGCATTCACCTTCTCGTTCGATCTGCATGCCAAGGTAATAACTAATTGGTTCACGGTCTTTGACTTCAATTTTAGCGCTCAATTTGTCAATAATTTCATTCATTGCAATTTTCGATGTACACGCCAAAATTATATCGTCAACGTAGATAACAATTATATTCAACTCGTTTTCGTTTCGATTGATATACACACAATTGTCAGACTTGCACCGCCGAAATCCCAACTCATTTAAAATAAAATCTAATTTGTTGTTCCAATCTCGGCCTGCTTGCTTTAACCCATAAATTGATTTTTTTAACTTGCATACCTTATGCGGGTAATATTTGTCGATGAACATTTCAGGCTGTCGCATATAAACTTCTTCTTCTAATTCGCCATTTAGATATGCTGATACGATATCGATGTGATTTACAAATAACTTGTATTGGACAGAAAGTGCGAGCACCAAGCGAATTGTCGATAGTCTTGCGACAGGTGCGTAAGTTTCGTTGAAATCTTCTCCATAAATCTGCGAGCAACCTTGTGCTACTAAGCGAGCTTTAAATTTCTCAACCGTACCGTCTTGGTTAAATTTAATCTACTAACTCCCACGTATCATTTTTCACCAACGATTGATACTCCGCCTGCATAGTTGCTTTCCACTGCTCGCCGTTTGCCGAATTTAACGCACTTGTCACGGAAACTGGGTTGGCAACCACTGAGTTTACACTCTCAGTCTCTTCCATCACGTATTTTTTTCGCGGTCGTCCAACACTACCACTTTTAACTATTCTCGGCCTTTCTCGTTTACGTTTCGCTACGACAACGTATTCACCTTCTTCATAACTACTTTCGCTCGAATCAGTTTCATTTTTATCAGGTGCTAAAGCTTCATCTTGATGTGGCCCTTGCTCTGCTTTTTCTTCCGGTTCTTTTTCTTCTTCTTGTTCTTTTTCTTCTTCTTGTTCTGCTTTTTCTTCTTCTTTTGTGATTCGACTTCGATTAGATTTTATACCCTCTTAACAATCAATAAAATTATAAATATCAGCGTCTTGCAATTCATTGTTTTCATATCCAAATGTATTTTCAAAAAATATTACATCGCGCGCAATCGTAATTGATCGGTTTGATCGATTATACAACCTATAACCTTTAGTCAAATCCGCATATCCAAGAAACGTCAACTTCGTACCTTTTGGTTGAAACTTTGATTTATTCGACCTATTACACAATGCTACCGCTTCGCAACCAAAAACCTTTAAATGCGATACCGACGGCTTTTTGCCGGTCCAACGTTCGTATGGCGTTATACCTTTTATTAATTTTGTAGGACACCGATTTCTTATATAGGTGGCAGTATTTTAAGCTTCTGACCACAGGCTTTGAGGAAGTTTCGAAGTCTCTAACATACATCGCGACATTTCGACGAGCGTTCGATTAGCTCGTTCAGCAACCCCATTTTGCTGCGGGGTATAACTAACCGTGGTTTGATGGCATATACCGTGTTGCTTAAATAAACTCTCAAATTTTGTACTCACATATTCGCGACCATTGTCTGTACGCACACATTTCAATTTACGCCCGGTCTGTTTCTCTGCTTCAACCATAAAGTGTTTAAACGCCTCGAATGCATCGGATTTTTGGCGTAAAAATTTCTTAACAACGAATCTCGAGTAATCGTCTATGAACGTTATAAAATACCGCGAACCACCTTGGGATGCCGTTCTCATCGGCCCACAAATATCTGTGTTCACTAGCTCAAGCACATCACTCGTATAAATATTTGAAAATTTTTTAAAAGGTTTTTTAGTAATTTTGCATAGCGCACAAGTTGAACAATCAAAATTTTTAGGCATATTAACTTTCAGTCCGTACACAATGTTCTCTTTCGATAAATCACAAATATCTTTTATATTTAAATCTCCAAATCTTTTGTGCCAAATGTCAATATTATTATTTTTGTTTTCATTTACCGCCGCATTCACACAATCAACCTCACCAAAGTTAGCATAGAAAATACCATTCTCTGCCTTTGCTGTAAAAATTGTTTGTTTTTTTTTTTTGACTTCACTTCAGCCAGCCTTTTATTAAACTGTACACAGTAACCATGCTCAAGTATTTTGCTTACCGACAGGAAATTTCCATGTAAGTTTGGAACATAAAGCACATCAGTGAATGTTATACTTCGCATTCTTCTTTTAATGTTAACACTACCTATGCCCTTAACGACAACAAAATCACCTGATGCAAGTGTAACCGTTTGTTCACACTCTTCTATTTTTGAGAAAAATTGTAAATCATTACACATATGGGACGAAGCGCCGCTATCCAATACCCACATATTGCTATCTCGCAACTTTACATGTGAGCTCATACTCATTACCGCTTCTTTCTTTGTCGCTTTGCATTGTGACTTTATATGCCCCCTTTTACCACAAGAGTAACATTTAACTGTACTCCAATCACGCGATTTTACTTTCGGCTGCTCAGTTATTTTCCTGGAATTGCGCTCTGCCGCTCTTTCTTTCCCACCTTTTCTCCACCTGCTGGAATTCTCCGAAAATACACTCTCATTGTTACCGCCAAATTCTTCATTTCTCCGCCTTTCCTCTTCCAAAACTTTGACCTTCAATTGTTCGAATGTTGGCAAACTGTCTCTGCTTTCAATTGCAACAACAAAACTATCCATTTCGTCTGGTAGGCTGCACAGCAACAAAACACACAGCAAATATTTCGGCACCTCAACGCCAATCGATGTGAGTTTGTCCAAAATAGTACTAAATTCGTTCATTGCATGGCAATTTTTCACCTGCATCAAATCTGAAGCGTACCAACTTTTTAAATAAGTTAACTTTTCGCGCTGGACCATCAGCGCTATATACACTGTTTAGCACCGTCCAAGCTTCTTTCGCAGTTTTGCAATGCTTTATGTGAATCAATTGTGACGGCTTCACACAAAGAGTTATATATGCCAGTCCCTTTTTATCTGTCGATTCCCACTTTGCTTTTCCGTCAGCATCGTCATCAGCTGGACACTTTGTTTCCACGACTTCCCAATACTCCAACGTGATGAGCAGGCTCTTCATATGGATGGCCCACGTGCTGTAATTTTCGGCACTGAGTTTTTCAATATGTGCCAGCGAACTCATAATTCACACTAAATAATTTAATAAATTCAATACCGGCCGACCAACGACAATTAAACGTATTAAAATCGCGACGAACGCCAAAAAAAAAATGCTTTTTATTATTTTTTAATTTTAATACAAAAATGGGTCTGGGCCCATAACCATTTATTAGAGTAGCGCACGAAAATAAAACAGGACCGATTAGTTCAATTCATTTAATGGAAGTAAGAGCAATATTAAACAAGTAAGAACGGGACTGTCTTCGGCTGTGCCGAAGACTTCATACCTTTCATGAATGGGGCTGAACAATAATCTTATCCCGTTCGTAATCTCCGAATAATCGGATGTATAAGATAAGAAATATATAGTGAACAGATCTGCATACCTTAAAGATTTTTAAGATAAATATAAAATAAAAAACAGGTAGGTACTTTGTGTAAGGATGCAAAGTTTCTGGTTTTTTGTGGTCTGGGTGTAAAAACTATGACTGCGAATCACGTATTTCAACAATATATGACGTAAACGTAACTATTTGATGAAATTTGATGAATTTTGAAGCTTCTAGGCGTAAAAAGGGGGCAAAAATTGAGTTTATATGGGGTATATAATATATATACCACCGATCTCTATGATTTTCTCAGACAACAATATATGCTATACACGTAAGCATTTAGTGAAATTTGAACATATCTAAACAATTTTTAAGATAAATATAAAATGAAAAATAGGTAGGTAATCTGTGTGAAGATGCAAAGCTTCACGTTTTTTGTGGTCTGCATGTAAAAACTATGACTACGAATCACGTATTTCAAAAATATATGACGTAAACGTAACTATTTGATGAAATTTGATGAATTTTGAAGCTTCTAGCCGTAAAAAAGGGGCAAAAATGACAGTTTATATGAAGTATATAATATATATACCACCGATCTCTATGATTTTTTCAGACAACAATATATGCTATATACGTAAGCATATGGTGAAATTTGAAGCGTCTAGCTGTTAAAAAGGGGCAGAAATTGCGCAAAGTTTCTTAACTGAACAATCGGTTGTATGAGATATATACTATATATACCATCGATCTCAATAATTTTTTCAGACAACAATATATGCTATACACGTAAGCATTTGGTGAAAGTTGAAGCTTCTAGCTGTTAAAATGGGGAAGAAATTGCGCAAAGTTTCTTATCTGAACAATCGGTTGTATGGGATATATACTATATATACCACCGGTATCTATGATTTTCTCAGACAACAATATATGCTATACACGTAAGCATTTAGTGAAATTTCAACATATCTAAACGATTTTTAAGATAAATATAAAATAAAAAATAGGTAGGTAATCTGTGTGAGGATGCAAAGCTGCACGTTTTTTGTGGTCTGCATGTAAAAACTATGACTACGAATCACGTATTTCAAAAATATATGACGTAAACGTAACTATTTGATGAAATTTGATGAATTTTGAAGCTTCTAGCCGTAAAAAAGGGGCAAAAATGAGAGTTTATATGAAGTATATAATATATATACCACCGATCTCTATGATTTTTTCAGACAACAATATATGCTATATACGTAAGCATTTTGTGAAATTTGAAGCTTCTAGCTGTTAAAACTGGGCAGAAATTGCGCAAAGTTTCTTATCTAAACAATCGGTTGTATGAGATATATACTATATATACAACCGATCTCTATGATTTTTTCAGACAACAATATATGCTATATACTTAAGCATTTGGTGAAATTTGAAGCTTCTAGCTGTTAAAATGGGGTAGAAATTGCGAAAAGTTTCTTATCTGAACAATCGGTTGTATGAGATATATACTATATATACAACCGATCTCTATGATTTTTTCAGACAACAATATATGCTATATACGTAAGCAATCGGTGAAATTTGAAGCTTATAGCTGTTAAAATGGGGTAGAAATTGCGAAAAGTTTCTTATCTGAACAATCGGTTGTATGAGATATATACTATATATACAACCGATCTCTATGATTTTTTCAGACAACAATATATGCTATATACGTAAGCAATCGGTGAAAGTTGAAGCTTATAGCTGTTAAAATGGGGTAGAAATTGCGAAAAGTTTCTTATCTGAACAATCGGTTGTATGAGATATATACTATATATACAACCGATCTCTATGATTTTTTCAGACAACAATATATGCTATATACGTAAGTATTCGGTGAAATTTGAAGCTTCTAGCTGTTAAAATGGGGCTAAAATTTTCGAAAAAATATATATATATATATACTATATATATATACTATATATACCACCATATATATACTATATATACCACCATATATATACTATATATACCACCGATCTTTATGATTTTTTCAGACAACAATATATGCTATATACCTAAGCATTCGTTGAAATTTGAAGCCTCTAGCTCTTAAAATGGGGCAGTAATTACGAAAAGTTCCTTATCTGAACAATCAGTTGTGGGGGATATATACTATATATACGACCGATCTCATCAATTTTTTCAGGCAACAATATGTGCAATATACGAAAGTATATGGTGAAGTTTGAAGCTTCAATCTGTTAAATTGGGTAAGATATTACAAAAATCCTCTTTTTCTTAAAAATCGGTTGTATGGAGGATATATGCTATAGTGGTCCGATCCGGTCGGTTCCGACAAATGTCTAATCGGACACCCAAATACACCCGCTCACCAAATTTTATCAAGATATCTCAAAAATTGAGGGACTAGTTTGTATACAAACAGACAGACGGACAGACGGACAGACGGACATGGCTAAATCAACTCAGCTCTTCAACCTGATTATTTCGGTATACTTAATGGTGGGTCTATCTATTTTCCTTTAAGGACTTACAATTTTCGGTTTCGTGACGAAATTAATATACCATTTCATTTTCATGAAAGGTATAAATAGGTAGGTAATCAGTGTGAGGATGCAAAGCTTCACGTTTTTTGTGGTCTGCATGTAAAAACTATGACTACGAATCACGTATTTCAAAAATATATGACGTAAACGTAACTATTTGATGAAATTTGATGAATTTTGAAGCTTCTAGCCGTAAAAAAGGGGCAAAAATGACAGTTTATATGAAGTATATAATATATATACCACCGATCTCTATGATTTTTTCAGACAACAATATATGCTATATACGTAAGCATATGGTGAAATTTGAAGCGTCTAGCTGTTAAAAAGGGGCAGAAATTGCGCAAAGTTTCTTATCTGAACAATCGGTTGTATGAGATATATACTATATATACAACCGATCTCTATGATTTTTTCAGACAACAATATATGCTATATACGTAAGCAATCGGTGAAATTTGAAGCTTATAGCTGTTAAAATGGGGTAGAAATTGCGAAAAGTTTCTTATCTGAACAATCGGTTGTATGAGATATATACTATATATACAACCGATCTCTATGATTTTTTCAGACAACAATATATGCTATATACGTAAGCAATCGGTGAAATTTGAAGCTTATAGCTGTTAAAATGGGGTAGAAATAGCGAAAAGTTTCTTATCTGAATGATCGGTTGTATGAGATATATACTATATATACAACCGATCTCTATGATTTTTTCAGACAACAATATATGCTATATACGTAAGCTATCGGTGAAATTTTAAGCTTATAGCTGTTAAAATGGGGTAGAAATTGCGAAAAGTTTCTTATCTGAACAATCGGTTGTATGAGATATATACTATATATACAACCGATCTCTATGATTTTTTCAGACAACAATATATGCTATATACGTAAGCAATCGGTGAAATTTGAAGCTTATAGCTGTTAAAATGGGGTAGAAATTGCGAAAAGTTTCTTATCTGAACAACCGGTTGTATGAGATATATACTATATATACAAACCAATCTCTATGATTTTTTCAGACAACAATATATGCTATATACTTAAGCATTTGGTGAAATTTGAAGCTTCTAGCTGTTAAAATGGGGTAGAAATTGCGAAAAGTTTCTAATCTGAACAATCGGTTGTATGAGATATATACTATATATACAACCGATCTCTATAATTTTTTCAGACAACAATATATGCTATATACGTAAGCAATCGGTGAAATTTGAAGCTTATAGCTGTTAAAATGGGGTAGAAGTAGAAATTGCGAAAAGTTTCTTATCTGAACAATCGGTTGTATGAGATATATACTATATATACCATCGATCTCAATAATTTTTTCAGACAACAATATATGCTATACACGTAAGCATTTGGTGAAAGTTGAAGCTTCTAGCTGTTAAAATGGGGAAGAAATTGCGCAAAGTTTCTTATCTGAACAATCGGTTGTATGGGATATATACTATATATACCACCGGTATCTATGATTTTCTCAGACAACAATATATGCTATACACGTAAGCATTTAGTGAAATTTCAACATATCTAAACGATTTTTACGATAAATATAAAATAAAAAATAGGTAGGTAATCTGTGTGAGGATGCAAAGCTGCACGTTTTTTGTGGTCTGCATGTAAAAACTATGACTACGAATCACGTATTTCAAAAATATATGACGTAAACGTAACTATTTGATGAAATTTGATGAATTTTGAAGCTTCTAGCCGTAAAAAAGGGGCAAAAATGAGAGTTTATATGAAGTATATAATATATATACCACCGATCTCTATGATTTTTTCAGACAACAATATATGCTATATACGTAAGCATTTTGTGAAATTTGAAGCTTCTAGCTGTTAAAACGGGGCAGAAATTGCGCAAAGTTTCTTATCTGAACAATCGGTTGTATGAGATATATACTATATATACAAACCGATCTCTATGATTTTTTCAGACAACAATATATGCTATATACGTAAGCAATCGGTGAAATTTGAAGCTTATAGCTGTTAAAATGGGGTAGAAATTGCGAAAAGTTTCTTATCTGAATAATCCGTTGTATGAGATATATACTATATATACAACCGATCTCTATGATTTTTTCAGACAACAATATATGCTATATACGTAAGCTATCGGTGAAATTTGAAGCTTATAGCTGTTAAAATGGGGTAGGAAATTGCGAAAAGTTTCTTATCTGAACAATCGGTTGTATGAGATATATACTATATATACAACCGATCTCTATGATTTTTTCAGACAACAATATATGCTATATACTTAAGCATTTGGTGAAATTTGAAGCTTCTAGCTGTTAAAATGGGGTAGAAATTGCGGAAAGTTTCTTATCTGAACAATCGGTTGTATGAGATATATACTATATATACAACCGATCTCTATGATTTTTTCAGACAACAATATATGCTATATACGTAAGCAATCGGTGAAATTTGAAGCTTATAGCTGTTAAAATGGGGTAGAAATTGCGAAAAGTTTCTTATCTGAATAATCGGTTGTATGAGATATATACTATATATACAACCGATCTCTATGATTTTTTCAGACAACAATATATGCTATATACGCAAGCTATCGGTGAAATTTGAAGCTTATAGCTGTTAAAATGGGGTAGAAATTGCGAAAAGTTTCTTATCTGAACAATCGGTTGTATGAGATATATACTATATATACAACCGATCTCTATGATTTTTACAGACAACAATATATGCTATATACGTAAGTATTCGGTGAAATTTGAAACTTCTAGCTGTTAAAATGGGGCTAAATTTTCGAAAATATATATATATATATATACTATATATATATACTATATATATATACTATATATACCACCATATATATACTATATATACCACCGATCTTTATGATTTTTTCAGACAACAATATATGCTATATACCTAAGCATTCGTTGAAATTTGAAGCCTCTAGCTCTTAAAATGGGCAGTAATTACGAAAAGTTCCTTATCTGAACAATCGGTCGTGGGGGATATATACTATATATACGACTGATCTCATCAATTTTTCAGGCAACAATATGTGCAATATACGAAAGTATATGGTGAAGTTTGAAGCTTCACTCTGTTAAATTGGGTAAGTTATTACAAAAATCCTCTTTTCTTAAAAATCGGTTGTATGGAGGATATATGCTATAGTGGTCCGATCCGGTCGGTTCCGACAAATGTCTAATCGGACACCCAAATACACCCGCTCACCAAATTTTATCAAGATATCTCAAAAATTGAGGGACTAGTTTGCATACAAACAGACAGACGGACAGACGGACAGACGGACATGGCTAAATCAACTCAGCTCTTCAACCTGATTATTTCGGTATACTTAATGGTGGGTCTATCTATTTTCCTTTAAGGACTTACAATTTTCGGTTTCGTGACGAAATTAATATACCATTTCATTTTCATGAAAGTTATAAAAATAGGTAGGTAATCTGTGTGAGGATGCAAAGCTGCACGTTTTTTGTGGTCTGCATGTAAAAACTATGACTACGAATCACGAATTTCAAAATTATATGACGTAAACGTAACTATTTGATGAAATTTGATGAATTTGAAGCTTCTAGCCGTAAAAAAGGGGCAAAAATGAGAGTTTATATGAAGTATATAATATATATACCACCGATCTCTACGATTTTTCAGACAACAATATATGCTATATACGTAAGCATTTGTGAAATTTGAAGCTTCTAGCTGTTAAAACGGGGCAGAAATTGCGCAAAGTTTCTTATCTGAACAATCGGTTGTATGAAATATATACTATATATACAACCGATCTCTATGATTTTTTCAGACAACAATATATGCTATATACTTAAGCATTTGGTGAAATTTGAAGCTTCTAGCTGTTAAAATGGGGTAGAAATTGCGGAAAGTTTCTTATCTGAACAATCGGTTGTATGAGATATATACTATATATACAATCGATCTCTATGATTTTTTCAGACAACAATATATGCTATATACGTAAGCAATCGGTGAAATTTGAAGCTTATAGCTGTTAAAATGGGGTAGAAATTGCGAAAAGTTTCTTATCTGAACAATCGGTTGTATGAGATATATACTATATATACAACCGATCTCTATGATTTTTTCAGACAACAATATATGCTATATACGTAAGCAATCGGTGAAATTTGAAGCTTATAGCTGTTAAAATGGGGTAGAAATTGCGAAAAGTTTCTTATCTGAACAATCGGTTGTATGAGATATATACTATATATACAACCGATCTCTATGATTTTTTCAGACAACAATATATGCTATATACGTAAGTATTCGGTGAAATTTGAAGCTTCTAGCTGTTAAAATGGGGCTAAAATTTTCGAAAATATATATATATATATATACTATATATATATACTATATATACCACCATATATATACTATATATACCACCGATCTTTATGATTTTTTCAGACAACAATATATGCTATATACCTAAGCATTCGTTGAAATTTGAAGCCTCTAGCTCTTAAAATGGGGCAGTAATTACGAAAAGTTCCTTATCTGAACAATCGGTTGTGGGGGATATATACTATATATACGACCGATCTCATCAATTTTTTCAGGCAACAATATGTGCAATATACGAAAGTATATGGTGAAGTTTGAAGCTTCAATCTGTTAAATTGGGTAAGATATTACAAAAATCCTCTTTTTCTTAAAAATCGGTTGTATGGAGGATATATGCTATAGTGGTCCGATCCGGTCGGTTCCGACAAATGTCTAATCGGACACCCAAATACACCCGCTCACCAAATTTTATCAAGATATCTCAAAAATTGAGGAACTAGTTTGCATACAAACAGACAGACGGACAGACGGACATGGCTAAATCAACTCAGCTCTTCAACCTGATTATTTCGGTATACTTAATGGTGGGTCTATCTATTTTCCTTTAAGGACTTACAATTTTCGGTTTCGTGACGAAATTAATATACCATTTCATTTTCATGAAAGGTATAAAAATAGGTAGGTAATCTGTGTGAAGATGCAAAGCTTCACGTTTTTTGTGGTCTGCATGTAAAAACTATGACTACGAATCACGTATTTCAAAAATATATGACGTAAACGTAACTATTTGATGAAATTTGATGAATTTTGAAGCTTCTAGCTGTAAAAAAGGGGCAAAAATGACAGTTATATGAAGTATATAATATATATACCACCGATCTCTATGATTTTTTCAGACAACAATATATGCTATATACGTAAGCATATGGTGAAATTTGAAGCGTCTAGCTGTTAAAAAGGGGCAGAAATTGCGCAAAGTTTCTTAACTGAACAAGCGGTTGTATGAGATATATACTATGTATACCATCGATCTCAATGATTTTTTCAGACAACAATATATGCTATACACGTAAGCATTTGGTGAAAGTTGAAGCTTCTAGCTGTTAAAATGGGGAAGAAATTGCGCAAAGTTTCTTATCTGAACAATCGGTTGTATGGGATATATACTATATATACCACCGGTATCTATGATTTTCTCAGACAACAATATATGCTATACACGTAAGCATTTAGTGAAATTTCAACATATCTAAACGATTTTTAAGATAAATATAAAATAAAAAAATAGGTAGGTAATCTGTGTGAGGATGCAAAGCTGCACGTTTTTTGTGGTCTGCATGTAAAAACTATGACTACGAATCACGTATTTCAAAATATATGACGTAAACGTAACTATTTGATGAAATTTGATGAATTTCGAAGTTTCCTAGCCGTAAAAAAGGGGCAAAAATGAGAGTTTATATGAAGTATATAATATATATACCACCGATCTCTATGATTTTTTCAGACAACAATATATGCTATATACGTAAGCATTTTGTGAAATTGAAGCTTCTAGCTGTTAAAACGGGGCAGAAATTGCGCAAAGTTTCTTATCTGAACAATCGGTTGTATGAGATATAGACTATATATACAACCGATCTCTATGATTTTTTCAGACAACAATATATGCTATATACTTAAGCATTTGGTGAAATTTGAAGCTTCTAGCTGTTAAAATGGGGTAGAAATTGCGAAAAGTTTCTTATCTGAACAATCGGTTGTATGAGATATATACTATATATACAACCGATCTCTATGATTTTTTCAGACAACAATATATGCTATATGCGTAAGCAATCGCTGAAATTGAAGCTTATAGCTGTTAAAATGGGGTAGAAATTGCGAAGAGTTTCTTATCTGAACAATCGGTTGTATGAGATATATACTATATATACAACCGATCTCTATGATTTTTTCAGACAACAATATATGCTATATACGTAAGCAATCGGTGAAATTTGAAGCTTATAGCTGTTAAAATGGGGTAGAAATTGCGAAAAGTTTTCTTATCTGAACAATCGGTTGTATGAGATATATACTATATACAACCGATCTCTATGATTTTTTCAGACAACAATATATGCTATATACGTAAGTATTCGGTGAAATTTGAAGCTTCTAGCTGTTAACATGGGGTAGAAATTGCGAAAAGTTTCTTATCTGAACAATCGGTTGTATGAGATATATACTATATATACAACCGATCTCTATGATTTTTTCAGACAACAATATATGCTATATACGTAAGCAATCGCTGAAATTTGAAGCTTATAGCTGTTAAAATGGGGTAGAAATGCGAAAAGTTTCTTATCTGAACAATCGGTTGTATGAGATATATACTATATATACAACCGATCTCTATGATTTTTTCAGACAACAATATATGCTATATACGTAAGCAATCGGTGAAATTTGAAGCTTATAGCTGTTAAAATGGGGTAGAAATTGCGAAAAGTTTCTTATCTGAACAATCGGTTGTATGAGATATATACTATATATACAACCGATCTCTATGATTTTTTCAGACAACAATATATGCTATATACTTAAGCATTTGGTGAAATTTGAAGCTTCTAGCTGTTAAAATGGGGTAGAAATTGCGAAAAGTTTCTTATCTGAACAATCGGTTGTATGAGATATATACTATATATACAACCGATCTCTATGATTTTTTTCAGACAACAATATATGCTATATACGTAAGCAATCGCTGAAATTTGAAGCTTATAGCTGTTAAAATGGGTAGAAATTGCGAAAGGTTTCTTATCTGAACAATCGGTTGTATGAGATATATACTATATACAACCGATCTCTATGATTTTTTAAGACAACAATATATGCTATATACGTAAGCAATCGCTGAAATTTGAAGCTTATAGCTGTTAAAATGGGGTAGAAATTGCGAAAAGTTTCTTATCTGAACAATCGGTTGTATGAGATATATACTATATATACAACCGATCTCTATGATTTTTTCAGACAACAATATATGCTATATACGTAAGTATTCGGTGAAATTTGAAGCTTCTAGCTGTAAAATGGGGTAGAAATTGCGAAAAGTTTCTTATCTGAACAATCGGTTGTATGAGATATATACTATATACAACCGATCTCTATGATTTTTTCAGACAACAATATATGCTATATACGTAAGTATTCGGTGAAATTTGAAGCTTCTAGCTGTTGAAATGGGGTAGAAATTGCGAAAAGTTTCTTATCTGAACAATCGGTTGTATGTGAGATATATACTATATATACAACCGATCTCTATGATTTTTTCAGACAACAATATATGCTATATACGTAAGCAATCGCTGAAATTTGAAGCTTATAGCTGTTAAAATGGGGTAGAAATTGCGAAAAGTTTTCTTATCTGAACAATCGGTTGTATGAGATATATACTATATATACAACCGATCTCTATGATTTTTTCAGACAACAATATATGCTATATACGTAAGCAATCGGTGAAATTTGAAGCTTATAGCTGTTAAAATGGGGTAGAAATTGCGAAAAGTTTCTTATCTGAACAATCGGTTGTATGAGATATATACTATATATACAACCGATCTCTATGATTTTTTCAGACAACAATATATGCTATATACTTAAGCATTTGGTGAAATTTGAAGCTTCTAAGCTGTTAAAATGGGGTAGAAATTGCGAAAAGTTTCTTATCTGAACAATCGGTTGTATGAGATATATACTATATATACAACCGATCTCTACGATTTTTTCAGACAACAATATATGCTATATACGTAAGCAATCGCTGAAATTTGAAGCTTATAGCTGTTAAAATGGGGTAGAAATTGCGAAAAGTTTCTTATCTGAACAATCGGTTGTATGAGATATATACTATATACAACCGATCTCTATGATTTTTTAAGACAACAATATATGCTATATACTTAAGCATTTGTGAAATTTGAAGCTTCTAGCTGTTAAAATGGGGTAGAAATTGCGAAAAGTTTCTTATCTGAACAATCGGTTGTATGAGATATATACTATATATACAACCGATCTCTATGATTTTTTCAGACAACAATATATGCTATATTACGTAAGCAATCGGTGAAATTTGAAGCTTATAGCTGTTAAAATGGGGTAGAAAATTGCGAAAGTTTCTTATCTGAACAATCGGTTGTATGGGATATATACTATATATACACACCAGTATCTATGATTTCTCAGACAACAATATATGCTATACACGTAAGCATTTAGTGAAATTTCAACATATCTAAACCTCTGCTAAGCTCTCCGTCAGTTGGAGTAGAAACCTCCTACTGAATATAAAATTAATCACGAAATGAAGTAGAAACCTTCAGGTCGAGCTGATCAGTGGTAGAAGCCCACTGCTGAGGTATGCCCAGTCCGTCCAGGGTTCCTATATTTGATGGG